>NC_091515.1:23866226-24175133 GCF_947461875.1 Haliaeetus albicilla | reverse complement strand
AGGTGGGTTTAAACTCAGGCGTAAAGATGAGCACTGTGAATCGGACCCAATCCTGCACCTAGGAAACACCTCTCACCAACTGTAGGGACATTTGCATAGGCCTCTGAGCCGTGCTCAAGGGCTGTTCAGAGGGACACTCCCAGCGCAACCGACCCACCCACTGGGCAGAAACCATGGCAGCAGCCCTAACAAACATCTTTTCCCCCAAACAAGGTTATTGGGAAAACATGGACATTTCTGAGCAGTTTATTCTCTTGATTTGCAAATTGCTCAATAAGAAAACATTTCTGGTCCTACACAATCCATTTTCCAAAAAAAATTCAGGGGGGAAAAGAAGTATGGAAACAATGGCATAAAAACTTTTATGCTACTAAGCCTCCAAAACAAATTTAAAACACATGTATTTTTTTAAGTTTTTTTTTCTACAAATTGGACCATATTCAAGTTGTTGCTTAATTTTTGCCAAACCAGAAAAAATTATGCCAAATACAGAGCTTTGATGAATGCACAGGTGATGTCATTTCAAAAAGTCCGGGGACATTTAAGGAGGGAAAACAATTTATGATTTCACCTCTGAATGAGAACAGTCTGTTGTTTATTCAGACTTGATGCTTGAAAACAGTACTAATCTGGCCTACAGAAAATGAGATAATTTTATTTATTTCAGCAGAAGAACTGTTTATACCTAAACAAAGCTATAAGATTTTTTCCTTTCATATTGACTGTGAAATATGAAAATATCCTGGCAGTAACCCCCCAAAACAATCCTTCTTGAGCCATTGCAACATTCTGCTCTTTGTTGGCCTTGTAGATTACCTCCATATTTATGGTAATCTTCCCATGTATATGCAGAGAGCAGAATGTCAAAATAGAGATAGGATCAGCAGATCTTAGAGCAGAGTTTTGTCCTCAGGAAAATGAAAAAGATGAGAACAAGACAAGAAGTTGCCTGTCTTTCTTTTGCCTCAGTGATCATCAGTTCCAACTTTCCTTCTTTTTGGTCGGCATACAGCGGAGCATGTGAAAACTCAGCCTGTCCTTCTCTATGTTCCTAAATGGCCGTAACTTGTATGAACAGTGACTTGATGGACGTGGGCTCTGCCACTGTTTTCTCTACAGAGTGGGCAGAACATAGTGTGGGTATTAGGAAGGATCGCCCAGCCACATCATGCCTAACATCTAGGCATGCCACCTTCCAGGTGAACAGGAGGAGGGTAGTTTCCTCTGCCATGTTCTTCTGAGATGTTTGCTTCATCAGCCACCATCTAGTTTTGCATCACTGAAAGGGAAATCAAAAGCTATGAGGTAGTTGGTGGCATTTAATGAAAATAGCATAGCCAGTAATTAACCCCTGATCATTTCTTCAAACTCAAGCAGTGTTACCTGCCCACACATCCAAGCACAATGGCCAGAGTCACCTAACTTTCCTCTCGCTGAACTCAGCTCTAGATTTAATGATCTCTATATTATCATATTTAGTATCTAAACAGGCTCTCTCTGTTTCACCATGGGGTGTTGGAGCTTGTCCTTCTTCCACTGTTCCTAGTGTGCCTCCACTCCTGTCCTCACAGCAGCTCCACATTTGCGAACCATTTGCCAGATTTCCCACACACATACTTTCAAGGCAACCCTAAACATAGCCTGCCTGCTGCTTCCAAGTCTCTTCTTAGGAGCATATGATATCTTGGGGAGCTTGTGATATTCTTTGCGCTTACTTTATCTTCTTAGCTACTTCTGTTTATACAAAATTAAGTTCAAGTATATCCCCAATGGGTTTCTCTGTACAAGGAATACATATGTTTACTTCTTTCTGCCCATATTGTTGCATTCGGCTCTATGCCGGTTATCTGAGAACCATAACGCTAGGAAGACAAACCAGGTCAGCAAATCTTGGGCTCTGAGACTACTGTCAACATATTTATATCTTTATATTCTTTAATGTGATTATGTAAGAGGATAAGGAAGAAAAATCTAAGAACGCCTGTATTCCAGACAGAGCTGAGACAATATTGGTAACCTTGAAGTGCTGGAATTTAACAGTTTTGAGTGGGCTCAAGAACATACCAGATACTTGAGAAAGCAGATATGGAGAGAGTACTTTAAGAATACTCTCCCACCAACTTTCCTGGGATGATTTCTTTAAACAGCAAAAGGAAATCCTAGATAACAGGACTGAAAGAGGTCATTTAGTCTGTTCCTATAGGAGCATCAGCTATACCTACTCTGTACTTAAACAAAGAAGTATGTGGAGGATCCTGTAAGCTCATGACAAACATTAAATCTGATATATTTCTGTCTGAGGCTTTCACCCAAGAGCTCACCTGTTGATGGACCCAAAGTGTGTATATCTGAGTTTCAAGAGCCCACAGCTTGTTTGGGCTAACTGACTGAATACAGTGATCTCCTGGATCTGTTAGTTTACATAGCAGTTCACCCAGGTGTTCCCTGACAAAAAGTCTAAAGATGGTTAAGTTTTCCTCTTCATTTTGAGGGTAAGGAGGAGAATGAAGAGGTTGGTGATGAGGAGATGGAAGGAGATTTAGTTTTGCACTACAAGGAAGCTGATGACAAGTTGGATAGCTCCGTGTTTGTGACTGTGCATCTAGCAGTTTAGAAAAAAATTAATTTTCATAGCACCCAGGAAACTGTTTACAAAATTAACCACCCTAAAAGGTGACATCAGGCAGCTGTTGCTGCCTGAAGAAACACTTGCTACCATCTTGTCATTTTGTCAGACAAAATGACTAAGTAAAACAAATCAAGAAAATAACCAGCCTTAAACTAAACAAACAGCCTAACATTGCACCCCAGATGCTGCCTCCAGCAGACTGTCAAGAAGAAAAACATATATAAGCAGAGCCATTTGGCTGAGAAAGTCGTGCTGCCAGGCTTGAAGTTTCAGCCCCACAAAACCTGCTCTGCCCTCATGGTGGGGGAGAGCAGCGGAGAGCGACCTTCAGAAAACTAGGTTGAAGAGACTAGTCAGGAGTCTAAAAATAGACCAAGTGCTACTATAAGTTTTAGCTAAAATGTAAGACTAATGTTACAGCAACTCAACTCACTTGTGGAAGAGAAAGACTTTGCATCAGATATGCCTCCCAAAAGACAGGAGCTGCTAGCAGAAAAGAGCACAGTAAACAAAGGCTGAGATGGCCACTGTGAAGCTGGCATTAAAAAGACACAGTTTAGTACGCAGGGAGGCACAGAAAATAAAAGGCTGTAGTGCAATCCAGGAGGAGGTTTTTTTTCCTGTAGGATACAAAAAAAAAAAAAGATTTAAAGACTTTAGCCCTTTTTCCATTATTAATTACTGTCAATTATTCCATTTTAAAACAAATGTGAATTGTTGATGCCATGTCTTTTGCTTATTAAGTAATGGCCATGCTCAGTGTCTTGAACTTACACTTTGCAGAATTCAGTGCACTTGGTTGTGTGATTTATCTGATTTTATCATCATCTTTCCTTTGATTGCACAATCCTCAAACAAGTGAAGAGCTTTCAAAATGGGTTTGCATATACTTCCTATATGACTGCATGGGTAAATCTACCACACAATGATGGATTCCTTCTCCAAGGGTACTTCTGCAAATAAAGTTTCTTTCATAAAATGCTTGCAGTAAAGAGAGAAAAGGGAATGAGTCAGCATGAAGTTTGCACCTTTGAGTCAAATAAATATTTATAAGCAACATCCACCCAGCTCTGTCCAGCCACATCCCCATTTCAGTGAAAGGCTTCCATGCTCTCCCAGTGTCAAGAAATCATTTCTGCAGTTCTTTGAGTGCTTCTGCCATTTATTTTGCATACAGTTTCTGTCTCATTCAGATCGAATAAAGACTGCTCTGTTTTATCCTCTTGAACAGTCCCACTCCCTAGAGCTTGTTTATGTCCTAGATGGCATGTTATCGTGATGGAAATTTCTCCTGTTCTCCTTCAGAAGAATCTCTGTAGACATTTCTGGCTAGATTTTTCAACATAATAAGTAACTTCTGCATGAAACCCAGTCTTGTTAAAACTGTCACAATGCAACTTTAGTGATAGAAATCAAACATAAACATATGAATAAATAAAACTATTTTCTAGATAACAATTCAAAAATCACTACATAAGGCTTCTCTCAAAACAGGAGGACAAACTGTCCTTTAAAAGGTCAGTGTATCAGAATTTAAATAAAGAAGTTTGGGGTGACATCTGAGCTCTGCTGTTCTAGTGTAGCTACAAAAAGCTGCTGTAGAATGTGGTTAAATGTAAAGATCAGCTGACAAAGATGCAAAAGTCTGGTATGTACAGTGTTAGCTATTGAGGGAGAAAGATAAAGGGAACCCCTACCTCTGTGCAACTGCTATGTTGCAACACTCATCAGCCTCTGAAGCCAATCAGTCTATAGCCAAGAAAAAATACTTTCCTGATTTGTTACTTTTGTTGTGTTTGTCTTTCCTACCTAATTTAAAATTCTTGCTTTTAGAAACAAACTTGTAAATATTTACAAAACAGATAATACTAAACAGCAAAAGAGATTAGAGAAATGCTTTGGTACTAAAACAATGTGTTTCACATAGCATGATTGTATAATTCAAATTTATATTTGAGGGGAGGAGATATATAAATACAAATGGTGAAATGTGACCCAATTTTACAAGATCATATTTCAAACAATACAAATGAAATCCAAATTAAGTTCTAGTTGCTATGTTTACTGTGGTGAAACTAAATTTAAATATATTAGCACCTGGAGATATTTGGTGATTTCTGAATAACAATGTTAAAACATTCATAAATCAAAATCTTTGAGTGTGGACAAAAAGTATACATTTGGCTTTTGGGGGCTTTTGCTACTGAGATTTATTTTGTTTGATCATTCATAACACCTACTTCTTTTCACATAAACACATGTAAAACTTGTGTTAAGTATTAAAAAAAAACAGTGCTCCTTTTTGTTTCTTAATGGTTTATCAATACTGCAGTAATAACGAAAACCATAAGAAACAAGGCTGCACCACATTTGTAGGTAATTAGGCTGTGGTTTATTTCTTTATAAACCACATATTTGCAATTTATTGACAAGCAATGTGGTTTATAAAAAAAATTACTCACATTGCATGGCATCATCGTAACACCAGAACAAAGGCGTGCAGAACATATTGCTCATTAAAAAAGCATTGACATTGAAAGTATATCATTTCTAGAGAGACCTGAAAGATAAGTAGAAAACAGGAAAAGTTTCTCCCGTGCAAAGCACTTAGTACAGCTAAAGATATTAAATATTTTACGTAATAAAGATGCAATGTTCCTTATGCTAAATCACATCAGATGTTATCACAGATAAATCATTTTCAAGAGGACAATAAAAGGACAGTGGAGCCTAATGAAATTGTAATTTGTAGAACATCCAGCTTAGTGTAACAGGAAGTCTAACTGGTTCCCTGTCCATGGAAATAGCAAATAAAGGGGGACAGGCACAGGTCACCTACCTGTGCAGAGGATGTCCAGCAGCTGCCTGACAAAGATAAGAACAAATATGAGATGTACAGGAAAATAGGGATGGAAACCTCTCGAATCTGGTACAATGACCACACCGGACTTCTGATCCTAACCTTTTCCAGAAATCCAGTCTACTTACTTCTTTGTTGGTACTTCTCAGAGAAAAATTATCCCTGTCTCATCTCATTCATCCTAAAAATGATTTGTTTCCTAAAGTTATGCAGCTATTGCAGCAGACTGAGAGGGAAATTCTGGTAATAAGGCTCCAGGCTTAGTTATGTCCCCATGATATGAAAGTCTGCATCTTTTTCCCCAGCTGCAACATGGGAGTAGTCACATGTTGTGACTCTTGTGAGGGAATTAGTTTAGATCACTTTTCAGAACACTCAGTATTTATTAAGTCTGCTCCCACCAACAGGTATTAATTATTATTTTATTTTGTAAATAATTTGTAGAGTTCTCTTTCAGCTGCACTTAAGGTTTTCCAAAGAAAGGAGCCTGTTAGTAGCTTCAGAAATGTCTCACTAAGCCACCAGTTATTTGTGTCTGTCAGCTTCTCCAAGTTAGAAATGGAAGAGTTGTGTTAAACATCCCTATTAACTTTCCAACATGTTACTCAAAGCAATTCCTCTGTCTTTGATTAGTTAGAAGTACATCTGCAAAGTTGAGTTTACAATACACCACATAATCTCAAATGCAGATCTTATTCTGTCATCTGGACCATACATGTTAGTAACAACAGCAATAAACAATACAAGACACAACTTACATAAATATTTCAGAAATCCTAAGTTTAATCATTGTTCAGAATTTGGACCAAGCTATGACTAACCTCTTCAGCACTATAAGCCCTTGGCTTACTGGCTTTGAAATATATGCAGAAGACAGCGTATCCAAAACCTGAACCTGGAGATGAAAGAAAATTCATGTGGCATAACAATGATGTGAACAGCAATAAGCAACTTTAAAAGTTGGTCAACTATGAAACTGAAGTTGTGTTGAATTGCAAGCCTTGCTGAATGGCAAGCTCCTCTAGCACTGTGAACACAGGATAAGATCATTTCTTAATTCATTTTAGTAGCTACTTCTTTTCCAGTTCTCTGAAGTCTGCTGAACTGGCTATGCTGCTGTCCCTCTAATCTTTGGCTTTCCAAAAGGATTCTGGTAAACAGCATCAGTGGGTAAAATTGATTAAGAGTTGAACTGGGGAAAAAAAACCTGAAGCAATGATCAATGGAAAACATTTGCAGAAAGCAGAGCCTAGAAAATGCCTGTAAAGCTGGTCTGTACGCACAAATGTGAGGTTATCACACATGAGTGCCAGTGTGTGACTCATGACAGCGTGAGTCAGAGACAGAGCACTTCCAGCTCCCAAGGCCAGGTGGATTCTTAGTGCGTTCCTACTTGTGCCACTTCCCCCCTGTGGTGGTGCATTTCTTTCCCCCTCTCTGGGCTGATTTACAAACTCGGGAAGTCTCGCTAGGCCTTAGCATAAGTGTAATGAGTCGGGCGGTTAAGCATCCCTTGACCATACCTGGAACTCTCACATAGCTAAGACAGGGAGTCATGTGGACTGTCTCAAGGACTCCTGCTGTCCGGTGAAAACAAAAAACAAAAGTAGAGATAACTAGTTCTTTCATAACAACCTTGAGACATCCCAGCCCTCCTCTGACAACCTTGGAGCATCCCATATCTGAATCTTAAGTCATTCTCCAACAGCCCCAGAGCCCTCCTTATCTGAATCATAACACATGAAACAGTACCAGTGCAGCTGGAATCCCAATAATTTGCTTATGACTAAAGCCAATCATCTCCCAAACCTATAAGCAGCGGTACTAAGTGAGACCCTTTGAGCTCTCCTGGACCGCAGCAGGCTGCGACCAGCATGTCCCTCTGAGTGGGACGCCTCTCAGAGCTCACAAACTTTTCTGTTTGCGAAGATTGGAGGTCTGTCACCGAAAGCCGACGCAATCTGGGCTGATTCTCTTCGCTCCTTGAGGCTCGACCCTTCGCCCGTTCAGAAAGATGCCAAAGTATTCAACATGAATATTTTCACTGAACACAAGGAGAATTTATAACAGGTATACCTCTTTTACCTGCTTATATGTATATCTCTTAGTGCATGTGTGTGCATACTAACCTGAATATTCTATAGCAAGTATATTGCAAGTTATTGCTTTTCAAATCTATACTTAAATTACTGTCATGAACTTTATTCGACTGTGAATGAATCTCAGGCTATTATTATACTCATAATCCCTTTAGATATAAACTGTTGACCAAGTCTGCGACTAGGAGTTGATCCAGCCGCACCTAGACTCCAACAGGAGTTTAGAAAGCAAGGGGGTCTTCTCTGAACCTCATGACTCAACGGGAGGGTCTCCCCTACCCTTTTTACATTCATGACCTCTGTACAAATCATGAGAAATCAATTCTAACTCGATTTTTATTTGTATATTTCTCTTTTTTAACTTATTGTGCTTTCGGTCTCTGTATACCTAAATTTAGTCTGATTCTAACTTAATTTTCCTGTGCTGGTTTTGGCTGGGATAGAGGTAATTTTCTTCATAGTAGCTAGTATGGGGCTATGTTTTGGATTTGTGCTGAAAACAGTGTTGATAATGCCGAAATGTTTTCGTTACTGCTGAGCAGTGCTTACACAGAGTCAAGGCCTTTTCTGGTTCTCATACCACCCCACCAGCGAGTAGGCTGGGGGTGCACAAGAAGTTGGGAGGGGACACAGCTGGGACAGCTGACCCCAACTGACCAAAGGGATATTCCAGACCATATGACGTCATGCTCAGCATATAAAGCTGGGGGAAGAAGAAGGAAGGGGGGACGTTCAGAGTGATGGCATTTGTCTTCCCAAGTAACTCTTATGCATGATGGAGCTCTGCTTTCCTGGAGATGGCTGAACACCTGCCTGCCGATGGGAAGTAGTTAATGAATTCCTTGTTTTGCTTTGCTTGTGTGTGCAGCTTTTGCTTTACCTATTAAACTGTCTTTATCTCAGCCCACGAGTTTTCTCACTTTTACCCTTCTGATTCTCTCCCCCATCCCACTGTGAGGGAGATGAGTGAGCGGCTGCATGGTGCTTAGTTGCCGGCTGGGGTTAAACCAATACAGCATTTCATCCATGTACTAGAGTTGCATTGGCTTTGTATGGCAAGGTTTTGGTCACGGGGGGCAGTTACAGGGGTGGCTTCCGTAAGAAGCTGCTGGAAGCTTCCCCTATGTCCAACAGAGCCAATACCAGCCAGCTCTAAGACGGACCTGCTGCCGGCCAAGGCCGAGCCAATCAGCGATAGTGGTAATGCCTCTGGGATAACAGATTTAAGAAGGGAAAAAAGTTGCTGGGACACAGAAATGGCAGCCAGAGAGAGAGAGTGAGACCATGTAAGAGAAACAACCCTGCAGACCCCAAGGTCAGTGAAGAAGGAGGGGGAGGAGGTGCTCCAGGCACCAGAGCAGAGATTCCCCTGCAGCCCATAGTGAAGACCATGGTGAGGCAGGCTGTCCCCCTGCAGCCCAGCGAGGTCCACGGTGGAGCAGATATCCACCTGCAGCCCAGGGAGGACCCCACACCAGAGCAGCTGGGTGCCCAAAGGAGGCTGTGACCCCATGGGAACCCCACGCTGGAGCAGGCTCCTGGCAGGACCTGCGGATCTGTGGAGAGAGGAGCCCATGCTGGAGCAGGTTTTCTGGCAGGACTTGTGACCCCATGGGGGACCCACGCTGGAGCAGTGTGCTCCTGAAGGACTGCACCCCGTGGAAGGGACCCATGCTGGAGCAGTTTGTGAAGAACTGCAGCCCGTGGGAAGGACCCATGTTGGAGAAGTTTGTGGAGGACTGTCTCCCATGGGAGGGACCCTACCCTGGAGCAGGGGATGAGTGTGAGGAGTCCTGCCCCTGAAGAGAAAATAGCAGCAGAGACTTGTGATGAACTGACTGCCACCCCCATTCCCCGTCCCCCTGTGCCACTGGGGGGGTTGGTAGAGAATCTGGGAGTGAAGTTGTGCCCGGGAAGAAGGGAGGGGTGGAGGGAAGGTGTTCTGAGATTTGGTTTTATTTCTCATTACCCTACTCTGGTTGATTGGTAATAAATTAAGTTAATTTTCCCCAAGTTGAGTCTGTTTTGCCCATGACAGTAATTGGTGAGTGATCTCCTGTCCTTATCTCAACCCACGAGCCTTTTGTTATATTTTCTCTCCCCTGTCCAGCTGAGGAGGGGGAGTGATAGAATGGCTTTGGTGGGCACCTGGCATCCAGCCAGGGTCAACCCACCACATAAGTAATAGATTGAACCTTGCCATTGAATTCCTTGAAGTTGCACTTTTATATAAATTCCTATTAAATCATTTTTCTTTTGCTGATACCATTAGAAGTGATTCTTTAAGCAGTTCAAACCACTCCATTTCATGACACCCCCATTCTATGATTTCCAAGCAAGAAAACCTGGATGCATTGAAAAAGGAAGAACTACAGCATGTTCTCTGGTCTGATGGCAGTCTGGACACGCCCTTTGATTATTCTTAGGTTATTGCTAAAAGACAAGAATTAAGAGGATGTTCCAGCATTTCAGATAATAGATTGAACTAATGAAAATTGTTTTCCCCTTTTTTTCCATACATAGACATTAGGTCAGAGATGACTAAATTCTAATATTTCAGGTCCAGCCTGTGTGAGAGTGAAAAGGTTCTTACATGGTATTTTAGACAAAGCTCATGCCAAGCAGGTATTTCTGTAGCCTCATTTTTCAGTCAGAAGAGTGACAGTCAGCAAAGATCTATGCCCTATTAGCACCATATATAACACTGCATGTACTTGGAGCAATCGTCTACCAGAAATAGCTATCGATATTTGGAAAGGCAGAGAGGAAACAACTCTTATGAAAGAGAGAAAGAAAGGCTATATTTTTAGACTACTTGATTTGGGAGTGAAATAATGATAATTGACTCAGAGAATTATTGCTGGTACAGAAAATACTGCCTGGTTTTCCTTAAGAAAGTAGCAAGCATGAATTGTCTAAAATAACTCCCAGAAGAATGCCTTTTTGTAATCTATGGCCTGAGTCCTAAAATTCAGTCCTACAAGACCTCGTTAGCATAAAGAGGGAAAGGTAGCTCTCAATTATTTTGTTATCTGATCCCTGAACCATTGAGGGTCAAAATGCCCTCCAAAATCCCTTATATGGGCTGATATTTTGCACCAGTATCCAGGCATTGGTAGATGAGCACAGTTTCCCCAGGTGATTTGTTAGTGCAAGTCTCTCACTGCTAGAAGAGCCAAAAACAAGAGCTAAATTAGCTGTCATATGTTGACTTATATTTCAGTAATCATGGTTTGATAGCCTAACGAAAGTCATTGTGCATGGGTGCTATATTTAAGAAACAACAGTCTTGGCAAGACTTGTCTTTCACTGTATAGAGCTGCAAACCACAAATCCATTCCTTCTACAGTCTGTTCTGCCTGATACTCTTGTTATGCCCCTGTCTAAACCTTCAGTTAGACTTAGGGTTATCAAAGATTTGTTATTTTAAGGAGCTAAGTAGTAATCTATGTAAACTGGCAGAAGCTACAACGTGCTCTTAGAGGCTGGAGTCAGAAAACAGTGTGCAGGGCCTCATTCAACCCAAGATAACGACACAGCATAACTGAAGCTGAACTCCTAGGTCCTTCTAGTTTTAAAGCTATTGCTTAAAACAGGAAAGACATACTGCAAGTTTATTAAAATAATAAATACTGCATGGCCAGTTATCAAACTGATGACTGTGCATGTTTGCTGCAAAGGGAAAAAAGTGACTATTGTCTGTTCTGCCACCTTCTCATGCAGAGTCCAGAGCAATTGGATTTCTGAAACAACTGCTACTTAACATTGTTAGTAAAGAAGTTTACAAGAGCAAAAATGTTCTTGAGATATTTTAATACCTTCTCAGACAAGAAGCCCAAGGAAGCCGGAAGGTTCAAATGCAGTAGAATGCCTTTGACCACATCTGCTGCAAAGCACAGCCATGACAGTGAAAGATACCAAGCAAGACAAAAAAAAACCCAACCAACATTGCATTTGACTGTGTTAACTGCCTTTCCTATGAAATATGAGAGAAAGAGTACTTAAAAATATACACATATCGCTTTTTTTTCCCCTGAGTAAAAAGCAGAGGGTTAAACTGATCTTGAAATAGTTGCATCAAATTAATTCAAATTAGACATTCCCTTGGGTATCTACATCCAGGATTAAGTGTCCTTTTCTTTCCTCACCAAAAATTTCAAGCCTCCAGAATCTGGATGACTGGGAGCATCAGATGGTTATGATAAAGGTAAGGAATTAAAATAATTCCCCCAAAACTGCTGTCTATTTTCAGATTAAAACCAAAAATCACCAACCTGTGAAGTCAACCGTAACAAGTAATCATCACTAATCAACACAAAATCATTGTTCACATGTTTTCTGAAGCAAGATGGTTCATCACAACTATTTTATCATGAGACTGTAATAAAAAATGATAGCAAGTATGTTTCTATGACAGACAACGGAGATTACAGAGATTGCTCTAAACAATGTTAGTGGAACAGTTTGCTAATTCTTCTAAGGTAGGCTGATTTATGAACTTTAGATCCAATTTTAAATTTGGGGAAAATTTTTTTCTGTCCTTTTTTATGGAAAAGATGTAGTAGAATATGCTCAGTATTTTAGGTGTACACCAAAGGATTATGTAAATAAAATGTTTTACACTAGTGTAATTTCAAGAATTTGAATGGAATTACTCTTTATATATACAGTAGACTTCAGTGGAATTACTATTTATTTATATGTACCACTTGTTTGGAACAAAGACACAAACTCCAGGATGTGATCCAAATATATTTGTCTCAAAAACACCACACAGTTTCTCTGATTACAAACATCTATTATAATTTCTATTACTATAATGCTTAGGAGCTACAGCTATGGACCAAAGCCCCGTTTTGCTGGGAACTGTATGGTCCTTTAACAAGAAAGCAATCCCTGTCACTGCAGTGTGAGGCAATAGGAGGAAAGGAAAGGAAAAAGTTAAAGACATACGGATAGCAAGATGCACAATAGCCTCAGTATATCAGCAGCCCAACCACCATCAAGAGGGTTATGTTCCACTTCTTGTTTGGCTGTTTTTTTCTTGGTATCATAACAAAGCAAAATTTTAAGGTAGATGTATACACTAACCAGAGAAAAGATGTAAGTCAAGGCAACAGTTGGCATTACTGAGTTATCCACATTTGTATAGTATCACTTCAAAAACATCATGTCAAAAAAGAATCAATGATAAATAATACAATTTCCAGGAAAGCAATAAATATGGTTGATGATGGAATGTAGTTTGAACACAGTGATTTAGGATCTTGAACAGACTGAACTAAATATCCATGCCATTAGTACATGAAGATTTAAATAAGCAGAAGATTGTGGTTTTATAGAATATATCTGAAATGATAAGACTAATGTGAGAAAATAAAAAGATAATATAGAAATAATACTGTCTCAAATTTTTCAAAGGGAATTTCAGAAAAGTGTAAGGCATTAAAAATATATAGAAATAAATGGTTAATTTTATATCATTTTTGTTTGATTTGCATAGGTGATAAAGTATTTTAGTTTTCCTATGAATGCTATGAGTTCCATGTGGATGATGTGATTCATGCTGATGGCACAGAAAGTTTAAATATTCATTTCAGTGAGTTTGATCAGGCCTTGATCAGGCAACAATGTGCCTTATTTTTTAATCACCAGGGTTCAGCACTGAATGGAATCAAAACTGCAATACTGAATTATTGATTCGTTGACCTATTTACATCTTAGGTAGTTCTGAAGTCTCCACATCTGATTACAGACTTGTCTTAACAATCTGTTCTCACTTACAGCTACCCATCACCAGATTGTCTATGTGCTGCAGGCTCTGTGTAACCAGATGATCTAACTTCTTTGGCCAAATATTTTCTCGAAGAAAGTTTACAATTTTGACAAGACCTTGAAAATATTTATGCATGAATGCTACTGCTCATTCTCACCAAATCATTTATTATTGTCATTGTCAGGTCCCCAAATAAGTAATTGAATCCTTATTAACCTTTAGAGGCAAAAAATTTTTTATTTCAAATCAAGGCAACTTACCGAGTAAAGCCACGCAGGTCTGGTATGAAAGTCTATCATGCATGTTTCTTGTTGCCTATTCTGTCATCAAAGATCTATCCCTTATAACCCAGTGGCTGATGTGGGGAAGGGGATTTCAAACCACATGAGATGTATCTGCAACAGCTCATAAGGCTAGGTCATTTCCAAACACTCCGATTATGTCAAAAACATTCATTTTCAATGAGTGCTATGTCATCTACTGTAGTTTGACTCCTTTGTTACATATTTTTCTTACCCAGTTCTGGACACAGAAGAAAAGCAGATGGCTGCAAACATAAACTGTCACAACTACTTGTTTCATGAACAACATTTACAACTTGCTCATGACTGGTTCTGGATAAAATACTAAAAATATCTTGTTGGGCCTAGCCTGTCTTTGGCGGACAATATTCACAAAAGTGATGTTGTGAATTAATTTTATTAATTTTCAGAAAAAGTAATAGCTGCTGAATACCAAAGTATTAAAAAATGCACTAAATCTGTCAAAATTACTCAAAGTAACACGAGTTACTTTTTCTCAATCCCCAGTGTTCAACAGCTAGGACAGCATTTTCAGTTGGCTCATCTGTTTAAATGCACAGACAATTTAAATCATGATCTGATATTTTAAAAAATCAGAGTAGAACCAAGGGAATGCCCATAAACAGAACTCTCCTTAGTTTCTGTCGTGGTTTCAGCCCAGCCGGTAACAAAGGACCACGCGGCCGCTCGCTCACTCCTCCCGCCCCCCTCCGGTGGGATGGGGGGAAGACGGAGGAGAGGAAAAAAAACAAACCTGGAACCTCGAGGGTTGAGATAAAGGCAGTTTACTGGAACAACACAAAGAAATTGCAACAACAACAACGGTACTAATGAAAAAGTATACAAAAAGAGTGATGCACAGTGCAACTGCTCACCACCCGGGACCCGACGCTCTGCCACTTCCCCCACCGAAAAGAAGAGCCCACCCCCCGGCCCACTCCCCCTTTGTATACTGAGCATGATGTCACATGGTATGGAATAGCTCCTTGGCCAGTTCAGGTCAGCTGCCCCGGCTATGCACCCCACCTCCCAGGTTCCTGTAAAAAAAAAATTAACTCTATCCCAGCTGAACCCAGGACAGTTTCCAATCACTTTCATCTTCTGCCGTATGGCAAAGTGCAGTTGAAAACTCAGCACAACTGGCAGGCTAACAAGTATGGGCTTTAGCAAAGCAAGGGTGGAAGAAGGAAGTCTGCCAACAGAGCACCTCTCACAAAGATCTTTTTACTAATAAAGCCTTTCCTTCATACTGACCCAATATCATTCTGAACCTTTCCTTTAATCTTACATGAGCTAGAGGATGAAATGCAATTGCCACAGTAGAGGTGGTTAGCTATTTTTCAACAAAATATTTTGTCTTTCAGAAAACTGAGCCTTCAAAACCAGGCTATCACACTCATCTGGAAAAAAAAAAGTAGGGAAAAAATCAGAAATGTTGAAAATGCTTCTTTTGACATTTTCTATGGTTTTTCTGTTCAAAATACAGAACAGTTTCTCTGTTCCGATAACTGTAAGCAGAAAAGTCATAGAATCATATGCAGGTTGGAAAGAACATCAGGAGGTCCCCCACTGCAACTTCCTGCTCAAAGCAGCATCACTGAGGAGATCAGACCATGTGGCTTGGGGCTTTCTCCAGACTGGTCTTGAAAAGCTCCAAGGATGCAGACCACACAGCCTCTGTGGGCAACCTGCTCCACACTGAACTGTCCTCATGCAGAAGTTTTCCCTTTATATCCAGTCCAAACTTCTCAACTTATGGCTGTTGTCTCCTGCCCTGCTGCTACGCACTGCTGCAGAGATCCTGGCCTCATCTTCTCAATAACCTGCTCATAGGTAGGGGAAGGCTGCTCTGAGCCTTCTCCAGGCTGAAGCAGCCCTGTCTCTCAGGGTCCCCTCACAGAGCAGGTGCTCCAGCCTCTGAGCATCCTGGCAGCCCTCCACTGGGCTCACTCAAGTCTGGCAATGTCTACCTTGGATTCAGGAGACCAAACCAGAGGATGCAGTGCTTAGGTGTTGTCCAAGAACTGCCAAGTTGAAGGGAATAATCACTTCCCTCCATCTCCTGGCTGTGCCCTTGCTCATACAGCACTGGATGGTGCTGATCTTCGCTGCTGCCAGCCCCATGGGCGGCTCGCTCCTGTGCAGTTCACTGTCTCCCAAAGCCCTGGGGTTTTATCCACAGAGCTGCTGCTCAGGCAGCCAGTACCCAGCCTGGACTGTTGCAAAGGGTAGGGGCTCTGCCTTCCCAGGTATGACTAGCAATGCACTGTTGAGGATTTCTTGGCTGGGCGAGGGCATGTGAGCAATCCAGCCTTTAGCTGGGAACGAAGCATAAGTTTACAAAGTGCTGAAGCAGACAAGGACGCTGTGTCCTTGTACGCTGGGAAAAAGGAAGATAAGAAGAGCCTGACAAACAACTCCTGGATGCTGAAGAATGAGATAAGTAACTGCTGGACACCTCGTGAAGAAGCTTGCACAGCCAATAGAGGATAAGATAGGGTCGCGTGAACCGGCGTATTGTACCACTTAGAGTATTGTATAAGGCGCGTGCACAAGCGCATAAGGTATATAACTGTGCTAAAAGTTGTAGTAAAGGGGCTTCACTTGATCACATTGGTCTGTGTGTGATGTCCCCTGTGGATCCTCCGCAACAATGCACAACTTTGCATTTTTCTCCTGATATGCCTGTTTTCTCCTGAATATAAGAAAAAAAGCTTTGATGATACTGTCCTTAAAGATCCATAAGCTTTCTTTATCTCCTTTGCCCTTCAGAGCTGCCTTTCATGGGATCCCATTTACCAGTGTTCTGAATGAGCTGAAGTCTGCTACTCACTTTCCTCACTTCCTTCAGGATCTTGACCTCCACTAGTTCATGGTTGCTACAGCCAAGGCTGACACTGATTATCATGTTCCCAATCACATCTTCTCTGTTATTGAATAGGAGATCCAGCTGTGCCTCACCCTTGATTGGCCAATCCATTATCAAGAAGTTACCCCTTTGTGAGAGACTGAAAGAGTTAATGTCTCAAACATTGTGGTGGGGCAAGTTCTGCTTAACTACGAACTGTGCATAACAAGGAACTCTGCCTAGCAAGGAACCACAGGTGAAAAGAAGCGGATCAGCACCCATCAGCAACAGGAGGGGGAGGATGTGCCGGAGGGTGCACAGCTCCCTGTTCTGAGGTGCTGTTCTGATATGCTGAGCAGGACAGCTCACCATGCAGGGAAGGGGAAGTTACTCCCCAAACAATCCACAAGCCCAAAGGCTCACAAACTGCTCATTAGCCTAATAAGTTTGAGTGCTCGCCCGAAGGAGGGGCAAGGATGATAAAAGGACACAAACTGAAGCCCCAGGTGTGCAAGCCCACCAGAACTGGACCCCTCGGCTGACTGGACCCCTCAGCTGACTGAACCAACGCTGGACCCAGGACCGGTGAAATCTTTCTCTTTTCTCTCTCTCTCTTTCCCTTTTCCATAATCCCTACACCTCATCCCTGTCGTGGTTTCAGCCCAGCCGGTAACAAAGGACCACGCGGCCGCTCGCTCACTCCTCCCGCCCCTCTCCGGTGGGATGGGGGGAAGACGGAGGAGAGGAAAAAAAACAAACCTGGAACCTCGAGGGTTGAGATAAAGGCAGTTTACTGGAACAACACAAAGAAATTGCAACAACAACAACGGTACTAATGAAAAAGTATACAAAAAAGAGTGATGCACAGTGCAACTGCTCACCACCCGGGACCCGACGCTCTGCCACTTCCCCCACCGAAAAGAAGAGCCCACCCCCCGGCCCGCTCCCCCTTTATATACTGAGCATGATGTCACATGGTATGGAATAGCTCCTTGGCCAGTTCAGGTCAGCTGCCCCGGCTATGCCCCCCCACCTCCCAGGTTCCTGTAAAAAAATTAACTCTATCCCAGCTGAACCCAGGACATTATCCACCCCTTATTCTATACCATCTACATCATGCCCAGATCTTACATTTTCCAATCGACCACTACCACTTCCTTGTCTTATATATATAAGTATATGGACTTGCGTCCGTCCCCGTCGTCCCCCCGCACACACACACACACGCGAATGGTATTCCTTTAGCCTATGGGCTATCCCTCTAATGTGTCCATTGATTTTATTTAGTCCATGACTTTGGGGCTCCATCTGTTGTAACAGTTCTTCAGGATAAGAGAGATGGTGTGAGATGTTGGGTTGTTGTATGCTGCCTCTGGAACTTGTGGCTAGTACATTTGGTGCAACTCACGCCCTTAGTCTGCAGGTCGAGGATGTTGATCTTGAGGAAATTGCTGGGTGTCAGTTCAAGTTCTGTCGCTGTTGTACTTGGCTTAGTTTCAAAGTCCATCCCGCAGTCATTTGGGTAATTCTTACAGTAATACCCTTGATATGGCATATAGACACTATAGATACAATGACATGCATTGGCAGGGTATTTAGCAGTTAGGTATCATACAGCCCAATTCACTGGCTATTCTCTCCCAAAATCAAATCTCCCTGAGGTACACATTGAACTTCCCCATCCTTCTGCATCACCCACCAGGTGTACCCAGGTCCCTGAGCAAAAACAACCCCTTGGATGGGTTTGCCTCTGCTTGAGGGAGGACTAACCCAGACTGTCTTTCCTAACATACTCCTCATGCGCACTACAGGGACTTTATCCCCTTCTACAGTATGTGGAAGTCTTGGTTGGGCGGGGCCAGCCCGATTGGCGGATCCTCTAGTATTAACTAACCAGGTGGCTTTTGTTAAATGTGTATCCCAATGTTTGAAAGTCCCACCCCCCATCGCTCTCAATGTAGTTTTCAGCAGTCCGTTGTATCGTTCGATTTTTCCGGAGGCCGGTGCGTGATAAGGGATGTGATATACCCACTCAATGCCGTGTTCTTTGGCCCAGGTATCTATGAGGTTGTTTCGGAAGTGAGTCCCGTTGTCCGACTCGATTCTTTCTGGGGTGCCGTGTTGCCATAAAATTTTCTCTTCAAGGCCCAGAATAGTGTTCTGGGCAGTGGCATGGGACACAGGGTATGTTTCCAGCCATCCAGTGGTTGCTTCCACCATTGTAAGCACATGGCACTTGCCTTGGCGTGTTCGTGGGAGTGTGATATAGTCAATCTGCCAGGCCTCCCACTGTTTATATTTCAGCCATCGCCCCCCATGCGACAGGGGTTTTTGCCGCTTGGCTTGCTTAATTGCGGCACATGTTTCACATTCGTGGATGACCTGTGCGATAGTGTCCATGGTCAAGTCCACCCCTCGATCTCGAGCCCATCTATATGTTGCATCTCTCCCCTGATGGCCTGAGGTATCGTGGGCCCACTGAGCCATAAATAGATCACCCCTACGTTGCCAGTCCAGGTCCACCTGAGACACTTCAATCTTGGCGGCCTGATCTGCCTGCTGATTGTTTTGATGTTCTTCAGTGGCCCGACTCTTGGGTACATGAGCATCTACGTGACGTACTTTTACCACTAGCTTCTCTATCCGAACAGCGATATCTTGCCACAGTGCGGCAGCCCAAATGGGTTTACCTCTGCGTTGCCAGTTGCCCTTCTTCCATTGCTGTAGCCACCCCCATAGGGCATTTGCCACCATCCATGAGTCAGTATAGAGATAGAGCACTGGCCACTTTTCTCTTTCAGCAATATCTAATGCTAGCTGGATGGCTTTCACCTCTGCAAACTGACTCGATTCACCTTCTCCTTCAGCAGTTTCTGCAGCTAGTCGTGTAGGACTCCATACAGCAGCCTTCCACCTCTGATGTTTTCCCACGATGCGACAGGACCCATCAGTGAACAGGGCATATTGCCTCTCATTTTCTGGCAGTTTATTATACAGCGGGGCCTCTTCAGCCCGTGTCACCTCCTCCTCTGGCAACATTCCAAAGTCTTTGTCTTCTGGCCAGTCCGTGATCACTTCTAAAATTCCTGGGCGACTGGGGTTTCCTATGCGAGCCCGTTGTGTGATCAGTGCAATCCACTTACTCCACGTGGCATCAGTCGCGTGATGTGTAGAGGAAACTTTCCCTTTGAACATCCAGCCCAGCACTGGCAGTCGGGGTGCTAAGAAGAGCTGTGTTTCAGTACCAACCACTTCTGAAGCGGCTCGAACTCCTTCATATGCTGCCAATATCTCTTTTTCAGTTGGAGTATAGCGAGCCTCGGATCCTCGATATCCCCGACTCCAAAACCCCAGGGGTCAGCCTCAGGTCTCTCCAGGTGCTTTCTGCCAAAGGCTCCAGGTAGGGCCATTCTCCCCAGCTGCAGTGTAGAGCACATTTTTAACATCTGGTCCTGTCCAGACTGGCCCAAGAGCTACTGCATGAACAATCTCCCGCTTAATTTGTTCAAAGGCTTGTCGTTGCTCAGGCCCCCATTTAAAATCATTCTTCTTCCGGGTAACTTGGTAGAGAGGACTTACAATTTGACTGTAATTTGGAATATGCATTCTCCAAAAGCCCACAACACCTAAGAAAGCCTGTGTTTCCTTTTTATTAGTCGGTGAGGACATAGCTGCTATTTTGTTGATCACGTCCGCAGGGATCTGACGACGCCCGTCTTGCCATTTTACTCCTAAGAACTGGATCTCCTGCGCAGGTCCCTTGACCTTACTTTCTTTTATGGCAAAGCCAGCCTTCAAAAGGATTTGGATTATTTTCTTCCCTTTCTCAAAAACTTCTTCTGCCGTGCTGCCCCATATGATGATGTCATCAATATATTGCAGGTGCTCTGGAGCTTCACCTTTTTCTAGTGCAGTCTGGATCAGTCCATGGCAAATAGTGGGGCTGTGTTTCCACCCCTGGGGCAGTCGATTCCAGGTGTACTGGACACCCCTCCAAGTGAAAGCAAACTGTGGCCTGCACTCCGCTGCCAAAGGAATGGAGAAAAATGCATTAGCAATGTCAATTGTGGCATACCACTTAGCTGTCTTTGATTCCAGTTCATATTGAAGCTCTAACATATCTGGCACAGCAGCGCTCAGCGGTGGCGTGACTTCATTCAGCCCACGATAATCTACTGTTAGTCTCCAATCCCCATTAGATTTCCGCACGGGCCATATGGGACTATTAAAGGGTGAGTGAGTCTTGCTGATCACTCCTTGGCTCTCCAATTGGCAAATCAGCTTATGGATGGGGATCAGGGAGTCTCGGTTGGTGCGATATTGCCGCCGGTGCACCGTCGTGGTAGCAATTGGCACCTGTTGTTCTTCAACCTTCAGCAACCCCACAACCGAAGGCTCTTGGGAGAGACCAGGCAGGGTAGACAGCTGTTCAATCTCCTCCGTCTCCAATGCAGCTATACCAAAGGCCCAACGGTACCCTTTTGGGTCCTTGAAATACCCCCTTCTGAGATAATCTATACCAAGGATGCACGGGGCCTCTGGGCCAGTTGCAATGGGGTGTTTATGCCACTCATTCCCGGTTAGACTCATTTCGGCTTCCAATACGGTTAGCTCTTGGGATCCCCCTGTCACACCAGAGATACAGATGGGTTCTGCCCCTTTATAACTTGATGGCATTAGGGTACATTGTGCACCAGTGTCTACTAGAGCCTTATATTCCTGTGGGTCTGACGTGCCAGGCCATCGAATCCACACAGTCCAGTAGACTCGGTTGTCCCTCTCCTCCACCTGGCTGGAGGCAGGGCCCCTCTAATCCTGGTTAGAATATCTGTTACCCACTTTTTGCACATGTGAATCAGAAGTCCCTTCAAGAGGATCAGAAATGAGATCGGCCCATCTACTGCGCCCGGGGGACTGCTCACGGGAAACTGGAGCAGCAGTTTTCCAAGAAGAATCTTCTTTTCTGGTTGCTTTTTCTCGCAACTCCCGTACCCGTGCATCCAGGACTGAGGTAGGTTTTCCATCCCACTTCCTCATGTCCTCTCCATGGTCACGCAGGTAAAACCACAGCTTAGCCCGTCGTGTGTACTTTCTCTCTCCTCTCTCTTGGGCAGAGGAACGCTTACTCCCAATAACTGCAATGCGGGCCTGTACAGGCGGGGAGGAGGACATATCCACTTTGAATTGCTGGAACTCTCGGGACAATTCCTCTACAGCTGAGACACAGGCCCGTAGGGAGGAAGAGAGACTTCCTTCATATTGCCGGAGTTGGACAGCCAATTCGTCCACCGTTTGTCCATAGCCTTCTTTCCAGGACATTACTGCCAATGAGTTGGCATAGGTTGGTGGTGCACTTCGTAGAAACTTCCGCCACATCGGTTGTGTGCATTGGACTTCATCTGGATCTGTGGGTGACTGCGCATTTTCTGGATCATTATAAATCACCTCCAGCACGGCTAATTCCCTCAGGTACTGGATACCTCTCTCCATGGTGGTCCACTTGCCTTGGTGACATGTAACTTCATCCCTGAAAGGGTATCTTTCCTTTACACCTAACAGAAGTCGCCTCCAGAGGCTGAGGACTTGTGTTTTTCTCCCAATCGCCTTGTCGATACCCCCTTCTCTAGACAGAGATCCCAACTGCTTGGCTTCCTTACCCTCTAATTCCACACTACTAGCCCCATTATCCCAGCATCGGAGCAGCCAGGTAACAATGTGCTCACCTGGGTGGCGGCTAAAATCTTTTCGCATGTCACGCAACTCACTCAGGGATAGAGATCGGGTAATTATTTCAGGTTCTGCCTCTTCCTCCTGTTCTCGCGATGACCCTGGTTCATCTTCATCTCTCACTGAGCGAACTGATTTCTTTGTGTGTTTCTTTTTCTGTACAGGGGCAACTGATACTGGCACAGGTTGGTTCTCTGGTTTAGTGGCAGTATCTGTCACCGGGGTAGGGTTAGCCATGGTACCTGTTGTCGTGGTAGGGGCAGCCACGCTGCATGTTGTCGGGGTTGGGGCAGCCACGGTGCATGTTGTCGGGGTTGGGGCAGCCACGGTGCATGTTGTCTTGTTTTCCATCTTTTCCCCCTTTTCCCCCTGGGGGTGCTGCATAGTATCAAGCAGGGTTTGGTAGATACCGGCCAGGGCCCAGCACAGTGTAGTGAGTTGTGTGTCTCTGGGACAGCCACAGCATTTTCCTTTCAAATATTCTATCACTTCATGAGGGTTCTGCAGTTGTTTGGGAGTGAACTTCCAAGTCACTGGAGGTGAGAAGTTCTCTAGATACCTGCCCACATCCTCCCACACGCCGTGCCACCCATGAATATCCAGCTTTGGGACAGATCTCTGGGTGGTACTCTTAAAGAGCCTCTTTGTAGCCCTAGACAAGACCTGAAACATAGTCAGGAGGCATAGCACTAACAGCACACAGGCTTGCGCATCCCAAGGATATTCAAAATTCTCAAAAACTGTTGTAATTAGTTGGAAAGAGAAAAGGGAGGGGAACGGATGGGGGGAAGTATCCCCCCCTGACTTCCCCATGGGTTGGGTGTAATTACCAATAAAATCCGACAGAAGGTGCCCAAAGTCTGGAAATGATATCACTGCCTCATACAGATAACAGCTTAACCTCATGACCAGTGATGTAATCATTTCACACGTCGACATTGCCCAGTACAGCAAAATGATAATCCCAATCACTCTCCCAGAGATGGGATACGCAACTACAGGCAATACATAAAGCATATAAGAACTTACAAAACGCCACCATGTAAACAGCTGAATCAACATTGTGACTAACATCTATTTATCTAGTATAAGAAATGCGTATGACAAATTTGTTTCAACACGCTCTGGCCAGATCTGTCGTTATCTCAACCCTTCGTGCCCCACGTTGGGCGCCAAAAAGGACTGTCGTGGTTTCAGCCCAGCCGGTAACAAAGGACCACGCGGCCGCTCGCTCACTCCTCCCGCCCCCCTCCGGTGGGATGGGGGGAAGACGGAGGAGAGGAAAAAAAACAAACCTGGAACCTCGAGGGTTGAGATAAAGGCAGTTTACTGGAACAACACAAAGAAATTGCAACAACAACAACGGTACTAATGAAAAAGTATACAAAAAGAGTGATGCACAGTGCAACTGCTCACCACCCGGGACCCGACGCTCTGCCACTTCCCCCACCGAAAAGAAGAGCCCACCCCCCGGCCCACTCCCCCTTTGTATACTGAGCATGATGTCACATGGTATGGAATAGCTCCTTGGCCAGTTCAGGTCAGCTGCCCCGGCTATGCCCCCCACCTCCCAGGTTCCTGTAAAAAAAAAATTAACTCTATCCCAGCTGAACCCAGGACATTATCCACCCCTTATTCTATACCATCTACATCATGCCCAGATCTTACATTTTCCAATCGACCACTACCACTTCCTTGTCTTATATATATAAGTATATGGACTTGCGTCCGTCCCCGTCGTCCCCCCGCACACACACACACACGCGAATGGTATTCCTTTAGCCTATGGGCTATCCCTCTAATGTGTCCATTGATTTTATTTAGTCCATGACTTTGGGGCTCCATCTGTTGTAACAGTTCTTCAGGATAAGAGAGATGGTGTGAGATGTTGGGTTGTTGTATGCTGCCTCTGGAACTTGTGGCTAGTACATTTGGTGCAACTCACGCCCTTAGTCTGCAGGTCGAAGATGTTGATCTTGAGGAAATTGCTGGGTGTCAGTTCAAGTTCTGTCGCTGTTGTACTTGGCTTAGTTTCAAAGTCCATCCCGCAGTCATTTGGGTAATTCTTACAGTAATACCCTTGATATGGCATATAGACACTATAGATACAATGACATGCATTGGCAGGGTATTTAGCAGTTAGGTATCATACAGCCCAATTCACTGGCTATTCTCTCCCAAAATCAAATCTCCCTGAGGTACACATCGAACTTCCCCATCCTTCTGCATCACCCACCAGGTGTACCCAGGTCCCTGAGCAAAAACAACCCCTTGAATGGGTTTGCCTCTGCTTGAGGGAGGACTAACCCAGACTGTCTTTCCTAACATACTCCTCATGTGCACTACAGGGACTTTATCGCCTTCTACAGTATGTGGAAGTCTTGGTTGGGCGGGGCCAGCCCGATTGGCGGATCCTCTAGTATTAACTAACCAGGTGGCTTTTGTTAAATGTGTATCCCAATGTTTGAAAGTCCCACCCCCCATCGCTCTCAATGTAGTTTTCAGCAGTCCGTTGTATCGTTCGATTTTTCCGGAGGCCGGTGCGTGATAAGGGATGTGATATACCCACTCAATGCCGTGTTCTTTGGCCCAGGTGTCTACGAGGTTGTTTCGGAAGTGAGTCCCGTTGTCCGACTCGATTCTTTCTGGGGTGCCGTGTTGCCATAAAATTTTCTTTTCAAGGCCCAGGATAGTGTTCTGGGCAGTGGCATGGGACACAGGGTATGTTTCCAGCCATCCAGTGGTTGCTTCCACCATTGTAAGCACATGGCACTTGCCTTGGCGTGTTCGTGGGAGTGTGATATAGTCAATCTGCCAGGCCTCCCACTGTTTATATTTCAGCCATCGCCCCCCATGCGACAGGGGTTTTTGCCGCTTGGCTTGCTTAATTGCGGCACATGTTTCACATTCGTGGATGACCTGTGCGATAGTGTCCATGGTCAAGTCCACCCCTCGATCTCGAGCCCATCTATATGTTGCATCTCTCCCCTGATGGCCTGAGGTATCGTGGGCCCACTGAGCCATAAATAGATCACCCCTACGTTGCCAGTCCAGGTCCACCTGAGACACTTCAATCTTGGCGGCCTGATCTGCCTGCTGATTGTTTTGATGTTCTTCAGTGGCCCGACTCTTGGGTACATGAGCATCTACGTGACGTACTTTTACCACTAGCTTCTCTATCCGAACAGCGATATCTTGCCACAGTGCGGCAGCCCAAATGGGTTTACCTCTGCGTTGCCAGTTGCCCTTCTTCCATTGCTGTAGCCACCCCCATAGGGCATTTGCCACCATCCATGAGTCAGTATAGAGATAGAGCACTGGCCACTTTTCTCTTTCAGCAATATCTAATGCTAGCTGGATGGCTTTCACCTCTGCAAACTGACTCGATTCACCTTCTCCTTCAGCAGTTTCTGCAGCTAGTCGTGTAGGACTCCATACAGCAGCCTTCCACCTCCGATGTTTTCCCACGATGCAACAGGATCCGTCAGTGAACAGGGCATATTGCCTCTCATTTTCTGGCAGTTTATTATACAGCGGGGCCTCTTCAGCCCGTGTCACCTCCTCCTCTGGCAACATTCCAAAGTCTTTGTCTTCTGGCCAGTCCGTGATCACTTCTAAAATTCCTGGGCGACTGGGGTTTCCTATGCGAGCCCGTTGTGTGATCAGTGCAATCCACTTACTCCACGTGGCATCAGTCGCGTGATGTGTAGAGGAAACTTTCCCTTTGAACATCCAGCCCAGCACTGGCAGTCGGGGTGCTAAGAAGAGCTGTGTTTCAGTACCAACCACTTCTGAAGCGGCTCGAACTCCTTCATATGCTGCCAATATCTCTTTTTCAGTTGGAGTATAGCGAGCCTCGGATCCTCGATATCCCCGACTCCAAAACCCCAGGGGTCAGCCTCAGGTCTCTCCAGGTGCTTTCTGCCAAAGGCTCCAGGTAGGGCCATTCTCCCCAGCTGCAGTGTAGAGCACATTTTTAACATCTGGTCCTGTCCAGACTGGCCCAAGAGCTACTGCATGAACAATCTCCCGCTTAATTTGTTCAAAGGCTTGTCGTTGCTCAGGCCCCCATTTAAAATCATTCTTCTTCCGGGTAACTTGGTAGAGAGGACTTACAATTTGACTGTAATTTGGAATATGCATTCTCCAAAAGCCCACAACACCTAAGAAAGCCTGTGTTTCCTTTTTATTAGTCGGTGAGGACATAGCTGCTATTTTGTTGATCACGTCCGCAGGGATCTGACGACGCCCGTCTTGCCATTTTACTCCTAAGAACTGGATCTCCTGCGCAGGTCCCTTGACCTTACTTTCTTTTATGGCAAAGCCAGCCTTCAAAAGGATTTGGATTATTTTCTTCCCTTTCTCAAAAACTTCTTCTGCCGTGCTGCCCCATATGATGATGTCATCAATATATTGCAGGTGCTCTGGAGCTTCACCTTTTTCTAGTGCAGTCTGGATCAGTCCATGGCAAATAGTGGGGCTGTGTTTCCACCCCTGGGGCAGTCGATTCCAGGTGTACTGGACACCCCTCCAAGTGAAAGCAAACTGTGGCCTGCACTCCGCTGCCAAAGGAATGGAGAAAAATGCATTAGCAATGTCAATTGTGGCATACCACTTAGCTGTCTTTGATTCCAGTTCATATTGAAGCTCTAACATATCTGGCACAGCAGCGCTCAGCGGTGGCGTGACTTCATTCAGCCCACGATAATCTACTGTTAGTCTCCAATCCCCATTAGATTTCCGCACGGGCCATATGGGACTATTAAAGGGTGAGTGAGTCTTGCTGATCACTCCTTGGCTCTCCAATTGGCAAATCAGCTTATGGATGGGGATCAGGGAGTCTCGGTTGGTGCGATATTGCCGCCGGTGCACCGTCGTGGTAGCAATTGGCACCTGTTGTTCTTCAACCTTCAGCAACCCCACAACCGAAGGCTCTTGGGAGAGACCAGGCAGGGTAGACAGCTGTTCAATCTCCTCCGTCTCCAATGCAGCTATACCAAAGGCCCAACGGTACCCTTTTGGGTCCTTGAAATACCCCCTTCTGAGATAATCTATACCAAGGATGCACGGGGCCTCTGGGCCAGTTGCAATGGGGTGTTTATGCCACTCATTCCCGGTTAGACTCATTTCGGCTTCCAATACGGTTAGCTCTTGGGATCCCCCTGTCACACCAGAGATACAGATGGGTTCTGCCCCTTTATAACTTGATGGCATTAGGGTACATTGTGCACCAGTGTCTACTAGAGCCTTATATTCCTGTGGGTCTGACGTGCCAGGCCATCGAATCCACACAGTCCAGTAGACTCGGTTGTCCCTCTCCTCCACCTGGCTGGAGGCAGGGCCCCTCTAATCCTGGTTAGAATATCTGTTACCCACTTTTTGCACATGTGAATCAGAAGTCCCTTCAAGAGGATCAGAAATGAGATCGGCCCATCTACTGCGCCCGGGGGACTGCTCACGGGAAACTGGAGCAGCAGTTTTCCAAGAAGAATCTTCTTTTCTGGTTGCTTTTTCTCGCAACTCCCGTACCCATGAATCCAAGACTGAGGTAGGTTTTCCATCCCACTTCCTCATGTCCTCTCCATGGTCACGCAGGTAAAACCACAGGTTAGCCCGTTGTGTGTACTTTTTCTCTCCTCTCTCTTGGGCAGAGGAACGCTTACTCCCAATAACTGCAATGCGGGCCTGTACAGGCGGGGAGGAGGACATATCCACTTTGAATTGCTGGAACTCTCGGGACAATTCCTCTACAGCTGAGACACAGGCCCGTAGGGAGGAAGAGAGACTTCCTTCATATTGCCGGAGTTGGACAGCCAATTCGTCCACCGTTTGTCCATAGCCTTCTTTCCAGGACATTACTGCCAATGAGTTGGCATAGGTTGGTGGTGCACTTCGTAGAAACTTCCGCCACATCGGTTGTGTGCATTGGACTTCATCTGGATCTGTGGGTGACTGCGCATTTTCTGGATCATTATAAATCACCTCCAGCACGGCTAATTCCCTCAGGTACTGGATACCTCTCTCCATGGTGGTCCACTTGCCTTGGTGACATGTAACTTCATCCCTGAAAGGGTATCTTTCCTTTACACCTGACAGAAGTCGCCTCCAGAGGCTGAGGACTTGTGTTTTTCTCCCAATCGCCTTGTCGATACCCCCTTCTCTAGACAGAGATCCCAACTGCTTGGCTTCCTTACCCTCTAATTCCACACTACTAGCCCCATTATCCCAGCATCGGAGCAGCCAGGTAACAATGTGCTCACCTGGGTGGCGGCTAAAATCTTTTCGCATGTCACGCAACTCACTCAGGGATAGAGATCGGGTAATTATTTCAGGTTCTGCCTCTTCCTCCTGTTCTCGCGATGACCCTGGTTCATCTTCATCTCTCACTGAGCGAACTGATTTCTTTGTGTGTTTCTTTTTCTGTACAGGGGCGACTGATACTGGCACAGGTTGGTTCTCTGGTTTAGTGGCAGTATCTGTCACCGGGGTAGGGTTAGCCATGGTACCTGTTGTCGTGGTAGGGGCAGCCACGCTGCATGTTGTCGGGGTTGGGGTAGCCACGGTGCATGTTGTCTTGTTTTCCATCTTTTCCCCCTTTTCCCCCTGGGGGTGCTGCATAGTATCAAGCAGGGTTTGGTAGATACCGGCCAGGGCCCAGCACAGTGTAGTGAGTTGTGTGTCTCTGGGATAGCCACAGCATTTTCCTTTCAAATATTCTACCACTTCATGAGGGTTCTGCAGTTGTTCGGGAGTGAACTTCCAAGTCACTGGAGGTGAGAAGTTCTCTAGATACCTGCCCACATCCTCCCACATGCCGTGTCACCCATAAATATCCAGCTTTGGGACAGATCTCTGGGTGGTACTCTTAAAGAGCCTCTTTGTAGCCCTAGACAAGACCTGAAACATAGTCAGGAGGCATAGCACTAACAGCACACAGGCTTGTGCATCCCAAGGATATTCAAAATTCTCGAAAACTGTTGTAATTAGTTGGAAAGAGAAAAAGGAGGGGAACGGATGGGGGGAAGTATCCCCCCCTAACTTCCCCATGGGTTGGGTGTAATTACCAATAAAATCCGATAGAAGGTGCCCAAAGTCTGGAAATGATATCACTGCCTCATACAGATAACAGCTTAACCTCATGACCAGTGATGTAATCATTTCACAAGTCGACATTGCCCAGTACAGCAAAATGATACTCCCAATCACTCTCCCAGAGATGTGATACGCAACTACAGGCAATACATAAAGCATATAAGAACTTACAAAACGCCACCATGTAAACAGCTGAATCAACATTGTGACTAACATCTATTTATCTAGTATAAGAAATGCGTATGACAAATATGTTTCAACACGCTCTGGCCAGATCTGTCGTTATCTCAACCCTTCGTGCCCCACGTTGGGCGCCAAAAAGGACTGTCGTGGTTTCAGCCCAGCCGGTAACAAAGGACCACGCGGCCGCTCGCTCACTCCTCCCGCCCCCCTCCGGTGGGATGGGGGGAAGACGGAGGAGAGGAAAAAAAACAAACCTGGAACCTCGAGGGTTGAGATAAAGGCAGTTTACTGGAACAACACAAAGAAATTGCAACAACAACAACGGTACTAATGAAAAAGTATACAAAAAGAGTGATGCACAGTGCAACTGCTCACCACCCGGGACCCGACGCTCTGCCACTTCCCCCACCGAAAAGAAGAGCCCACCCCCCGGCCCACTCCCCCTTTGTATACTGAGCATGATGTCACATGGTATGGAATAGCTCCTTGGCCAGTTCAGGTCAGCTGCCCCGGCTATGCACCCCACCTCCCAGGTTCCTGTAAAAAAAAAATTAACTCTATCCCAGCTGAACCCAGGACAGTTTCCAATCACTTTCATCTTCTGCCGTATGGCAAAGTGCAGTTGAAAACTCAGCACAACTGGCAGGCTAACAAGTATGGGCTTTAGCAAAGCAAGGGTGGAAGAAGGAAGTCTGCCAACAGAGCACCTCTCACAAAGATCTTTTTACTAATAAAGCCTTTCCTTCATACTGACCCAATATCATTCTGAACCTTTCCTTTAATCTTACATGAGCTAGAGGATGAAATGCAATTGCCACAGTAGAGGTGGTTAGCTATTTTTCAACAAAATATTTTGTCTTTCAGAAAACTGAGCCTTCAAAACCAGGCTATCACACTCATCTGGAAAAAAAAAAGTAGGGAAAAAATCAGAAATGTTGAAAATGCTTCTTTTGACATTTTCTATGGTTTTTCTGTTCAAAATACAGAACAGTTTCTCTGTTCCGATAACTGTAAGCAGAAAAGTCATAGAATCATATGCAGGTTGGAAAGAACATCAGGAGGTCCCCCACTGCAACTTCCTGCTCAAAGCAGCATCACTGAGGAGATCAGACCATGTGGCTTGGGGCTTTCTCCAGACTGGTCTTGAAAAGCTCCAAGGATGCAGACCACACAGCCTCTGTGGGCAACCTGCTCCACACTGAACTGTCCTCATGCAGAAGTTTTCCCTTTATATCCAGTCCAAACTTCTCAACTTATGGCTGTTGTCTCCTGCCCTGCTGCTACGCACTGCTGCAGAGATCCTGGCCTCATCTTCTCAATAACCTGCTCATAGGTAGGGGAAGGCTGCTCTGAGCCTTCTCCAGGCTGAAGCAGCCCTGTCTCTCAGGGTCCCCTCACAGAGCAGGTGCTCCAGCCTCTGAGCATCCTGGCAGCCCTCCACTGGGCTCACTCAAGTCTGGCAATGTCTACCTTGGATTCAGGAGACCAAACCAGAGGATGCAGTGCTTAGGTGTTGTCCAAGAACTGCCAAGTTGAAGGGAATAATCACTTCCCTCCATCTCCTGGCTGTGCCCTTGCTCATACAGCACTGGATGGTGCTGATCTTCGCTGCTGCCAGCCCCATGGGCGGCTCGCTCCTGTGCAGTTCACTGTCTCCCAAAGCCCTGGGGTTTTATCCACAGAGCTGCTGCTCAGGCAGCCAGTACCCAGCCTGGACTGTTGCAAAGGGTAGGGGCTCTGCCTTCCCAGGTATGACTAGCAATGCACTGTTGAGGATTTCTTGGCTGGGCGAGGGCATGTGAGCAATCCAGCCTTTAGCTGGGAACGAAGCATAAGTTTACAAAGTGCTGAAGCAGACAAGGACGCTGTGTCCTTGTACGCTGGGAAAAAGGAAGATAAGAAGAGCCTGACAAACAACTCCTGGATGCTGAAGAATGAGATAAGTAACTGCTGGACACCTCGTGAAGAAGCTTGCACAGCCAATAGAGGATAAGATAGGGTCGCGTGAACCGGCGTATTGTACCACTTAGAGTATTGTATAAGGCGCGTGCACAAGCGCATAAGGTATATAACTGTGCTAAAAGTTGTAGTAAAGGGGCTTCACTTGATCACATTGGTCTGTGTGTGATGTCCCCTGTGGATCCTCCGCAACAATGCACAACTTTGCATTTTTCTCCTGATATGCCTGTTTTCTCCTGAATATAAGAAAAAAAGCTTTGATGATACTGTCCTTAAAGATCCATAAGCTTTCTTTATCTCCTTTGCCCTTCAGAGCTGCCTTTCATGGGATCCCATTTACCAGTGTTCTGAATGAGCTGAAGTCTGCTACTCACTTTCCTCACTTCCTTCAGGATCTTGACCTCCACTAGTTCATGGTTGCTACAGCCAAGGCTGACACTGATTATCATGTTCCCAATCACATCTTCTCTGTTATTGAATAGGAGATCCAGCTGTGCCTCACCCTTGATTGGCCAATCCATTATCAAGAAGTTACCCCTTTGTGAGAGACTGAAAGAGTTAATGTCTCAAACATTGTGGTGGGGCAAGTTCTGCTTAACTACGAACTGTGCATAACAAGGAACTCTGCCTAGCAAGGAACCACAGGTGAAAAGAAGCGGATCAGCACCCATCAGCAACAGGAGGGGGAGGATGTGCCGGAGGGTGCACAGCTCCCTGTTCTGAGGTGCTGTTCTGATATGCTGAGCAGGACAGCTCACCATGCAGGGAAGGGGAAGTTACTCCCCAAACAATCCACAAGCCCAAAGGCTCACAAACTGCTCATTAGCCTAATAAGTTTGAGTGCTCGCCCGAAGGAGGGGCAAGGATGATAAAAGGACACAAACTGAAGCCCCAGGTGTGCAAGCCCACCAGAACTGGACCCCTCGGCTGACTGGACCCCTCAGCTGACTGAACCAACGCTGGACCCAGGACCGGTGAAATCTTTCTCTTTTCTCTCTCTCTCTTTCCCTTTTCCATAATCCCTACACCTCATCCCTGTCGTGGTTTCAGCCCAGCCGGTAACAAAGGACCACGCGGCCGCTCGCTCACTCCTCCCGCCCCTCTCCGGTGGGATGGGGGGAAGACGGAGGAGAGGAAAAAAAACAAACCTGGAACCTCGAGGGTTGAGATAAAGGCAGTTTACTGGAACAACACAAAGAAATTGCAACAACAACAACGGTACTAATGAAAAAGTATACAAAAAAGAGTGATGCACAGTGCAACTGCTCACCACCCGGGACCCGACGCTCTGCCACTTCCCCCACCGAAAAGAAGAGCCCACCCCCCGGCCCGCTCCCCCTTTATATACTGAGCATGATGTCACATGGTATGGAATAGCTCCTTGGCCAGTTCAGGTCAGCTGCCCCGGCTATGCCCCCCCACCTCCCAGGTTCCTGTAAAAAAATTAACTCTATCCCAGCTGAACCCAGGACATTATCCACCCCTTATTCTATACCATCTACATCATGCCCAGATCTTACATTTTCCAATCGACCACTACCACTTCCTTGTCTTATATATATAAGTATATGGACTTGCGTCCGTCCCCGTCGTCCCCCCGCACACACACACACACGCGAATGGTATTCCTTTAGCCTATGGGCTATCCCTCTAATGTGTCCATTGATTTTATTTAGTCCATGACTTTGGGGCTCCATCTGTTGTAACAGTTCTTCAGGATAAGAGAGATGGTGTGAGATGTTGGGTTGTTGTATGCTGCCTCTGGAACTTGTGGCTAGTACATTTGGTGCAACTCACGCCCTTAGTCTGCAGGTCGAGGATGTTGATCTTGAGGAAATTGCTGGGTGTCAGTTCAAGTTCTGTCGCTGTTGTACTTGGCTTAGTTTCAAAGTCCATCCCGCAGTCATTTGGGTAATTCTTACAGTAATACCCTTGATATGGCATATAGACACTATAGATACAATGACATGCATTGGCAGGGTATTTAGCAGTTAGGTATCATACAGCCCAATTCACTGGCTATTCTCTCCCAAAATCAAATCTCCCTGAGGTACACATTGAACTTCCCCATCCTTCTGCATCACCCACCAGGTGTACCCAGGTCCCTGAGCAAAAACAACCCCTTGGATGGGTTTGCCTCTGCTTGAGGGAGGACTAACCCAGACTGTCTTTCCTAACATACTCCTCATGCGCACTACAGGGACTTTATCCCCTTCTACAGTATGTGGAAGTCTTGGTTGGGCGGGGCCAGCCCGATTGGCGGATCCTCTAGTATTAACTAACCAGGTGGCTTTTGTTAAATGTGTATCCCAATGTTTGAAAGTCCCACCCCCCATCGCTCTCAATGTAGTTTTCAGCAGTCCGTTGTATCGTTCGATTTTTCCGGAGGCCGGTGCGTGATAAGGGATGTGATATACCCACTCAATGCCGTGTTCTTTGGCCCAGGTATCTATGAGGTTGTTTCGGAAGTGAGTCCCGTTGTCCGACTCGATTCTTTCTGGGGTGCCGTGTTGCCATAAAATTTTCTCTTCAAGGCCCAGAATAGTGTTCTGGGCAGTGGCATGGGACACAGGGTATGTTTCCAGCCATCCAGTGGTTGCTTCCACCATTGTAAGCACATGGCACTTGCCTTGGCGTGTTCGTGGGAGTGTGATATAGTCAATCTGCCAGGCCTCCCACTGTTTATATTTCAGCCATCGCCCCCCATGCGACAGGGGTTTTTGCCGCTTGGCTTGCTTAATTGCGGCACATGTTTCACATTCGTGGATGACCTGTGCGATAGTGTCCATGGTCAAGTCCACCCCTCGATCTCGAGCCCATCTATATGTTGCATCTCTCCCCTGATGGCCTGAGGTATCGTGGGCCCACTGAGCCATAAATAGATCACCCCTACGTTGCCAGTCCAGGTCCACCTGAGACACTTCAATCTTGGCGGCCTGATCTGCCTGCTGATTGTTTTGATGTTCTTCAGTGGCCCGACTCTTGGGTACATGAGCATCTACGTGACGTACTTTTACCACTAGCTTCTCTATCCGAACAGCGATATCTTGCCACAGTGCGGCAGCCCAAATGGGTTTACCTCTGCGTTGCCAGTTGCCCTTCTTCCATTGCTGTAGCCACCCCCATAGGGCATTTGCCACCATCCATGAGTCAGTATAGAGATAGAGCACTGGCCACTTTTCTCTTTCAGCAATATCTAATGCTAGCTGGATGGCTTTCACCTCTGCAAACTGACTCGATTCACCTTCTCCTTCAGCAGTTTCTGCAGCTAGTCGTGTAGGACTCCATACAGCAGCCTTCCACCTCTGATGTTTTCCCACGATGCGACAGGACCCATCAGTGAACAGGGCATATTGCCTCTCATTTTCTGGCAGTTTATTATACAGCGGGGCCTCTTCAGCCCGTGTCACCTCCTCCTCTGGCAACATTCCAAAGTCTTTGTCTTCTGGCCAGTCCGTGATCACTTCTAAAATTCCTGGGCGACTGGGGTTTCCTATGCGAGCCCGTTGTGTGATCAGTGCAATCCACTTACTCCACGTGGCATCAGTCGCGTGATGTGTAGAGGAAACTTTCCCTTTGAACATCCAGCCCAGCACTGGCAGTCGGGGTGCTAAGAAGAGCTGTGTTTCAGTACCAACCACTTCTGAAGCGGCTCGAACTCCTTCATATGCTGCCAATATCTCTTTTTCAGTTGGAGTATAGCGAGCCTCGGATCCTCGATATCCCCGACTCCAAAACCCCAGGGGTCAGCCTCAGGTCTCTCCAGGTGCTTTCTGCCAAAGGCTCCAGGTAGGGCCATTCTCCCCAGCTGCAGTGTAGAGCACATTTTTAACATCTGGTCCTGTCCAGACTGGCCCAAGAGCTACTGCATGAACAATCTCCCGCTTAATTTGTTCAAAGGCTTGTCGTTGCTCAGGCCCCCATTTAAAATCATTCTTCTTCCGGGTAACTTGGTAGAGAGGACTTACAATTTGACTGTAATTTGGAATATGCATTCTCCAAAAGCCCACAACACCTAAGAAAGCCTGTGTTTCCTTTTTATTAGTCGGTGAGGACATAGCTGCTATTTTGTTGATCACGTCCGCAGGGATCTGACGACGCCCGTCTTGCCATTTTACTCCTAAGAACTGGATCTCCTGCGCAGGTCCCTTGACCTTACTTTCTTTTATGGCAAAGCCAGCCTTCAAAAGGATTTGGATTATTTTCTTCCCTTTCTCAAAAACTTCTTCTGCCGTGCTGCCCCATATGATGATGTCATCAATATATTGCAGGTGCTCTGGAGCTTCACCTTTTTCTAGTGCAGTCTGGATCAGTCCATGGCAAATAGTGGGGCTGTGTTTCCACCCCTGGGGCAGTCGATTCCAGGTGTACTGGACACCCCTCCAAGTGAAAGCAAACTGTGGCCTGCACTCCGCTGCCAAAGGAATGGAGAAAAATGCATTAGCAATGTCAATTGTGGCATACCACTTAGCTGTCTTTGATTCCAGTTCATATTGAAGCTCTAACATATCTGGCACAGCAGCGCTCAGCGGTGGCGTGACTTCATTCAGCCCACGATAATCTACTGTTAGTCTCCAATCCCCATTAGATTTCCGCACGGGCCATATGGGACTATTAAAGGGTGAGTGAGTCTTGCTGATCACTCCTTGGCTCTCCAATTGGCAAATCAGCTTATGGATGGGGATCAGGGAGTCTCGGTTGGTGCGATATTGCCGCCGGTGCACCGTCGTGGTAGCAATTGGCACCTGTTGTTCTTCAACCTTCAGCAACCCCACAACCGAAGGCTCTTGGGAGAGACCAGGCAGGGTAGACAGCTGTTCAATCTCCTCCGTCTCCAATGCAGCTATACCAAAGGCCCAACGGTACCCTTTTGGGTCCTTGAAATACCCCCTTCTGAGATAATCTATACCAAGGATGCACGGGGCCTCTGGGCCAGTTGCAATGGGGTGTTTATGCCACTCATTCCCGGTTAGACTCATTTCGGCTTCCAATACGGTTAGCTCTTGGGATCCCCCTGTCACACCAGAGATACAGATGGGTTCTGCCCCTTTATAACTTGATGGCATTAGGGTACATTGTGCACCAGTGTCTACTAGAGCCTTATATTCCTGTGGGTCTGACGTGCCAGGCCATCGAATCCACACAGTCCAGTAGACTCGGTTGTCCCTCTCCTCCACCTGGCTGGAGGCAGGGCCCCTCTAATCCTGGTTAGAATATCTGTTACCCACTTTTTGCACATGTGAATCAGAAGTCCCTTCAAGAGGATCAGAAATGAGATCGGCCCATCTACTGCGCCCGGGGGACTGCTCACGGGAAACTGGAGCAGCAGTTTTCCAAGAAGAATCTTCTTTTCTGGTTGCTTTTTCTCGCAACTCCCGTACCCGTGCATCCAGGACTGAGGTAGGTTTTCCATCCCACTTCCTCATGTCCTCTCCATGGTCACGCAGGTAAAACCACAGCTTAGCCCGTCGTGTGTACTTTCTCTCTCCTCTCTCTTGGGCAGAGGAACGCTTACTCCCAATAACTGCAATGCGGGCCTGTACAGGCGGGGAGGAGGACATATCCACTTTGAATTGCTGGAACTCTCGGGACAATTCCTCTACAGCTGAGACACAGGCCCGTAGGGAGGAAGAGAGACTTCCTTCATATTGCCGGAGTTGGACAGCCAATTCGTCCACCGTTTGTCCATAGCCTTCTTTCCAGGACATTACTGCCAATGAGTTGGCATAGGTTGGTGGTGCACTTCGTAGAAACTTCCGCCACATCGGTTGTGTGCATTGGACTTCATCTGGATCTGTGGGTGACTGCGCATTTTCTGGATCATTATAAATCACCTCCAGCACGGCTAATTCCCTCAGGTACTGGATACCTCTCTCCATGGTGGTCCACTTGCCTTGGTGACATGTAACTTCATCCCTGAAAGGGTATCTTTCCTTTACACCTAACAGAAGTCGCCTCCAGAGGCTGAGGACTTGTGTTTTTCTCCCAATCGCCTTGTCGATACCCCCTTCTCTAGACAGAGATCCCAACTGCTTGGCTTCCTTACCCTCTAATTCCACACTACTAGCCCCATTATCCCAGCATCGGAGCAGCCAGGTAACAATGTGCTCACCTGGGTGGCGGCTAAAATCTTTTCGCATGTCACGCAACTCACTCAGGGATAGAGATCGGGTAATTATTTCAGGTTCTGCCTCTTCCTCCTGTTCTCGCGATGACCCTGGTTCATCTTCATCTCTCACTGAGCGAACTGATTTCTTTGTGTGTTTCTTTTTCTGTACAGGGGCAACTGATACTGGCACAGGTTGGTTCTCTGGTTTAGTGGCAGTATCTGTCACCGGGGTAGGGTTAGCCATGGTACCTGTTGTCGTGGTAGGGGCAGCCACGCTGCATGTTGTCGGGGTTGGGGCAGCCACGGTGCATGTTGTCGGGGTTGGGGCAGCCACGGTGCATGTTGTCTTGTTTTCCATCTTTTCCCCCTTTTCCCCCTGGGGGTGCTGCATAGTATCAAGCAGGGTTTGGTAGATACCGGCCAGGGCCCAGCACAGTGTAGTGAGTTGTGTGTCTCTGGGACAGCCACAGCATTTTCCTTTCAAATATTCTATCACTTCATGAGGGTTCTGCAGTTGTTTGGGAGTGAACTTCCAAGTCACTGGAGGTGAGAAGTTCTCTAGATACCTGCCCACATCCTCCCACACGCCGTGCCACCCATGAATATCCAGCTTTGGGACAGATCTCTGGGTGGTACTCTTAAAGAGCCTCTTTGTAGCCCTAGACAAGACCTGAAACATAGTCAGGAGGCATAGCACTAACAGCACACAGGCTTGCGCATCCCAAGGATATTCAAAATTCTCAAAAACTGTTGTAATTAGTTGGAAAGAGAAAAGGGAGGGGAACGGATGGGGGGAAGTATCCCCCCCTGACTTCCCCATGGGTTGGGTGTAATTACCAATAAAATCCGACAGAAGGTGCCCAAAGTCTGGAAATGATATCACTGCCTCATACAGATAACAGCTTAACCTCATGACCAGTGATGTAATCATTTCACACGTCGACATTGCCCAGTACAGCAAAATGATAATCCCAATCACTCTCCCAGAGATGGGATACGCAACTACAGGCAATACATAAAGCATATAAGAACTTACAAAACGCCACCATGTAAACAGCTGAATCAACATTGTGACTAACATCTATTTATCTAGTATAAGAAATGCGTATGACAAATTTGTTTCAACACGCTCTGGCCAGATCTGTCGTTATCTCAACCCTTCGTGCCCCACGTTGGGCGCCAAAAAGGACTGTCGTGGTTTCAGCCCAGCCGGTAACAAAGGACCACGCGGCCGCTCGCTCACTCCTCCCGCCCCCCTCCGGTGGGATGGGGGGAAGACGGAGGAGAGGAAAAAAAACAAACCTGGAACCTCGAGGGTTGAGATAAAGGCAGTTTACTGGAACAACACAAAGAAATTGCAACAACAACAACGGTACTAATGAAAAAGTATACAAAAAGAGTGATGCACAGTGCAACTGCTCACCACCCGGGACCCGACGCTCTGCCACTTCCCCCACCGAAAAGAAGAGCCCACCCCCCGGCCCACTCCCCCTTTGTATACTGAGCATGATGTCACATGGTATGGAATAGCTCCTTGGCCAGTTCAGGTCAGCTGCCCCGGCTATGCCCCCCACCTCCCAGGTTCCTGTAAAAAAAAAATTAACTCTATCCCAGCTGAACCCAGGACATTATCCACCCCTTATTCTATACCATCTACATCATGCCCAGATCTTACATTTTCCAATCGACCACTACCACTTCCTTGTCTTATATATATAAGTATATGGACTTGCGTCCGTCCCCGTCGTCCCCCCGCACACACACACACACGCGAATGGTATTCCTTTAGCCTATGGGCTATCCCTCTAATGTGTCCATTGATTTTATTTAGTCCATGACTTTGGGGCTCCATCTGTTGTAACAGTTCTTCAGGATAAGAGAGATGGTGTGAGATGTTGGGTTGTTGTATGCTGCCTCTGGAACTTGTGGCTAGTACATTTGGTGCAACTCACGCCCTTAGTCTGCAGGTCGAAGATGTTGATCTTGAGGAAATTGCTGGGTGTCAGTTCAAGTTCTGTCGCTGTTGTACTTGGCTTAGTTTCAAAGTCCATCCCGCAGTCATTTGGGTAATTCTTACAGTAATACCCTTGATATGGCATATAGACACTATAGATACAATGACATGCATTGGCAGGGTATTTAGCAGTTAGGTATCATACAGCCCAATTCACTGGCTATTCTCTCCCAAAATCAAATCTCCCTGAGGTACACATCGAACTTCCCCATCCTTCTGCATCACCCACCAGGTGTACCCAGGTCCCTGAGCAAAAACAACCCCTTGAATGGGTTTGCCTCTGCTTGAGGGAGGACTAACCCAGACTGTCTTTCCTAACATACTCCTCATGTGCACTACAGGGACTTTATCGCCTTCTACAGTATGTGGAAGTCTTGGTTGGGCGGGGCCAGCCCGATTGGCGGATCCTCTAGTATTAACTAACCAGGTGGCTTTTGTTAAATGTGTATCCCAATGTTTGAAAGTCCCACCCCCCATCGCTCTCAATGTAGTTTTCAGCAGTCCGTTGTATCGTTCGATTTTTCCGGAGGCCGGTGCGTGATAAGGGATGTGATATACCCACTCAATGCCGTGTTCTTTGGCCCAGGTGTCTACGAGGTTGTTTCGGAAGTGAGTCCCGTTGTCCGACTCGATTCTTTCTGGGGTGCCGTGTTGCCATAAAATTTTCTTTTCAAGGCCCAGGATAGTGTTCTGGGCAGTGGCATGGGACACAGGGTATGTTTCCAGCCATCCAGTGGTTGCTTCCACCATTGTAAGCACATGGCACTTGCCTTGGCGTGTTCGTGGGAGTGTGATATAGTCAATCTGCCAGGCCTCCCACTGTTTATATTTCAGCCATCGCCCCCCATGCGACAGGGGTTTTTGCCGCTTGGCTTGCTTAATTGCGGCACATGTTTCACATTCGTGGATGACCTGTGCGATAGTGTCCATGGTCAAGTCCACCCCTCGATCTCGAGCCCATCTATATGTTGCATCTCTCCCCTGATGGCCTGAGGTATCGTGGGCCCACTGAGCCATAAATAGATCACCCCTACGTTGCCAGTCCAGGTCCACCTGAGACACTTCAATCTTGGCGGCCTGATCTGCCTGCTGATTGTTTTGATGTTCTTCAGTGGCCCGACTCTTGGGTACATGAGCATCTACGTGACGTACTTTTACCACTAGCTTCTCTATCCGAACAGCGATATCTTGCCACAGTGCGGCAGCCCAAATGGGTTTACCTCTGCGTTGCCAGTTGCCCTTCTTCCATTGCTGTAGCCACCCCCATAGGGCATTTGCCACCATCCATGAGTCAGTATAGAGATAGAGCACTGGCCACTTTTCTCTTTCAGCAATATCTAATGCTAGCTGGATGGCTTTCACCTCTGCAAACTGACTCGATTCACCTTCTCCTTCAGCAGTTTCTGCAGCTAGTCGTGTAGGACTCCATACAGCAGCCTTCCACCTCCGATGTTTTCCCACGATGCAACAGGATCCGTCAGTGAACAGGGCATATTGCCTCTCATTTTCTGGCAGTTTATTATACAGCGGGGCCTCTTCAGCCCGTGTCACCTCCTCCTCTGGCAACATTCCAAAGTCTTTGTCTTCTGGCCAGTCCGTGATCACTTCTAAAATTCCTGGGCGACTGGGGTTTCCTATGCGAGCCCGTTGTGTGATCAGTGCAATCCACTTACTCCACGTGGCATCAGTCGCGTGATGTGTAGAGGAAACTTTCCCTTTGAACATCCAGCCCAGCACTGGCAGTCGGGGTGCTAAGAAGAGCTGTGTTTCAGTACCAACCACTTCTGAAGCGGCTCGAACTCCTTCATATGCTGCCAATATCTCTTTTTCAGTTGGAGTATAGCGAGCCTCGGATCCTCGATATCCCCGACTCCAAAACCCCAGGGGTCAGCCTCAGGTCTCTCCAGGTGCTTTCTGCCAAAGGCTCCAGGTAGGGCCATTCTCCCCAGCTGCAGTGTAGAGCACATTTTTAACATCTGGTCCTGTCCAGACTGGCCCAAGAGCTACTGCATGAACAATCTCCCGCTTAATTTGTTCAAAGGCTTGTCGTTGCTCAGGCCCCCATTTAAAATCATTCTTCTTCCGGGTAACTTGGTAGAGAGGACTTACAATTTGACTGTAATTTGGAATATGCATTCTCCAAAAGCCCACAACACCTAAGAAAGCCTGTGTTTCCTTTTTATTAGTCGGTGAGGACATAGCTGCTATTTTGTTGATCACGTCCGCAGGGATCTGACGACGCCCGTCTTGCCATTTTACTCCTAAGAACTGGATCTCCTGCGCAGGTCCCTTGACCTTACTTTCTTTTATGGCAAAGCCAGCCTTCAAAAGGATTTGGATTATTTTCTTCCCTTTCTCAAAAACTTCTTCTGCCGTGCTGCCCCATATGATGATGTCATCAATATATTGCAGGTGCTCTGGAGCTTCACCTTTTTCTAGTGCAGTCTGGATCAGTCCATGGCAAATAGTGGGGCTGTGTTTCCACCCCTGGGGCAGTCGATTCCAGGTGTACTGGACACCCCTCCAAGTGAAAGCAAACTGTGGCCTGCACTCCGCTGCCAAAGGAATGGAGAAAAATGCATTAGCAATGTCAATTGTGGCATACCACTTAGCTGTCTTTGATTCCAGTTCATATTGAAGCTCTAACATATCTGGCACAGCAGCGCTCAGCGGTGGCGTGACTTCATTCAGCCCACGATAATCTACTGTTAGTCTCCAATCCCCATTAGATTTCCGCACGGGCCATATGGGACTATTAAAGGGTGAGTGAGTCTTGCTGATCACTCCTTGGCTCTCCAATTGGCAAATCAGCTTATGGATGGGGATCAGGGAGTCTCGGTTGGTGCGATATTGCCGCCGGTGCACCGTCGTGGTAGCAATTGGCACCTGTTGTTCTTCAACCTTCAGCAACCCCACAACCGAAGGCTCTTGGGAGAGACCAGGCAGGGTAGACAGCTGTTCAATCTCCTCCGTCTCCAATGCAGCTATACCAAAGGCCCAACGGTACCCTTTTGGGTCCTTGAAATACCCCCTTCTGAGATAATCTATACCAAGGATGCACGGGGCCTCTGGGCCAGTTGCAATGGGGTGTTTATGCCACTCATTCCCGGTTAGACTCATTTCGGCTTCCAATACGGTTAGCTCTTGGGATCCCCCTGTCACACCAGAGATACAGATGGGTTCTGCCCCTTTATAACTTGATGGCATTAGGGTACATTGTGCACCAGTGTCTACTAGAGCCTTATATTCCTGTGGGTCTGACGTGCCAGGCCATCGAATCCACACAGTCCAGTAGACTCGGTTGTCCCTCTCCTCCACCTGGCTGGAGGCAGGGCCCCTCTAATCCTGGTTAGAATATCTGTTACCCACTTTTTGCACATGTGAATCAGAAGTCCCTTCAAGAGGATCAGAAATGAGATCGGCCCATCTACTGCGCCCGGGGGACTGCTCACGGGAAACTGGAGCAGCAGTTTTCCAAGAAGAATCTTCTTTTCTGGTTGCTTTTTCTCGCAACTCCCGTACCCATGAATCCAAGACTGAGGTAGGTTTTCCATCCCACTTCCTCATGTCCTCTCCATGGTCACGCAGGTAAAACCACAGGTTAGCCCGTTGTGTGTACTTTTTCTCTCCTCTCTCTTGGGCAGAGGAACGCTTACTCCCAATAACTGCAATGCGGGCCTGTACAGGCGGGGAGGAGGACATATCCACTTTGAATTGCTGGAACTCTCGGGACAATTCCTCTACAGCTGAGACACAGGCCCGTAGGGAGGAAGAGAGACTTCCTTCATATTGCCGGAGTTGGACAGCCAATTCGTCCACCGTTTGTCCATAGCCTTCTTTCCAGGACATTACTGCCAATGAGTTGGCATAGGTTGGTGGTGCACTTCGTAGAAACTTCCGCCACATCGGTTGTGTGCATTGGACTTCATCTGGATCTGTGGGTGACTGCGCATTTTCTGGATCATTATAAATCACCTCCAGCACGGCTAATTCCCTCAGGTACTGGATACCTCTCTCCATGGTGGTCCACTTGCCTTGGTGACATGTAACTTCATCCCTGAAAGGGTATCTTTCCTTTACACCTGACAGAAGTCGCCTCCAGAGGCTGAGGACTTGTGTTTTTCTCCCAATCGCCTTGTCGATACCCCCTTCTCTAGACAGAGATCCCAACTGCTTGGCTTCCTTACCCTCTAATTCCACACTACTAGCCCCATTATCCCAGCATCGGAGCAGCCAGGTAACAATGTGCTCACCTGGGTGGCGGCTAAAATCTTTTCGCATGTCACGCAACTCACTCAGGGATAGAGATCGGGTAATTATTTCAGGTTCTGCCTCTTCCTCCTGTTCTCGCGATGACCCTGGTTCATCTTCATCTCTCACTGAGCGAACTGATTTCTTTGTGTGTTTCTTTTTCTGTACAGGGGCGACTGATACTGGCACAGGTTGGTTCTCTGGTTTAGTGGCAGTATCTGTCACCGGGGTAGGGTTAGCCATGGTACCTGTTGTCGTGGTAGGGGCAGCCACGCTGCATGTTGTCGGGGTTGGGGTAGCCACGGTGCATGTTGTCTTGTTTTCCATCTTTTCCCCCTTTTCCCCCTGGGGGTGCTGCATAGTATCAAGCAGGGTTTGGTAGATACCGGCCAGGGCCCAGCACAGTGTAGTGAGTTGTGTGTCTCTGGGATAGCCACAGCATTTTCCTTTCAAATATTCTACCACTTCATGAGGGTTCTGCAGTTGTTCGGGAGTGAACTTCCAAGTCACTGGAGGTGAGAAGTTCTCTAGATACCTGCCCACATCCTCCCACATGCCGTGTCACCCATAAATATCCAGCTTTGGGACAGATCTCTGGGTGGTACTCTTAAAGAGCCTCTTTGTAGCCCTAGACAAGACCTGAAACATAGTCAGGAGGCATAGCACTAACAGCACACAGGCTTGTGCATCCCAAGGATATTCAAAATTCTCGAAAACTGTTGTAATTAGTTGGAAAGAGAAAAAGGAGGGGAACGGATGGGGGGAAGTATCCCCCCCTAACTTCCCCATGGGTTGGGTGTAATTACCAATAAAATCCGATAGAAGGTGCCCAAAGTCTGGAAATGATATCACTGCCTCATACAGATAACAGCTTAACCTCATGACCAGTGATGTAATCATTTCACAAGTCGACATTGCCCAGTACAGCAAAATGATACTCCCAATCACTCTCCCAGAGATGTGATACGCAACTACAGGCAATACATAAAGCATATAAGAACTTACAAAACGCCACCATGTAAACAGCTGAATCAACATTGTGACTAACATCTATTTATCTAGTATAAGAAATGCGTATGACAAATATGTTTCAACACGCTCTGGCCAGATCTGTCGTTATCTCAACCCTTCGTGCCCCACGTTGGGCGCCAAAAAGGACTGTCGTGGTTTCAGCCCAGCCGGTAACAAAGGACCACGCGGCCGCTCGCTCACTCCTCCCGCCCCCCTCCGGTGGGATGGGGGGAAGACGGAGGAGAGGAAAAAAAACAAACCTGGAACCTCGAGGGTTGAGATAAAGGCAGTTTACTGGAACAACACAAAGAAATTGCAACAACAACAACGGTACTAATGAAAAAGTATACAAAAAGAGTGATGCACAGTGCAACTGCTCACCACCCGGGACCCGACGCTCTGCCACTTCCCCCACCGAAAAGAAGAGCCCACCCCCCGGCCCACTCCCCCTTTGTATACTGAGCATGATGTCACATGGTATGGAATAGCTCCTTGGCCAGTTCAGGTCAGCTGCCCCGGCTATGCACCCCACCTCCCAGGTTCCTGTAAAAAAAAAATTAACTCTATCCCAGCTGAACCCAGGACAGTTTCCAATCACTTTCATCTTCTGCCGTATGGCAAAGTGCAGTTGAAAACTCAGCACAACTGGCAGGCTAACAAGTATGGGCTTTAGCAAAGCAAGGGTGGAAGAAGGAAGTCTGCCAACAGAGCACCTCTCACAAAGATCTTTTTACTAATAAAGCCTTTCCTTCATACTGACCCAATATCATTCTGAACCTTTCCTTTAATCTTACATGAGCTAGAGGATGAAATGCAATTGCCACAGTAGAGGTGGTTAGCTATTTTTCAACAAAATATTTTGTCTTTCAGAAAACTGAGCCTTCAAAACCAGGCTATCACACTCATCTGGAAAAAAAAAAGTAGGGAAAAAATCAGAAATGTTGAAAATGCTTCTTTTGACATTTTCTATGGTTTTTCTGTTCAAAATACAGAACAGTTTCTCTGTTCCGATAACTGTAAGCAGAAAAGTCATAGAATCATATGCAGGTTGGAAAGAACATCAGGAGGTCCCCCACTGCAACTTCCTGCTCAAAGCAGCATCACTGAGGAGATCAGACCATGTGGCTTGGGGCTTTCTCCAGACTGGTCTTGAAAAGCTCCAAGGATGCAGACCACACAGCCTCTGTGGGCAACCTGCTCCACACTGAACTGTCCTCATGCAGAAGTTTTCCCTTTATATCCAGTCCAAACTTCTCAACTTATGGCTGTTGTCTCCTGCCCTGCTGCTACGCACTGCTGCAGAGATCCTGGCCTCATCTTCTCAATAACCTGCTCATAGGTAGGGGAAGGCTGCTCTGAGCCTTCTCCAGGCTGAAGCAGCCCTGTCTCTCAGGGTCCCCTCACAGAGCAGGTGCTCCAGCCTCTGAGCATCCTGGCAGCCCTCCACTGGGCTCACTCAAGTCTGGCAATGTCTACCTTGGATTCAGGAGACCAAACCAGAGGATGCAGTGCTTAGGTGTTGTCCAAGAACTGCCAAGTTGAAGGGAATAATCACTTCCCTCCATCTCCTGGCTGTGCCCTTGCTCATACAGCACTGGATGGTGCTGATCTTCGCTGCTGCCAGCCCCATGGGCGGCTCGCTCCTGTGCAGTTCACTGTCTCCCAAAGCCCTGGGGTTTTATCCACAGAGCTGCTGCTCAGGCAGCCAGTACCCAGCCTGGACTGTTGCAAAGGGTAGGGGCTCTGCCTTCCCAGGTATGACTAGCAATGCACTGTTGAGGATTTCTTGGCTGGGCGAGGGCATGTGAGCAATCCAGCCTTTAGCTGGGAACGAAGCATAAGTTTACAAAGTGCTGAAGCAGACAAGGACGCTGTGTCCTTGTACGCTGGGAAAAAGGAAGATAAGAAGAGCCTGACAAACAACTCCTGGATGCTGAAGAATGAGATAAGTAACTGCTGGACACCTCGTGAAGAAGCTTGCACAGCCAATAGAGGATAAGATAGGGTCGCGTGAACCGGCGTATTGTACCACTTAGAGTATTGTATAAGGCGCGTGCACAAGCGCATAAGGTATATAACTGTGCTAAAAGTTGTAGTAAAGGGGCTTCACTTGATCACATTGGTCTGTGTGTGATGTCCCCTGTGGATCCTCCGCAACAATGCACAACTTTGCATTTTTCTCCTGATATGCCTGTTTTCTCCTGAATATAAGAAAAAAAGCTTTGATGATACTGTCCTTAAAGATCCATAAGCTTTCTTTATCTCCTTTGCCCTTCAGAGCTGCCTTTCATGGGATCCCATTTACCAGTGTTCTGAATGAGCTGAAGTCTGCTACTCACTTTCCTCACTTCCTTCAGGATCTTGACCTCCACTAGTTCATGGTTGCTACAGCCAAGGCTGACACTGATTATCATGTTCCCAATCACATCTTCTCTGTTATTGAATAGGAGATCCAGCTGTGCCTCACCCTTGATTGGCCAATCCATTATCAAGAAGTTACCCCTTTGTGAGAGACTGAAAGAGTTAATGTCTCAAACATTGTGGTGGGGCAAGTTCTGCTTAACTACGAACTGTGCATAACAAGGAACTCTGCCTAGCAAGGAACCACAGGTGAAAAGAAGCGGATCAGCACCCATCAGCAACAGGAGGGGGAGGATGTGCCGGAGGGTGCACAGCTCCCTGTTCTGAGGTGCTGTTCTGATATGCTGAGCAGGACAGCTCACCATGCAGGGAAGGGGAAGTTACTCCCCAAACAATCCACAAGCCCAAAGGCTCACAAACTGCTCATTAGCCTAATAAGTTTGAGTGCTCGCCCGAAGGAGGGGCAAGGATGATAAAAGGACACAAACTGAAGCCCCAGGTGTGCAAGCCCACCAGAACTGGACCCCTCGGCTGACTGGACCCCTCAGCTGACTGAACCAACGCTGGACCCAGGACCGGTGAAATCTTTCTCTTTTCTCTCTCTCTCTTTCCCTTTTCCATAATCCCTACACCTCATCCCTGTCGTGGTTTCAGCCCAGCCGGTAACAAAGGACCACGCGGCCGCTCGCTCACTCCTCCCGCCCCTCTCCGGTGGGATGGGGGGAAGACGGAGGAGAGGAAAAAAAACAAACCTGGAACCTCGAGGGTTGAGATAAAGGCAGTTTACTGGAACAACACAAAGAAATTGCAACAACAACAACGGTACTAATGAAAAAGTATACAAAAAAGAGTGATGCACAGTGCAACTGCTCACCACCCGGGACCCGACGCTCTGCCACTTCCCCCACCGAAAAGAAGAGCCCACCCCCCGGCCCGCTCCCCCTTTATATACTGAGCATGATGTCACATGGTATGGAATAGCTCCTTGGCCAGTTCAGGTCAGCTGCCCCGGCTATGCCCCCCCACCTCCCAGGTTCCTGTAAAAAAATTAACTCTATCCCAGCTGAACCCAGGACATTATCCACCCCTTATTCTATACCATCTACATCATGCCCAGATCTTACATTTTCCAATCGACCACTACCACTTCCTTGTCTTATATATATAAGTATATGGACTTGCGTCCGTCCCCGTCGTCCCCCCGCACACACACACACACGCGAATGGTATTCCTTTAGCCTATGGGCTATCCCTCTAATGTGTCCATTGATTTTATTTAGTCCATGACTTTGGGGCTCCATCTGTTGTAACAGTTCTTCAGGATAAGAGAGATGGTGTGAGATGTTGGGTTGTTGTATGCTGCCTCTGGAACTTGTGGCTAGTACATTTGGTGCAACTCACGCCCTTAGTCTGCAGGTCGAGGATGTTGATCTTGAGGAAATTGCTGGGTGTCAGTTCAAGTTCTGTCGCTGTTGTACTTGGCTTAGTTTCAAAGTCCATCCCGCAGTCATTTGGGTAATTCTTACAGTAATACCCTTGATATGGCATATAGACACTATAGATACAATGACATGCATTGGCAGGGTATTTAGCAGTTAGGTATCATACAGCCCAATTCACTGGCTATTCTCTCCCAAAATCAAATCTCCCTGAGGTACACATTGAACTTCCCCATCCTTCTGCATCACCCACCAGGTGTACCCAGGTCCCTGAGCAAAAACAACCCCTTGGATGGGTTTGCCTCTGCTTGAGGGAGGACTAACCCAGACTGTCTTTCCTAACATACTCCTCATGCGCACTACAGGGACTTTATCCCCTTCTACAGTATGTGGAAGTCTTGGTTGGGCGGGGCCAGCCCGATTGGCGGATCCTCTAGTATTAACTAACCAGGTGGCTTTTGTTAAATGTGTATCCCAATGTTTGAAAGTCCCACCCCCCATCGCTCTCAATGTAGTTTTCAGCAGTCCGTTGTATCGTTCGATTTTTCCGGAGGCCGGTGCGTGATAAGGGATGTGATATACCCACTCAATGCCGTGTTCTTTGGCCCAGGTATCTATGAGGTTGTTTCGGAAGTGAGTCCCGTTGTCCGACTCGATTCTTTCTGGGGTGCCGTGTTGCCATAAAATTTTCTCTTCAAGGCCCAGAATAGTGTTCTGGGCAGTGGCATGGGACACAGGGTATGTTTCCAGCCATCCAGTGGTTGCTTCCACCATTGTAAGCACATGGCACTTGCCTTGGCGTGTTCGTGGGAGTGTGATATAGTCAATCTGCCAGGCCTCCCACTGTTTATATTTCAGCCATCGCCCCCCATGCGACAGGGGTTTTTGCCGCTTGGCTTGCTTAATTGCGGCACATGTTTCACATTCGTGGATGACCTGTGCGATAGTGTCCATGGTCAAGTCCACCCCTCGATCTCGAGCCCATCTATATGTTGCATCTCTCCCCTGATGGCCTGAGGTATCGTGGGCCCACTGAGCCATAAATAGATCACCCCTACGTTGCCAGTCCAGGTCCACCTGAGACACTTCAATCTTGGCGGCCTGATCTGCCTGCTGATTGTTTTGATGTTCTTCAGTGGCCCGACTCTTGGGTACATGAGCATCTACGTGACGTACTTTTACCACTAGCTTCTCTATCCGAACAGCGATATCTTGCCACAGTGCGGCAGCCCAAATGGGTTTACCTCTGCGTTGCCAGTTGCCCTTCTTCCATTGCTGTAGCCACCCCCATAGGGCATTTGCCACCATCCATGAGTCAGTATAGAGATAGAGCACTGGCCACTTTTCTCTTTCAGCAATATCTAATGCTAGCTGGATGGCTTTCACCTCTGCAAACTGACTCGATTCACCTTCTCCTTCAGCAGTTTCTGCAGCTAGTCGTGTAGGACTCCATACAGCAGCCTTCCACCTCTGATGTTTTCCCACGATGCGACAGGACCCATCAGTGAACAGGGCATATTGCCTCTCATTTTCTGGCAGTTTATTATACAGCGGGGCCTCTTCAGCCCGTGTCACCTCCTCCTCTGGCAACATTCCAAAGTCTTTGTCTTCTGGCCAGTCCGTGATCACTTCTAAAATTCCTGGGCGACTGGGGTTTCCTATGCGAGCCCGTTGTGTGATCAGTGCAATCCACTTACTCCACGTGGCATCAGTCGCGTGATGTGTAGAGGAAACTTTCCCTTTGAACATCCAGCCCAGCACTGGCAGTCGGGGTGCTAAGAAGAGCTGTGTTTCAGTACCAACCACTTCTGAAGCGGCTCGAACTCCTTCATATGCTGCCAATATCTCTTTTTCAGTTGGAGTATAGCGAGCCTCGGATCCTCGATATCCCCGACTCCAAAACCCCAGGGGTCAGCCTCAGGTCTCTCCAGGTGCTTTCTGCCAAAGGCTCCAGGTAGGGCCATTCTCCCCAGCTGCAGTGTAGAGCACATTTTTAACATCTGGTCCTGTCCAGACTGGCCCAAGAGCTACTGCATGAACAATCTCCCGCTTAATTTGTTCAAAGGCTTGTCGTTGCTCAGGCCCCCATTTAAAATCATTCTTCTTCCGGGTAACTTGGTAGAGAGGACTTACAATTTGACTGTAATTTGGAATATGCATTCTCCAAAAGCCCACAACACCTAAGAAAGCCTGTGTTTCCTTTTTATTAGTCGGTGAGGACATAGCTGCTATTTTGTTGATCACGTCCGCAGGGATCTGACGACGCCCGTCTTGCCATTTTACTCCTAAGAACTGGATCTCCTGCGCAGGTCCCTTGACCTTACTTTCTTTTATGGCAAAGCCAGCCTTCAAAAGGATTTGGATTATTTTCTTCCCTTTCTCAAAAACTTCTTCTGCCGTGCTGCCCCATATGATGATGTCATCAATATATTGCAGGTGCTCTGGAGCTTCACCTTTTTCTAGTGCAGTCTGGATCAGTCCATGGCAAATAGTGGGGCTGTGTTTCCACCCCTGGGGCAGTCGATTCCAGGTGTACTGGACACCCCTCCAAGTGAAAGCAAACTGTGGCCTGCACTCCGCTGCCAAAGGAATGGAGAAAAATGCATTAGCAATGTCAATTGTGGCATACCACTTAGCTGTCTTTGATTCCAGTTCATATTGAAGCTCTAACATATCTGGCACAGCAGCGCTCAGCGGTGGCGTGACTTCATTCAGCCCACGATAATCTACTGTTAGTCTCCAATCCCCATTAGATTTCCGCACGGGCCATATGGGACTATTAAAGGGTGAGTGAGTCTTGCTGATCACTCCTTGGCTCTCCAATTGGCAAATCAGCTTATGGATGGGGATCAGGGAGTCTCGGTTGGTGCGATATTGCCGCCGGTGCACCGTCGTGGTAGCAATTGGCACCTGTTGTTCTTCAACCTTCAGCAACCCCACAACCGAAGGCTCTTGGGAGAGACCAGGCAGGGTAGACAGCTGTTCAATCTCCTCCGTCTCCAATGCAGCTATACCAAAGGCCCAACGGTACCCTTTTGGGTCCTTGAAATACCCCCTTCTGAGATAATCTATACCAAGGATGCACGGGGCCTCTGGGCCAGTTGCAATGGGGTGTTTATGCCACTCATTCCCGGTTAGACTCATTTCGGCTTCCAATACGGTTAGCTCTTGGGATCCCCCTGTCACACCAGAGATACAGATGGGTTCTGCCCCTTTATAACTTGATGGCATTAGGGTACATTGTGCACCAGTGTCTACTAGAGCCTTATATTCCTGTGGGTCTGACGTGCCAGGCCATCGAATCCACACAGTCCAGTAGACTCGGTTGTCCCTCTCCTCCACCTGGCTGGAGGCAGGGCCCCTCTAATCCTGGTTAGAATATCTGTTACCCACTTTTTGCACATGTGAATCAGAAGTCCCTTCAAGAGGATCAGAAATGAGATCGGCCCATCTACTGCGCCCGGGGGACTGCTCACGGGAAACTGGAGCAGCAGTTTTCCAAGAAGAATCTTCTTTTCTGGTTGCTTTTTCTCGCAACTCCCGTACCCGTGCATCCAGGACTGAGGTAGGTTTTCCATCCCACTTCCTCATGTCCTCTCCATGGTCACGCAGGTAAAACCACAGCTTAGCCCGTCGTGTGTACTTTCTCTCTCCTCTCTCTTGGGCAGAGGAACGCTTACTCCCAATAACTGCAATGCGGGCCTGTACAGGCGGGGAGGAGGACATATCCACTTTGAATTGCTGGAACTCTCGGGACAATTCCTCTACAGCTGAGACACAGGCCCGTAGGGAGGAAGAGAGACTTCCTTCATATTGCCGGAGTTGGACAGCCAATTCGTCCACCGTTTGTCCATAGCCTTCTTTCCAGGACATTACTGCCAATGAGTTGGCATAGGTTGGTGGTGCACTTCGTAGAAACTTCCGCCACATCGGTTGTGTGCATTGGACTTCATCTGGATCTGTGGGTGACTGCGCATTTTCTGGATCATTATAAATCACCTCCAGCACGGCTAATTCCCTCAGGTACTGGATACCTCTCTCCATGGTGGTCCACTTGCCTTGGTGACATGTAACTTCATCCCTGAAAGGGTATCTTTCCTTTACACCTAACAGAAGTCGCCTCCAGAGGCTGAGGACTTGTGTTTTTCTCCCAATCGCCTTGTCGATACCCCCTTCTCTAGACAGAGATCCCAACTGCTTGGCTTCCTTACCCTCTAATTCCACACTACTAGCCCCATTATCCCAGCATCGGAGCAGCCAGGTAACAATGTGCTCACCTGGGTGGCGGCTAAAATCTTTTCGCATGTCACGCAACTCACTCAGGGATAGAGATCGGGTAATTATTTCAGGTTCTGCCTCTTCCTCCTGTTCTCGCGATGACCCTGGTTCATCTTCATCTCTCACTGAGCGAACTGATTTCTTTGTGTGTTTCTTTTTCTGTACAGGGGCAACTGATACTGGCACAGGTTGGTTCTCTGGTTTAGTGGCAGTATCTGTCACCGGGGTAGGGTTAGCCATGGTACCTGTTGTCGTGGTAGGGGCAGCCACGCTGCATGTTGTCGGGGTTGGGGCAGCCACGGTGCATGTTGTCGGGGTTGGGGCAGCCACGGTGCATGTTGTCTTGTTTTCCATCTTTTCCCCCTTTTCCCCCTGGGGGTGCTGCATAGTATCAAGCAGGGTTTGGTAGATACCGGCCAGGGCCCAGCACAGTGTAGTGAGTTGTGTGTCTCTGGGACAGCCACAGCATTTTCCTTTCAAATATTCTATCACTTCATGAGGGTTCTGCAGTTGTTTGGGAGTGAACTTCCAAGTCACTGGAGGTGAGAAGTTCTCTAGATACCTGCCCACATCCTCCCACACGCCGTGCCACCCATGAATATCCAGCTTTGGGACAGATCTCTGGGTGGTACTCTTAAAGAGCCTCTTTGTAGCCCTAGACAAGACCTGAAACATAGTCAGGAGGCATAGCACTAACAGCACACAGGCTTGCGCATCCCAAGGATATTCAAAATTCTCAAAAACTGTTGTAATTAGTTGGAAAGAGAAAAGGGAGGGGAACGGATGGGGGGAAGTATCCCCCCCTGACTTCCCCATGGGTTGGGTGTAATTACCAATAAAATCCGACAGAAGGTGCCCAAAGTCTGGAAATGATATCACTGCCTCATACAGATAACAGCTTAACCTCATGACCAGTGATGTAATCATTTCACACGTCGACATTGCCCAGTACAGCAAAATGATAATCCCAATCACTCTCCCAGAGATGGGATACGCAACTACAGGCAATACATAAAGCATATAAGAACTTACAAAACGCCACCATGTAAACAGCTGAATCAACATTGTGACTAACATCTATTTATCTAGTATAAGAAATGCGTATGACAAATTTGTTTCAACACGCTCTGGCCAGATCTGTCGTTATCTCAACCCTTCGTGCCCCACGTTGGGCGCCAAAAAGGACTGTCGTGGTTTCAGCCCAGCCGGTAACAAAGGACCACGCGGCCGCTCGCTCACTCCTCCCGCCCCCCTCCGGTGGGATGGGGGGAAGACGGAGGAGAGGAAAAAAAACAAACCTGGAACCTCGAGGGTTGAGATAAAGGCAGTTTACTGGAACAACACAAAGAAATTGCAACAACAACAACGGTACTAATGAAAAAGTATACAAAAAAGAGTGATGCACAGTGCAACTGCTCACCACCCGGGACCCGACGCTCTGCCACTTCCCCCACCGAAAAGAAGCGCCCACCCCCCGGCCCGCTCCCCCTTTATATACTGAGCATGATGTCACATGGTATGGAATAGCTCCTTGGCCAGTTCAGGTCAGCTGCCCCGGCTATGCCCCCCCACCTCCCAGGTTCCTGTAAAAAAATTAACTCTATCCCAGCTGAACCCAGGACAATCCCTTTAGACATAAACCGTTGACCAAGTCTGGGACTAGGAGTGGATTCAGCCACCCCTAGGCTCCTCTCTGAGAAGGAGTCTAGAAAGCAAGGGGGTCCACTCTGAACCTCGTGACTCAACAGGAGGGCTCTCCTTATTGTCTTCCCTGAACTGATCCCCAAATAAGCAAGGCCTGTAGTACATGTTTGGTGATGTATGGTTAGCACGTGTTACACAGTTTACTGACATAGTTTCATGCCAATTTTTGTTGTGAGCATACCAATTTTGGTGGTGAGCATGCCAATTCTTGTTGTGAGCAAATAAAAATTGAGTTTTGTGAGTTAAAGGATCCCTGGTGTCATTTCACCTTAATCCTGACCTGGGAATCAGCAAACCTGAGTCTTCGTCCTGAGAAATTGGCACGTGACACCCTTACACCCTCCAGAAGTCTTCTCGACTGGCTGCATCCCACCATGTTGCCCTTCCAGCAGATGTCAGGGAAGTTCCCCCCGGTAAACAAGGTTTGTGATATAGAGACTTCCTCCAGTTGTTTAAAGAATATTTTGTTGACTTCCTCACCCTGGTTGGGTGGAAAACCAAAATGCAACAAAATCCTCTAAAATTACAAAAATGTTTTGATTGATAACAGTAAATTTTTCTGACTGGCTTTGTATGCTTTTTAGATTTCACCTTTTCATCTTAATTCAGATCAACAAGTTTATTGTAAAATCTTGAATTACTTCCTAGGACAAAAAAACCCAACTAAGTAAACAAAAGCTCAAAAGCCAATCTCCTTTGTTTTCTCAACACATCTTGAGGAGCAAACTCCAGAACAGTTCCCTGAAGAGAACTTAAATAAGCCATTGCAAGAGCCAGAGAAGAAAATCTGTGAAAATGGAGTTATGCCCTGACAGCAGCCTCATTTTTTTCTCATATGGAAACTTTTCCTCAGGGTTAATTACCTTTTCTGCATCACGCTGCTCTTTACTACATAAATAACAGGTTTACACTCTTTGTAATCTCAACTGGGTTTTCCTTTCCTAACGGCAAGTGAAACATTAGGAAATGTCTCCTACATATTTTCTTTGCCTGGATTTCTGTTTGCCAGTCAGTATGTAGGGGAGAATAAATAGCCTAAAAGAGGACTGAGAAAGGACTAGCAAGAGAAATCTGGCCACAAGAGAGAAAACAACCAAACACGCCAGGTCTGTTCTACTTATTGAACTCTGTTCTGCAGCTGGCAAAACATTAGAAAATAAACATTGTTTCCTGATAGTTTAATTTCCCATTGGAGTTTACTATGGTAAACTTTGCTTTTGGGTAATATATGTTTTGAAGATTTATTTGCTTTGTATAGCCAGAATAAAAAATTGTTAGGAAACAACCCTCACACATACCGATTGGGAAAGTTTCCCTTTCTTCATGTTCAGATGACCTGGGAAGTCCTGTCAGCACCGTTGGGAAGAAACTGCGTCCCTGCATAGAAAGACACATTTACTGGATACATTGCCACCAGCCCTTGTACTGAACTTTGGAGAATCAAATCAATCATTACATAATGATAGGAACATTGATATGAACTGAAACAAAGTCTGTATGAATAATACAAGACAGATGTTTGCTCACTGTTACCCAACTAATCCTAGCCATCACAACAGCATGTGGCAAACACCTGCTAAGGCCTGGCTGTGTCTTGGATGTGCTCCTAGTCACTGAAGGAAATTTCTTGTAGCATCCTGTGCTAAACTAAAAAGCATAAAAAGGTTCAAATGACAAGATATTTGTCTCAAATTATATAGAGACCTTGTCTCTTCCAGTTGCAAGCTCCCTGTTTGGTTTTTTTTGAATACCCACTGAAGACTCAAGCAGTGTTCAACAATTTTCAAAAGCAAACTTCCTTCATACACAGAAGCACTGAAGGACCCTATTTCTTCAAGATAGCCATCACTCAAGAGTGCCAAGGAACGAGGTCTTATCCATTCGTAAGAAGAGACACCCGTTCAGTCGTACTACAGCCCAGCAGCAGGATAGTAAAGGACAGAGCTTTGAATTCAGCAGAAGCGAGATAACAACCTCCCTCTCTCCCTCTCACACCCTCCACTTCAACGATAGCACTTCAGTCCTTTCTTCCCATTGTCCTTTGTTTTGGGTTTGTGCAGTGAGGGATTAGTAGCAGGGGATGGGCTGCAGGGGTGGCTCCTGTGAGAAGCTGCTAGAAGCTTCCCCAGCTCCAAGTCGGACCCGCCTCTGGCCAAGGCTGACCCAATCAGCGACTGTGGTAGCGCCTCTGGGAGAACAGATTTAAGAAGGGAAACCTGCAGTGGGGGAGGAGATTGGAATGTGAGAGAAACACCTATGCAGATTACCAAGGTCAGTGAAGAAGGAGGAGGAGGTGCACCGGAGGAGGGGATGCCCCTGCAGCCCGTGGTGAGATGACAGGCTGTCCCCCCCAGCCCATGGAGGTGAATGGTAGAGCAGATGCCCACTTGCAGCCCGGGGGAGGACCCCCCACACCAGAGCAGTTGGATGCCCCTGAAGATGGCCGTGACTCCATGGGAAAGCCCACGCTGGAGCAGCCTGTGCCTGAAGATCGACCCACAGAAAGGACCATGCCAGAGAAGTTCGTGAAGGACTGCAGCCCGTGGGAGGGACCCCACACTGGAGCAGGGGAAGAGTGTGAGGAGGAGGAGTCCTCCCCCTGCAGAAGAAGGAGCAGCAGAGACAAGGTGTGACAAACTGACCGCAACCCCCATACCCTGTTCCCCTGCACCGCTGGGGGAGGAGGGAGAGAGAACCAGGAGTGGAGTTGAGCCGGGAAGGAAGGAGGGAGGGGGGAAGGTGTTCTAAGGTTTGGGTTTACTTCTCAGTGTCCTTGTTTTGGTTTAATTGGTAGTAAATTAAACTGATAATTTTTTTTCCACAAGTTGAGCCTGTCTTTTGCCTGTGACCATAAGTGGTGAGTGATCCCTCCCTGTACTTGTCTCGACCCACGAGCTTTTCTTTATATTTTCTCCTTCTCCACCAGACCTGGGGGGGGGAGGAGCGAGCGAGTGGTTTCGTGGTGCTTTGTTATCGGCTGGGCTTAAACCACGACACCTTTCAGACATTAAATACAGACAAAAGTCATTGTTCTGAATTTATGCATCACAGACTTATTTTGCCCACTGAGGACATCTGAGCAGCCATTACTTCATAAAAATATGGGTGGGGTGAGAGGATTTTTGGATTAACTGCAAATGAAAAGTTAGCATTGCACAGTGCTCAAAATAGAAACAATCCTGTCCCTAAATAGCACATTTTGTACAATAGATTAAATGCAATTACAGTTGTCTTGGAAGTATAGAAAAAATAATAGAGCAAGATAGAGTGGGTGAGAGAAAACACCAGATTGTTCCACATTGAGACATGATGGGAGTTACCTCTGCTAAGAGGCCTGTGATGTCTCTGCTGGACTTTCCAAGGGCTGACAAATAATGTTTCCTAAAGGTTCATCTATTTCACTGGCAAGTCCTCTAAGTTTTTATATTCAAATCTTTCTAATGGCACCACACTTCATGTACTCCAGTTAATCTTGTAATCAGATAATTTCTTGCATTTTTCCATTCTAGTCCTCCAAAAGAAGAAACTACCATGTGGGAGGAAATTACATGCATAAAGAGAAAGTAGAAGTGCTTGTTTTGCAAATAGTAATGCAAACACTGGAGAGCTTCATTTTCCTAGCAAACATGATTTTTACACTAGTTAAACTGTATGTGCTTCAATGAAATTATTTCCAATTTAAATGCACAGGAGAGGAGAGTCAGGCTATCACTGCTCATCCTTTTGATCTCCAAATATCTCTTTATATAGCACAAAGTAAACTAATAATATATCCAAACAAGGAACACACTTGCACATATGTAACAAGCCATGTAAGACAAAGACTTATACAACTATACAGCTATTTGTTCATGTCGTGGTTTCAGCCCAGCCGGTAACAAAGGACCACGCAGCTGCTCGATCGCTCCTCCCGCCCCCCTCCGGTGGGATGGGGAGGAGAATCAGAAAGGAGAAAAGAAAAAAAAAACCGGAACCTCGAGGGTTGAGATAAGGACAATTTACTGGGACAACACAAAAAGAGAAGTTACAACAACAAGAACGGTACTAATAAAAGAATATACAAAGCAAGTGATGCACAGTGCAACTGCTCACCACCCGGAACCCGACGCTCTGCCACTTCCCCCACTGAAAGCCGAGAGAGCACCCCTAGCCAGCTCCCCAGTTATATACTGAGCATGATGTCACATGGTATGGAATAGCTCCTTGGCTAGTTCAAGTCAGCTGTCCTGGCTGTGCCCCCTCCCAGGTTCCTGTGGAAATTAACTCTATCCCAGCTGAACCCAGGACAGTTCAGCATAACTCAACTAATAGAAAATGTTCTTCACATTAAAATATTTTTCTAATTCTATCCTGAGATTGTCATTTTTCTGTATATGTTAGCCTAATAAAGTGTCTTTCATCATCCAATAGAGACATCCATGTTTTGTAGGATGGTCGTCAACCTCAAGACATTTTTACTTTGATAAATTTGGTCTGGTCTACTGGAACAGACAGAGTTTGAATGATAGACTTCATCTTTTTAAGTACTTGGTCAGGAACACCAGAGTATCTCCAGGTAAATGTCCAAGTTCAGATACATTGTTGACCCAACTAAACAGCTTGCCCATTCTTTAGCATATATTCACCAAAGGACTGTAATGAAGAGAAATGGCATTATCCCCCTTTTACAGAGGGGAACCTATGCAGAGAGACTAGGAAAAACATGGTCCGGGGCTTTTCTATGGCCTTGGATGAGATCTTGAGTTCAAACAGTACACTATTTTTCCCTATTCCTGAGACAGAGTGGCCTCTTCTACCCTGTCTATTGAGAACAGCCCCTGATTGTCAGGGAACCAAAGACATAATTGACCCAACTACATTCAGTAAGATAAAGAAAAGATTGTCTTGAGAGAAATAAAATTTAGTTACTATCTGTTACAGATACTCTGCCACAAAAGGCTTATTTTCCAAATGTCGTGGTTTAACCCCAGCCAGCAACTAAGCACCACACAGCTGCTCACTTACTCCCACCCAGTGGGATGGGGGACAGAATCCGAAAAAAAAGTAAAACTCATGGGTTGAGATAAAAACAGTTTAATAGAACAGAAAGGAAGAAACTAATAATGATAATGATAACACTAATAAAATGACAACAGTAGTAATAAAAGGATTGGAATATACAAACCAAGTGATGCACAATGCAATTGCTCACCACCCGTCGACTGACGCCCAGTTAGTTCCTGAGCAGCGATTCCTCCCAGACCCACTCCCCCCCCAGCTTATATACTACATGTGACGTCACATGGTATGGAATACCCCCTTGGCCAGTTTGGGTCAGCTGTCCTGGCTGTGTCCTGTGCCAACTTCTTGTGCCCCTCTAGCCTTCTTGCTGGCTGGGCATGAGAAGCTGAAAAATCCTTGACTTTAGTCTAAACATTACTTAGCAACAACTGAAAACATCAGTGTTATCAACATTCTTCTCATAACAAACTCAAAAACATACCACTATACCAGCTACTAGGAAGACAATTAACTCTATCCCAGCCAAAACCAGGACACCAAACTATGAAAATTTTGAAAAACAGTGATAAGAAGATACTTTAACAGGAAAACATAAGTAAACAGCACAACATTTCAAAGGCTAACTTGCTATAAAGAAAGAAGGATCATTTTTCACAAGGAAAAGGGCATGTTTGTCTAAAAACATCTCAGTATAACAGTAAGGTGAAAATAGGAAAAAGAATATATAAGAAATAGACAAAAGAATAAAAAGCTACCTATCAGTATATGGTAGATCTTAGAGACTCATGAGAAATATTATAAACTTTACTGTCTGGAGTAAGATGGATAATGAGGAGGATTGGTGGGATGTTATTTAATATCACAGTTCAAAAATATAACAATAGTTTAGCCATTTACTAGATGCAAATGGTAAAGTAATTAATAAGGACAAAGAAGAATCAACAAATGCAAATCCAGACAATAAATCTTTCTGTTCTGCATTTGGAAGGAGACAGGTTTATGTACTTATATCACATCAGATCGACAGTGGACTTTCTACTAGTAACAAAGGGAAGTGTTAAACACAATATCTGTTAAAAATAAGTATCTTTAAATCCATAAACCTGGATAATTTGTGCCCGAGTGACCCAGGAGTGCTGGTTCAGATGTTAAAAGCCAGAAAAAGTGCTAACATGCTGTCAATATTAGAAAGGATGTGCAGTATAATCAAACTAGGTCAATTAGCATGACTTCTAGCTCAAGTAAAATAACATCAATTCAAAGTTATTTCAATTTACAAGTAAGTCAATGTTTTAAAAAATCTTGAAAGAGAAAGATATTACACAGTTAATACTGTTGTAGGAAAATGGACCTTGAAAAACAAACCCAGTTTCATTCTTACAGGAGACCAAAAAAAATCTAAAAATTTGGCAAATATTCTATGAACATAAAGCTTCTATGGCTTAATGGGGTATGACATTGTGGTTAAAAAATAGCACCAAACATTTTCAATAAATGTGCTAACTGGAATAAGAAATACTACTATTTTGAACAAAATCAATACCTCACCTGAGACAAACATCTAATGTAAATACTGAATTGCACTAAAATGAGTGGATAAAAGATTACTCATAATCCATGTCAGTGAATGGAGAAACATGAGTTCAGAGCAGGCTGCCCAGAGACCAAGAAAACAGACAAGACCACTGGTCACCTACAGTAGTCCAAGGACTAATATTGAAGGAAAGCATCAGGATACTGATCTACAAGTGGTCCCTTGGATCTCACATCCTGGATATACTTTAAAGTGAAAAATAGCAGAAAAACTGAGAAGGAGCATTACCATTAACTGTGACTCACAATTGCATTTTACTGTCTATATTATAAAACAATTTTTTTTGAAACCTTGGTACAGTTTTGTAAATCAAGTGCTTTACCTTTTCTTTTACCAGAATAAAACCTGTATTATTTTTGGCCCCAAGTTTATCTGGTGTCAGAGGGATGTCTAAGTAAAGGGGATACATCAGCTCTCCTCATGCAACATGTCCAAAGCAAATAGTGCATGTTGGTAGTCCCAGTGCAATTGCACCCCATGATGTCTGAGGAACCTAGAGACTAGGGTGTGCTCCCCATCCTCTAGCAAGGCTTTCTGGCAGATCGACCATGTCCAGGTGCTGGATTATGGGGACAAGCTCCCCTGGAAAACACAGAGGAAAGGCCTTTTTTTGAGGAGCAGAAAGCAGAGGAAGAGTTCACAGCACTAAAGACACCTCTCATAAAGTCTAAACAAAGAAATAACAAGAAAGAGCTAGTATATAATTTGGTAGAGAATGGAATGAAATATGGCAGTGATGTTTTCAGAAGGATGTGTGAAAGTTTATAGATCTGAGCAACAGAAATATTTATCAGCAGAGTAGAGGAGCAGTTCATTACCTTGCAGCAAGACCACTTGCAGAGCTCTGTATGTAACTTCTTATTTAATAAGGAGCAGGGACTTGACTATGGTGTCTAAGTATCATCATGAGGAGAAAATACTGGGTATTAAAGCCATAATGCTGATGGAAAGGTATTAGATAGGATGGAAGGAAAATACCAAGGAAGGAGTTGTGGCTCCTGACATTCACACTGAAGTTTACATTAGAAATAGTGCTAAAGCAAGTAGGGTTATTAATCATATTAAAGACAGTGGTTGACTGTCCAAGTCCACACATCTTCTAAATCTGTAAACATTTTACTTGCACACAAACTATTGGCCACAAGAATGGAGTGAAATACAGTGGCTACCAGCATACTGAAGGCTGAGATAATGTGATTCTTGTGTCCCTGTCCTCTGGCAGAGGGAATAAGTTCCTCTGCTGGTGAACAAGGTGAGACAGTCACCAAGGCTTCTATTGTCCACTTTGGTCAGTAATCTGAAGGTGAAAACCTCAGTCCTTCCCCCACCTCTCCCAGCTGGTGCTTCCTGAGGTTTCTTGCAGGTGTGGCACCGCAAGCCTGCCTGAGGCCACTGTACCTACTCCCTCCCCATGCAGTTGAGGGAGGCTGAATTATAAATGTGAAGAAATAGTTCTGTAAACCATTTTGGAGGAAATTCTTTGTGTTTCCTATAAAAGGCAGCTTACACTTCAGGGAGAGGCAATACACTCCAACAGACCTCTCTCAAGTGAAAGAATTCAACTTGTTTGTGGTGGGTTTTTTTAAAAAAAAAAAAAACAGAAATGGTAAACGGGCTAAGTCCCTGTGTCCTTTAGGGCAGAGTTGTTCCGAACTTTTCCCTTGGCTTCTTTTAACGTGGGAGTTTCACTCAAAAAAACCAATTCTGTAGAAATGTCACATTCCTACAAAATCTGTCTGCTCCTTGTGTGTCTTTGAGAAGTAGCTCCTGCTTTTTCTGACAAAAAGAATGTTTCACTTCTGTTAGCACTACAAAGCCAATTACAGCATGGAACAAGGAAATGGACTCGGGCCATCCTTGTGCATCGGCAACAGCGCTGTCACCTAATTTGCACACACAGAACAATTATGGCAGGCAAGGATATGAGGCAGCCTGGCTTTTAGATTCCAGCTTAAACGTGAAGAATTGGCAGTAGAAAAAAAAAATCCCTTGATTCTGAGCAAATGTCATCTGAAAGCAGTCTAGAAAGAAGCCACACTTATACCTATTTTTATAATAATAACATATATCAAGCTAATAATCAGCAATAAATAAGATAGAACCCCAAGAAATATTCTCATAACGCTAGATTTCCTTTTATCCAAAAATTCATTTCTTTAAAAAAATGTCCAGCTTTGATTAATCAATCAGTTCTATTACTTTGACTAACTGACCCCCTGACTGCAGGACAATATATACTTACACAGCTGTGTTCATAAATAGAAAGAAGAGACAAAGATATTGGGAAATGAAAGTTACAACAAGGGGATAGAAGAAACAGGAAAATGAAACGTACATTTTCAGAGTGGTTATGATGTATGAATGTATAAATTAAATTCATTTTTGAAGTGGAAATATTTATGAAAATGCTTACTATTACACTTTAAAACCAGAAATTACATTTATGCTTCTTTTTTGCTTTTATTCAGTGCCTACATTTAACATTTTTAGATGGAGGGCATACACAAGGACTCAGAATCTATATCTACACAGACTTCACTCCTATTTTTTTTGTCTTCTGCTGGTATTATCTTTGTGGACTATTATGTTTGCAAGGGGAAAATCTTTTTGCTATTAACAGAAATAACTAACAGAGGGAAATAATGTAAATCAAGCTATATGATCTGCATTTTGCTCTGCTGATTACTACAGATTAGTGCAACAATATTTTCTTATCATTTGGATTAACAAGGAAAATATTCTTCTTTGAGGACAGACATCCGGTGTAGCCAGATATGATCACAAAGGGAAAGACAACAGAATGGGCAGCAGGACCATCACATCAAAGACACTATTACGAATTCCTGAATTCTAAAATGGCTCAGTCCAAACATAATGTAGAAGTAGTGTTATGCAGGAGGCTAGACTGGCCTTCTGTGGAATAATTGCTGGAGGTGACTTATTGCTATGTCCCCTCTTAAGGGAAGGTAAACCTCCAGGGTGGAATGCGGTGGATATACACAAAATCTGTTCCATAATAATTCCCTAAGCAACATAACCTGCAACCTTAGATGTTAGCAACACCAGGGGAGCTTGGTATGCTGACTCTAAGAGAAACAACACGGAGGGTGGAGTGGAGTGGAGACACCGCGGCCAGGCTCTGTGATATCATCGCAGGGATAGGGAACTGGAACCATAAGAACAAGAACGGTAGGTCCCTGCATTGAATCCACTGAAGCAAGGAGGTGAAACAATGGGGTTCCATCAACGCTGTTGCCTTACTTCTGATTTATATCATAAGTGCCCAGTTCTCGAGTAGTGACACGCTAAATCATGTCCTTTGGGTGAACTTTGCTCATTATAATCTCATTATAATACCAAAACACACCTCCATCCCAAAGGCTACCTGCCTTCAAGGTGTGACCACCCCTCACTGAGCATGCGCTCTGAATTTTCTCTAGCATATACCTTTAAAAGTAAAGCGAGGAGATTTTATACCAATCAAAGTAAAGGTATGTATGACTAGAGTCGCTCAAGCTCCACCTGAAAATAAGAAAATAGTATAAAAGGGTGTATGGGTTTTATGTGGCAAGGTTTTGGTAGCGGGGGGGGGGGGTTACAGGGGGGGCTTCTGTAAGAAGCTGCTGGAAGCTTCCCCTGTGTTCGAGAGAGAGCGAGCCCATACCAGCTGGCTCTAAGACGGACCCGCCACCGGCCAAGGCCGAGCCAATCAGTGATAGTGGTAACGCCTCTGTGATAACATTTTTAAGAAGGAAAAAAGTTGGGACGGGGAGAAAACAGCCACCGGAGAGAGGAGTGAGAACATGTAAGAGAAACAACTCTGCGGACACCAAGGTCAGTGCAGAAGGAGGGGGAGGAGATGCTCCAGGCGCCGGAGCGAAGATTCCCCTGCAGCCCGTGGTGAAGACCCTGGTGAGGCAGGCTGTCCCCCTGCAGCCCAGGGAGGTCCACGGTGGAGCAGATATCCACCTGCAGCCCAGGGAGGACCCCACACCAGAGCAGCTGGGTGCCCAAAGGAGGCTGTGACCCCGTGGGAACCCTGCGCTGGAGCAGGTTCCTGGCAGGACCTGCGGATCTGTGGAGAGAGGAGCCCACGGAGCAGGTTTTCTGGCAGGACTTGTGACCCCGTGGGGGACCCATGCTGGAGCAGTCTGTGCCTGAAGGACTGCACACCGTGGAAAGGACCCATGCTGGAGCAGTTCGTGAAGAACTGCAGCCCGTGGGAATGGCCCATGTTGGAGAAAGTTCGTGGAGGACTGTCTCCCGTGGGTGGGACCCCACGCTGGAGCAGGGGAAGAGTGTGATGAGCCCTCGCCCTGAGGAGGTGAAGCAGCAGAAAATAACATGTGATGACCATAAACCCCATCCCTGTCCCCCTTGTGCCGCTGGGGGGGCTTGGTGGAGAAATCCGGGAGTGAAGTTGTGCCCGGGAAGAAGGGAGGGGTGGAGGGAAGGTGTTCTGAGATTTCGTTTTATTTCTCATTTACCTTACTCTGGCTGATTTGTAATAAAGTGAGCTAATTTTCCCTAAGCTGAGTCTGTTTCGCCCGTGATGGTAATTAGTGAATGATCTCTCCTGTCCTTATCTCGACCCGCAAGCTTTTTGTTATATTTTTCTCTCCCCTGTCCAGCTGAGGATGGGGGAGTGATAGAACGGCTTTGGTGGGCACCTGGCGTCCAGCCAGGGTCAACCCATCACAAAGGGCTTAAGAGAGGAGGAATGTTAGGGAAGACACCATCATAGACAAGTCAGGAGGACATCGCTGACTTCTGGGATCAGTCGACAGGCCGAACCTCTCTTCCCCCCCACAGGGACGCCTTTTGGGTAAGATTCGAACCCTCAGTTATATCGAGTGTTTCCCTGGGAAAATTAGAAATTTCTATAATGTTATTCCATAATTTAACGTGTTTGTAGTTGGCTGTCTTATTCATATTCTTGGCACTTGCACGTGCTTTGCAGACAGTGTATTTATCACTGGCAATCCAAAAGAATCTGTACTCCTGTTGCTTTAATAAACTGTACTGTTCATTAAAATCTAGCTGTGATAGTTTGTTGAACGCGACCAAACTCCTTAAGTCTGGCTGTGATAGTTCATTGAATGCAACTAGATTGAAAGTACATTGCACTATCTGTGCAGCCGTAATCGAGGTAGTTCAATATATATTGAATGTGACCAGACTTATAGCGTTGAATTGGACATCACTCAGAATCTAAGCCTAGCCACCCCCAGCCCCTCTGATATCTGAGGATAAGCTGAAATGCAAGGGGGTTTATTTTCTGCCAAATGTCTTTACCCTTTAACACAACACCTTCATACAAGTCTTCACCTAGTTCTCAAATGTGGCCTCCACGCTGAAAAACATAACTGACTAGTTTGAGCCAACTTACTGACATCCTCTGTGACTGGACAGAGATGAGCACGTAACCCACAGTGATTAGCAAAGTGCCACTGAAGTGAGTTAATTTACAAAAGTGTATGAGTATACATATTTTTCAGTTCTGCAGCCTATGACTTAAAGGTCTGTAATTTTGACTCCTGTCCATTTCCAAACAAAAGGTGGCTTCATTTGCTAGTGACTACATAATCACAATGCCCAGTTTGTCTATTATTTTCCCTTTTTTATTTGCTTTAGGGATTCTTTGGGATAAGTGGCTCTATTCTAAGGCAGAAATAAGATTCTAGTCTATCCCAGACAATCCTACAGCCCAGGATGAAGTTCTTGTTTTAAATATAAATTATAGTGGTTTCATTTCAATTTTATTTTATAGTCGAGGAAGGAAAGAATGAACAAACAAAGGACTGAAGAAACAAAGGAAAATTAACTCTGCATAGGACACAGTACTTTGCTGTAATGTTTTTTTATAAACAAAATCTATTCAGCACTGAAAAACCCTCTGTTGGTTATAAGTATTTTTCATGTGGCCTTTGTTTTACTTCCATGTCTTAAAGGCATTTTTCTAGGATCCTCCCTAAAATCTGCAAGCGTCTGTTCAGAAAGAGTCAGAACCTACAAAATTAAGAACAAAAAGAAGGCTCTTTGCTTTAGTAGACCTCCAAAGCTCCTGGTCCATATTTGCAGGTGCTGAATCCCTCATTTCCGGTGGTGTCCTGGTTTCAGCTGGGATAGAGTTAACTGTCTTCCTAGTAGCTGGTACAGTGCTATGTTTTGAGTTCAGTATGTGAAGAATGTTGATAACACTGATGTTTTCAGTTGTTGCTCAGTAGTGTTTAGACTGTAGTCAAGGATTTTTCAGCTTCTCATGCCCAGCCAGCGAGAAAGCTGGAGGGGCACAAGAAGTTGGCACAGGACACAGCCAGGGCAGCTGACCCAAACTGGCCAAAGGGGTATTCCATACCATGTGACGTCCCATTTAGTATAGGAACTGGGATGTGGGGGCGGGGAATTGCCGCTTGGGGACTAGCTGGGTGTCGGTCAGCGGGTGGTGAGCAATTGCACTGCACATCATTAGTACATTCCAATCCTTTTATTATTGCTGTTGTCATTTTATTAGTGTTATCATTATCATTATTAGTTTCTTCTTCTCTGTTCTATTAAACCGTTCTTATCTCAACCCATGGGTTTTACTTTTTTTTCCCGATTTTCTCCCCCATCCCACTGGGTGGGGGGGAGTGAGTGAGTGGCTGCATGGTGCTTAGTTGCTGGCTAGGGTTAAACCACGACAGGTGGCTATGGGAACAGGAAATAAAGACCAAAAAATATTTGCAAGAGTATACACACATGGGGATTTTTATTTATTAAGAAATGGACACTTTTCTGAATGTTTGCTATTTTTTTTAATACTTTTTTCAATATTTCTTCTTTCCCCATTTTTTCTAATTTTAACTATTTTTTCACCTTGCTATCTGTTTTCCCTCAAAACTTACTTGTGGACTTTCTCACTCTCTCTGTACTTCCCAGGTGTTAGATTCCCTTCACTTTTTCCTGGGTGGTACTTTGACTCTTTCTAACTAGCTTTATAATTTGATAAGACCCATACCTGCCTCTTAGGCTGGCAGATGATGTTCACACTGGACTTGATAAGCCCTGAAACATTTAGCTTACCTCCATTTTATATCCATCCCAACCTGCCCAGCTTCAAAAATACATTGTTGCTAAAATCTCTGGGCCACATCATGGCCCTATAGGGCTCTCCAGATCTGCAGGCACAGAGCGGGCAGGACCTGGGTCAGTGGGACTGATGCTGCTCACTCACTCACCCCTGCCACAATGTGGTTCCTGCCCATGTGTGCTGCATGGAGATGCACTCCTCTCCTCCCTCTGCTGTCGCCCTCAGCTGCCCTTATGTGCACAAGGCACATGTTCCCAGACTTCCCACAAGCAACTCTCTGCTTTCCTCCCCAAACACTTACTGATGATCTTAAATCTCCTGAAGAGTCAGTATCTCTCCCTCTTTAGGACCCTCGTCTGTGTGCAGCTTAATTACATGAGGGTCTTTTTTGAAATTGTTGGGGCTTACAGTGCTTTTATAGCACCTCATGCATTTGGTTTTATTCACAAAGCACACAGATTACAGCTAGGACATCTACACTCCCAAGGGTCATATCTCAGGCAATTGGCTAGTCAAAGCAGCTTCTTTTGTTCTGAAATGTTTACGAGCCTTTAATTCAGGACACTGGGGGATTCAGCAATTCCTGGAAGTAGCCTATACAGCCACATATCTTCCTATTGCTTATTGTTGGTATGTCACATGCAATAATGTCCCAGGCCCTGGAGCAGGGAAGGGAAAGGACTGACAGAGACTCTTCCATGCCCTACAACTTGGAACAGCACCTCTGCATCCAGAACAGGAAGGAGACTCCATCTCACCAAATTCAGTCCAAAAAAGAAAAGGAACAACCTGTTTGACAGCCTGCAACACTGATCATCTTCCTTGTTTTTAATTCTTGCTGTAGGTATTTCCCTGTTTGCCAAAATGTTCCTCCTTCCATCCCTAGTGACTCTCACACCCCTGAAAACAAAAGGGTGAAAGAACACAGTGCTGACAGGCACATTCTGGGTTTGGATACTGGGACTTTTAGCCTGTGGCATTCTTGCTAATTTTATTCTCTTGGCATCCCACTGATTATGTTTGCCTCTAGGCCTCCAAAACTTTTTTCCCCCAGTGCTTATTTTTACGAGGCAATAGAAGTGTCGTGGTTTCAGCCCAGCCGGTAACAAAGGACCACGCGGCCGCTCGCTCACTCCTCCCGCCCCCCTCCGGTGGGATGGGGGGAAGACGGAGGAGAGGAAAAAAAAACAAACCTGGAACCTCGAGGGTTGAGATAAAGGCAGTTTACTGGAACAACACAAAGAAATTGCAACAACAACAACGGTACTAATGAAAAAGTATACAAAAAGAGTGATGCACAGTGCAACTGCTCACCACCCGGGACCCGACGCTCTGCCACTTCCCCCACCGAAAAGAAGAGCCCACCCCCCGGCCCGCTCCCCCTTTATATACTGAGCATGATGTCACATGGTATGGAATAGCTCCTTGGCCAGTTCAGGTCAGCTGCCCCGGCTATGCCCCCCACCTCCCAGGTTCCTGTAAAAAAAAAATTAACTCTATCCCAGCTGAACCCAGGACATTATCCACCCCTTATTCTATACCATCTACATCATGCCCAGATCTTACATTTTCCAATCGACCACTACCACTTCCTTGTCTTATATATATAAGTATATGGACTTGCGTCCGTCCCCGTCGTCCCCCCGCACACACACACACACGCGAATGGTATTCCTTTAGCCTATGGGCTATCCCTCTAATGTGTCCATTGATTTTATTTAGTCCATGACTTTGGGGCTCCATCTGTTGTAACAGTTCTTCAGGATAAGAGAGATGGTGTGAGATGTTGGGTTGTTGTATGCTGCCTCTGGAACTTGTGGCTAGTACATTTGGTGCAACTCACGCCCTTAGTCTGCAGGTCGAAGATGTTGATCTTGAGGAAATTGCTGGGTGTCAGTTCAAGTTCTGTCGCTGTTGTACTTGGCTTAGTTTCAAAGTCCATCCCGCAGTCATTTGGGTAATTCTTACAGTAATACCCTTGATATGGCATATAGACACTATAGATACAATGACATGCATTGGCAGGGTATTTAGCAGTTAGGTATCATACAGCCCAATTCACTGGCTATTCTCTCCCAAAATCAAATCTCCCTGAGGTACACATCGAACTTCCCCATCCTTCTGCATCACCCACCAGGTGTACCCAGGTCCCTGAGCAAAAACAACCCCTTGGATGGGTTTGCCTCTGCTTGAGGGAGGACTAACCCAGACTGTCTTTCCTAACATACTCCTCATGCGCACTACAGGGACTTTATCGCCTTCTACAGTATGTGGAAGTCTTGGTTGGGCGGGGCCAGCCCGATTGGCGGATCCTCTAGTATTAACTAACCAGGTGGCTTTTGTTAAATGTGTATCCCAATGTTTGAAAGTCCCACCCCCCATCGCTCTCAATGTAGTTTTCAGCAGTCCGTTGTATCGTTCGATTTTTCCGGAGGCCGGTGCGTGATAAGGGATGTGATATACCCACTCAATGCCGTGTTCTTTGGCCCAGGTATCTATGAGGTTGTTTCGGAAGTGAGTCCCGTTGTCCGACTCGATTCTTTCTGGGGTGCCGTGTTGCCATAAAATTTTCTCTTCAAGGCCCAGAATAGTGTTCTGGGCAGTGGCATGGGACACAGGGTATGTTTCCAGCCATCCAGTGGTTGCTTCCACCATTGTAAGCACATGGCACTTGCCTTGGCGTGTTCGTGGGAGTGTGATATAGTCAATCTGCCAGGCCTCCCACTGTTTATATTTCAGCCATCGCCCCCCATGCGACAGGGGTTTTTGCCGCTTGGCTTGCTTAATTGCGGCACATGTTTCACATTCGTGGATGACCTGTGCGATAGTGTCCATGGTCAAGTCCACCCCTCGATCTCGAGCCCATCTATATGTTGCATCTCTCCCCTGATGGCCTGAGGTATCGTGGGCCCACTGAGCCATAAATAGATCACCCCTACGTTGCCAGTCCAGGTCTACCTGAGACACTTCAATCTTGGCAGTCTGATCCACCTGTTGGTTGTTTTGATGTTCTTCAGTGGCCTGACTCTTGGGTACATGAGCATCTACGTGACGTACTTTTACCACTAGCTTCTCTATCCGAACAGCGATATCTTGCCACAGTGCGGCAGCCCAAATGGGTTTACCTCTGCGTTGCCAGTTGCCCTTCTTCCATTGCCGTAGCCACCCCCATAGGGCATTTGCCACCATCCATGAGTCAGTATAGAGATAGAGCACTGGCCACTTTTCTCTTTCAGCAATATCTAATGCTAGCTGGATGGCTTTCACCTCTGCAAACTGACTCGATTCACCTTCTCCTTCAGCAGTTTCTGCAACTAGTCATGTAGGACTCCATACAGCAGCCTTCCACCTCTGATGTTTTCCCACGATGCGACAGGACCCATCAGTGAACAGGGCATATTGCCTCTCATTTTCTGGCAGTTTATTATACAGCGGGGCCTCTTCAGCCCGTGTCACCTCCTCCTCTGGCAACATTCCAAAGTCTTTGTCTTCTGGCCAGTCCGTGATCACTTCTAAAATTCCTGGGCGACTGGGGTTTCCTATGCGAGCCCGTTGTGTGATCAGTGCAATCCACATACTCCACGTGGCATCAGTCGCGTGATGTGTAGAGGAAACTTTCCCTTTGAACATCCAGCCCAGCACTGGCAGTCGGGGTGCTAAGAGGAGCTGTGTTTCAGTACCAACCACTTCTGAAGCGGCTCGAACTCCTTCATATGCTGCCAATATCTCTTTTTCAGTTAGAGTATAGCGAGCCTCGGATCCTCGATATCCCCGACTGCAAAACCCCAGGGGTCGGCCTCGGGTCTCCCCAGGTGCTTTCTGCCAAAGGCTCCAGGTAGGGCCATTCTCCCCAGCTGCAGTGTAGAGCACATTTTTAACATCTGGTCCTGTCCGGACTGGCCCAAGAGCTACTGCATGAACAATCTCCCGCTTAATTTGTTCAAAGGCTTGTCGTTGCTCAGGCCCCCATTTAAAATCGTTCTTCTTCCGGGTAACTTGGTAGAGAGGACTTACAATTTGACTGTAATTTGGAATATGCATTCTCCAAAAGCCCACAACACCTAAGAAAGCCTGTGTTTCCTTTTTATTAGTCGGTGGGGACATAGCTGCTATTTTGTTGATCACGTCCGCAGGGATCTGACGACGCCCGTCTTGCCATTTTACTCCTAAGAACTGGATCTCCTGCGCAGGTCTCTTGACCTTACTTTCTTTTATGGCAAAACCAGCCTTCAAAAGGATTTGGATTATTTTCTTCCCTTTCTCAAAAACTTCTTTTGCCGTGCTGCCCCATATGATGATGTCATCAATATATTGCAGGTGCTCTGGAGCTTCACCTTTTTCTAGTGCAGTCTGGATCAGTCCATGGCAAATAGTGGGGCTGTGTTTCCACCCCTGGGGCAGTCGATTCCAGGTGTACTGGACACCCCTCCAAGTGAAAGCAAACTGTGGCCTGCACTCCGCTGCCAAAGGAATGGAGAAAAATGCATTAGCAATGTCAATTGTGGCATACCACTTAGCTGCCTTTGATTCCAGTTCATATTGAAGTTCTAACATATCTGGCACAGCAGCGCTCAGCGGTGGCGTGACTTCATTCAGCCCACGATAATCTACTGTTAGTCTCCAATCCCCATTAGATTTCCGCACGGGCCATATGGGACTATTAAAGGGTGAGTGAGTCTTGCTGATCACTCCTTGGCTCTCCAATTGGCAAATCAGCTTATGGATGGGGATCAGGGAGTCTCGGTTGGTGCGATATTGCCTCTGGTGCACCGTCGTGGTAGCAATTGGCACCTGTTGTTCTTCAACCTTCAGCAACCCCACAACCGAAGGGTCTTGAGAGAGACCAGGCAGGGTAGACAGCTGTTCAATCTCCTCCGTCTCCAATGCAGCTATACCAAAGGCCCAACGGTACCCTTTTGGGCCCTTGAAATACCCCCTCCTGAGATAATCTATAACAAGGATGCACGGGGCCTCTGGGCCAGTTGCAATGGGGTGTTTATGCCACTCATTCCCGGTTAGACTCATTTTGGCAACCAATACGGTTAGCTCTTGGGATCCCCCTGTCACACCAGAGATACAGATGGGTTCTGCCCCTTTATAACTTGATGGCATTAGGGTACATTGTGCACCAGTGTCTACTAGAGCCTTATATTCCTGTGGGTCTGACGTGCCAGGCCATCGAATCCACACTGTCCAGTAGACTCGGTTGTCCCTCTCCTCCACCTGGCTGGAGGCAGGGCCCCTCTAATCCTGGTTAGAACATCCGTTACTCACTTTTCGCACATGTGAATCAGAAGTCCCTTCAAGAGGATCAGAAATGAGATCGGCCCATCTACTGCGTCTGGGGGACTGCTCACGGGAAACTGGAGCAGCAGTTTTCCAAGAAGAATCCTCTTTCCTGGTTGCTTTTTCTCGCAACTCCCGTACCCGTGCATCCAGGACTGAGGTAGGTTCTCCATCCCACTTCCTCATGTCCTCTCCATGGTCACGCAGGTAAAACCACAGCTTAGCCCGTCGTGTGTACTTTCTCTCTCCTCTCTCTTGGGCAGAGGAACGCTTACTCCCAATAACTGCAATGCGGGCCTGTACAGGCGGGGAGGAGGACATATCCACTTTGAATTGCTGGAACTCTCGGGACAATTCCTCTACAGCCGAGACACAGGCCCGTAGGGAGGAAGAAAGACTTCCTTCGTATTGCCGGAGTTGGACAGCCAATTCGTCCACCGTTTGTCCATAGCCTTCTTTCCAGGACATTACTGCCGATGAGTTGGCATAGGTTGGTGGTGCACTTCGTAGAAACTTCCGCCACATCGGTTGTGTGCATTGGACTTCATCTGGATCTGTGGGTGACTGCGCATTTTCTGGATCATTATAAATCACCTCCAGCACGGCTAATTCCCTCAGGTACTGGATACCTCTCTCCATGGTGGTCCACTTGCCTTGGTGACATGTAACTTCATCCTTGAAGGGGTATCTTTCCTTCACACCTGACAGAAGTCGCCTCCAGAGGCTGAGGACTTGTGTTTTTCTCCCAATCGCCTTGTCGATACCCCCTTCTCTAGACAGAGATCCCAACTGCTTGGCTTCCTTACCCTCTAATTCCACACTACTAGCCCCATTATCCCAGCATCGGAGCAGCCAGGTAACAATGTGCTCACCTGGGTGGCGGCTAAAATCTTTTCGCATGTCACGCAACTCACTCAGGGATAGAGATCGGGTAATTATTTCAGGTTCTGCCTCTTCCTCCTGTTCTCGCGATGACCCTGGTTCATCTTCATCTCTCACTGAGCGAACTGATTTCTTTGTGTGTTTCTTTTTCTGTACAGGGGCGACTGATACTGGCACAGGTTGGTTCTCTGGTTTAGTGGCAGTATCTGTCACCGGGGTAGGGTTAGCCACGGTACCTGTTGTCGTGGTAGGGGCAGCCACGGTGCTTGTCGTCGGGGTAGGGGCAACCAGGGTGCATGTTGTCTTGTTTTCCATCTTTTCCCCCTTTTCCCCCTGGGGGTGCTGCATAGTATCAAGCAGGGTTTGGTAGATACCGGCCAGGGCCCAGCACAGTGTAGTGAGTTGTGTGTCTCTGGGATAGCCACAGCATTTTCCTTTCAAAAATTCTATCACTTCATGAGGGTTCTGCAGTTGTTCGGGAGTGAACTTCCAAGTCACTGGAGGTGAGAAGTTCTCTAGATACCTGCCCACATCCTCCCACACGCCGTGCCACCCATGAATATCCAGCTTTGGGACAGATCTCTGGGTGGTACTCTTAAAGAGCCTCTTTGTAGCCCTAGACAAGACCTGAAACATAGTCAGGAGGCATAGCACTAACAGCACACAGGCTTGCGCATCCCAAGGATATTCAAAATTCTCAAAAACTGTTGTAATTAGTTGGAAAGAGAAAAGGGAGGGGAACGGATGGGGGGAAGTATCCCCCCCTGACTTCCCCATGGGTTGGGTGTAATTACCAATAAAATCCGACAGAAGGTGCCCAAAGTCTGGAAATGATATCACTGCCTCATACAGATACCAGCTTAACCTCATGACCAGTGATGTAATCATTTCACAAGTCGACATTGCCCAGTACAGCAAAATGATAATCCCAATCACTCTCCCAGAGATGTGATACGCAACTACAGGCAATACATAGAGCATATAAGAACTTACAAAACGCCACCATGTAAACAGCTGAATCAACATTGTGACTAACATCTATTTATCTAGTATAAGAAATGCGTATGACAAATTTGTTTCAACACGCTCTGGCCAGATCTGTCGTTATCTCAACCCTTCGTGCCCCACGTTGGGCGCCAAAAAGGACTGTCGTGGTTTCAGCCCAGCCGGTAACAAAGGACCACGCGGCCGCTCGCTCACTCCTCCCGCCCCCCTCCGGTGGGATGGGGGGAAGACGGAGGAGAGGAAAAAAAAACAAACCTGGAACCTCGAGGGTTGAGATAAAGGCAGTTTACTGGAACAACACAAAGAAATTGCAACAACAACAACGGTACTAATGAAAAGGTATACAAAAAGAGTGATGCACAGTGCAACTGCTCACCACCCGGGACCCGACGCTCTGCCACTTCCCCCACCGAAAAGAAGCGCCCACCCCCCGGCCCGCTCCCCCTTTATATACTGAGCATGATGTCACATGGTATGGAATAGCTCCTTGGCCAGTTCAGGTCAGCTGCCCCGGCTATGCCCCCCACCTCCCAGGTTCCTGTAAAAAAATTAACTCTATCCCAGCTGAACCCAGGACAAGAAGGAAGAAAATTTATCATGGAAATCTCTCATATCAGCTATGAACAGTAGGTTAAACTGGCTTTTGTACATCCAAATGTCCTGGTTTCAGCTGGGATGTAGTTAACTGTCTTCCTAGTAGCTGGTACAGTGCTATGTTTTGAGTTCAGTATGTGAAGAATGTTGATAACACTGATGTTTTCAGTTGTTGCTCAGTAGTGTTTAGACTATAGTCAAGGATTTTTCAGCTTCTCATGCCCAGCCAGGGCACCTGACCCAAACTGGCCAACAGGGTATTCCATACCATGTGACGTCCCATCTAGTTTAGGAACTGGGAAGTGGGGGCAGGGAATCGCCGCTCGGGGACTGGCTGGGTGTCTGTCGGCGGGTGGTGAGCAATTGCCTTGCGCGTCATTTGTACATTTCAATCCTTTTATTACTACTGTTGTCATTTCATTAGTGTTATCATTATCATTATTAGTTTCTTCTTTTCTGTTCTATTAAATGGTTCTTATCTCAACCCAGGAGTTTTACTTCTTTTCCTGATTTTCTCCCCCATCCCACTGGATGGGGGGGGAGTGAGTGAGCGGCTGCGTGGTGCTTAGTTGCTGGCTGGGGTTAAACCACGACACCAAAGATTGTAACCTAGCCCTTGCATTTTTGCCTTTGTTTCTGGCATTGGCTTAAAATTCTATTCATCTCAGAAATTGTACGGAAGTCCCAATCACGCTAGGATGAAAGGATGGTTTCATTTTCCTTCTTTTTTTTTTTAAAGAATTTTTTTAAGATAATGGGCAGTGTCATGGTTTCAGCCCAGCCGGTAACAAAGGACCATGCAGCCGCTCGCTCACTCCTCCCGCCCCCCTCCGGTGGGATGAGGAGGAGAATCGGAGGAGAGAAAAAAAAACCAAAACCCACAGAACCTCGAGGGTTGAGATATGGGCAGTTTACTGGGACAACACAAAAAAAAAAAGAGAAGTTACAACAACAACAACGGTACTAATGAAAGAATATACAAAGCGAGTGATGCACAGTGCAACTGCTCACCACCCGGAACCCGACGCTCTGCCACTTCCCCCACCGAAAGCCGAGAGAGCACCCCTAGCCCGCTCCCCAGTTATATACTGAGCATGATGGCACATGGTATGGAATAGCTCCTTGGCTAGTTCAGGTCAGCTGCCCCGGCTATGCCCCCTCCCAGGTTCCTGTAAAAAATTAACTCTATCCCAGCTGAACCCAGGACATTAACCACCCCTTATTCTATACCATCTACATCATGCCCAGATCTTAGATTTTCCAATTAACCACTACCATTTTCCTTGTCTTATATATATATATATATATATATATATGTATATGGACACCCACACACACACACACACACAAATAGTAATCCCTTAGTCGATGGGCTATCCCTCCAATGTGTTCATCAATTTTATTTAGTCCATGACTTTGGGGCTCCATCTGTTGTAACAGTCCTTCAGGATAGGAGAGATGGTGTGAGGTGTTAGCTTGTTGCATGCTGCCTCTGGAACTTGCGGCTGGTACATTTGGTGCAACCCACGCCCTTGGTCTGCAGGTCGAAGATGTTGATTTGAGGAAATTGCTGGGTGCCAGTTCAAGTTCTATCACTGTTGTACTTGGCTCAGTTTCAAAGTCCATCCTTCAGTCATTCGGGTAATTCTTACAGTAATACCCTCGATATGTCATATAGACACTATAGATACAATGACATGCATTGGCAGGTTATTTAGCAGTTAAATATCATACAGCCTAATTCACTGGCTATTCTCTCCAAAACCAAACCTCCATGAGGTACACATTGAACTTCCCCATCCTTCTGCATCACCCACCAGGTGTACCCAGGTTCTTGAGCAAAAACAATCCCTTGGATGGGTTTATCTCTGCTTGAGGGAGGACTAACCCAGACTATCTTCCCTAACATACTCTTCATGCGCACTACAGGGACTTTATCCCCTTCTACAGTATGTGGAAGTCTTGGTTGGGTGGGGCCAGCCCGATTGGCGGATCCTCTAGTATTAACTAACCAGGTGGCTTTTGTTAAATGTGTATCCCAATGTTTGAAAGTTCCACCCCCCATTGCTCTCAATGTAGTTTTCAGCAGTCCATTGTATCGTTCGATTTTTCCGAAGGCCGGTGCGTGATAAGGGGATGTGATATATCCACTCAATGCCATGCTCTTTGGCCCAGGTGTCTACGAGGTTGTTTCGGAAGTGAGTCCCGTTGTCCGACTCGATTCTTTCTGGGGTGCCGCGTCACCATAAAACTTTCTCTTCAAGGCCCAGGATAGTGTTCTGGGCAGTGGCATGGGACACAGGATATGTTTCCAGCCATCCAGTGGTTGCTTCCACCATTGTAAGCACATAGCGCTTGCCTTGGTGGGTTCGTGGGAGTGTGATATAGTCAATCTGCCAGGCCTCCCACTGTTTATATTTCAGCCATCACCCTCCATACGACAGGGGTTTTAACTGCTTGGCTTGCTTAATTGCAGCACATGTTTCACATTCATGGATGACCTGTGCGATAGTGTCCATGGCCAAGTCCACCCCTCGATCACGAGCCCATCTATATGTTGCATCTCTTCCCTGATGGCCCAAGGTATCATGGGCCCACTGAGCCATAAATAGCTCACCCCTACGTTGTCAGTCCAGGTCCACCCGAGCCACTTCAATCTTGGCAGCCTGATCCACCTGTTGGTTGTTTTGATGTTCTTCAGTGGCCCGACTCTTGGGTACATGAGCATCTACGTGACACACTTTTACCACTAGCTTCTCTATCTGCACAGCAATATCTTGCCACAGTGCGGCAGCCCAGATGGGTTTACCTCTGCGCTGCCAGTTGCTCTGCTTCCATTGCTGTAACCACCCCCACAGGGCATTTGCCACCATCCATGAGTCAGTATAGAGATAGAGCACTGGCCACTTCTCTCTTTCAGCAATGTCTAACGCTAGCTGGATGGCTTTCACCTCTGCGACTAGTTGTGTAGGACTCCATACAGCAGCCTTCCACCTCTGATGTTTTCCGACAATGCGACAGGACCCATCAGTGAACAGGGCATATTGCCTCTCATTTTCTGGCAGTTTATTATACAGCGGGGCCTCTTCGGCCAGTGTCACCTCCTCCTCTGGTGACATTCCAAAATCTTTGCCTTCTGGCCAGTCCATGATCACTTCCACAATTCCTGGGCGACTAGGGTTTCCTATGTGAGCCCGTTGTGTGATCAGTGCGACCCACTTACTCCACGTGGCATCAGTTGCATGATGTGTAGAGGAGACTTTCCCTTTGAACATCCAGCCCAGCATTGGCAGTCAGGGTGCTAAGAGGAGCTGTGTTTCAGTACCAACCACTTCTGAGGCAGCTCAAACTCCTTCATATGCTGCCAATATCTCTTTTTCAGTTGGAGTATAGCGAGCCTCGGATCCTCGATATCCTTGACTCCAGAACCCCAGGGGTCGGCCTCAGGGCTCCCCAGGTGCTTTCTGCCAGAGGCTCCAGGTAGGGCCATTCTCCCCAGCTGCAGTATAGAGCACATTTTTAACATCTTGTCCTGCCCGGACTGGCCCAAGGGCTACTGCATGAACAATCTCCCGCTTAATTTGTTCAAAGGCTTGTTGTTGCTCAGGCCCCCATTTAAAATCATTCTTCTTCCGGGTCACTTGGTAGAGAGGACTTACAATTGGACTGTAATTTGGAATATGCATTCTCCAAAAGCCCACAACACCTAAGAAAGCCTGTGTTTCCTTTTTATTAGTCGGTGGGGACATAGCTGCTATTTTGTTGCTCACTTCCATAGGGAATCTGACGACGCCCGTCTTGCCATTTTACTCCTAAGAAATGGATCTCCTGTGCAGGTCCCTTGACCTTACTTTCTTTTATGGCAAAACCAGCCTTCAAAAGGATTTGGATTATTTTCTTCCCTTTCTCAAAAACTTCTTCTGCTGTGTTGCCCCATACGATGATGTCATCAATGTACTGGAGGTGCTCTGGAGCTTCACCTTTTTCTAGTGCAGTCTGGATCAGTCCATGGCAAATGGTGGGGCTGTGTTTCCACCCCTGGGGCAGTCGATTCCAGGTGTACTGGACACCCCTCCAAGTGAAAGCAAACTGTGGCCTGCACTCCGCTGCCAAAGGAATGGAGAAAAATGCATTAGCAATGTCAATTGTGGCATACCACTTAGCTGTCTTTGATTCCAGTTCATATTGAAGCTCTAACATATCTGGCACAGCAGCGCTCAGCGGTGGCGTGACTTCATTCAGCCCACGATAATCTACTGTTAGTCTCCATTCCCCGTTAGATTTCCGCACGGGCCATATGGGACTATTAAAGGGTGAGTGAGTCTTGCTGATCACTCCTTGGCTCTCCAATTGGCAAATCAGCTTATGTATGGGGATCAGGGAGTCTCGGTTGGTGCGATATTGCCGCCGGTGCACTGTCGTGGTAGCAATTGGCACCTGTTGTTCTTCAGCCTTCAGCAACCCCACAACCGAAGGGTCTTGAGAGAGACCAGGCAGGGTAGACAGCTGTTCAATCTCCTCCGTCTCCAATGCAGCTATACCAAAGGCCCAACGGTACCCTTTTGGGCCCTTGAAATACCCCCTCCTGAGATAATCTATAACAAGGATGCACGGGGCCTCTGGGCCAGTTGCAATGGGGTGTTTATGCCACTCATTCCCGGTTAGACTTATTTCGGCTTCCAATACGGTTAACTCTTGGGATCCCCCGTCACACCAGAGATACAGATGGGTTCTGCCCCTTTATAACTTGATGGCATTAGGGTGCATTGTGCACCAGTGTCTACTAGAGCCTTATATTCCTGTGGGTCTGACGTGCCAGGCCATCGAATCCACACTGTCCAGTAGACTCGGTTGTCCCTCTCCTCCACCTGGCTGGAGGCAGGGCCCCTCTAATCCTGGTTAGAACATCCGTTACTCACTTTTCGCACATGTGAATCAGAAGTCCCTTCAAGAGGATCAGAAATGAGATCGGCCCATCTACTGCGTCTGGGGGACTGCTCACGGGAAACTGGAGCAGCAGTTTTCCAAGAAGAATCCTCTTTCCTGGTTGCTTTTTCTCGCAACTCCCGTACCCGTGCATCCAGGACTGAGGTAGGTTCTCCATCCCACTTCCTCATGTCCTCTCCATGGTCACGCAGGTAAAACCACAGCTTAGCCCGTCGTGTGTACTTTCTCTCTCCTCTCTCTTGGGCACAGGAATGCTTACTCCCAATAACTGCGATGCGGGCCTGTACAGGTGGGGAGGAAGACATATCCACTTTGAATTGCTGGAACTCTCGGGACAATTCCTCTACAGCCGAGACACAGGCCCGTAGGGAGGAAGAAAGACTTCCTTCGTATTGCCGGAGTTGGACAGCCAATTCGTCCACCGTTTGTCCATAGCCTTCTTTCCAGGACATTACTGCCGATGAGTTGGCATAGGTTGGTGGTGCACTTCGTAGAAACTTCCGCCACATCGGTTGTGTGCATTGGACTTCATCTGGATCTGTGGGTGACTGCGCATTTTCTGGATCATTATAAATCACCTCCAGCACGGCTAATTCCCTCAGGTACTGGATACCTCTCTCCATGGTGGTCCACTTGCCTTGGTGACATGTAACTTCATCCTTGAAGGGGTATCTTTCCTTCACACCTGACAGAAGTCGCCTCCAGAGGCTGAGGACTTGTGTTTTTCTCCCAATCGCCTTGTCAATGCCCCCTTCCCTAGACAGGGATCCCAACTGCTTGGCTTCCTTACCCTCTAATTCCACACTACTGGCCCCATTATCCCAGCATCGGAGCAGCCAGGTAACAATGTGCTCACCTGGGTGGCGGCTAAAATCTTTTTGCATGTCACGCAACTCACTCAGGGATAGAGATCGGGTAATTATTTCAGGTTCTGCCTCTTCCTCCTGTTCTCGCGATGACCCTGGTTCACTTTCATCTCTAAGTGAACTGATTTCTTTGTGTGTTTCTTTTTCTGTACAGGGGCGACTGATACTGGCACAGGTTGGTTCTCTGGTTTAGCTGCAGTATCTGTCACCGGGGTTGGGGTAGCCATGCTGCCTGTTGTCCTGTTTTCCATCTTTTCCCCCTTTTCCCCCTGAGGGTGCTGCCTAATATCAAGCAGTGTTTGGTAGATACTGGCCAGGGCCCAGCACAGTGCAGCGAGTTGTGCGTCTCTGGAATACCCACAGCATTTTCCTTTCAAATATTCTACCACTTCATGAGGGTTCTGTAGTTGTTCGGGAGTGAACTTCCAAGCCACTGGAGGTGAGAAGTTCTCTAGATACCTGCCCATATCCTCCCACATGCCGTGCCACCCATGAATATCCAGCTTTGGGGCAGATCTCCGGGTGGTACTCTTTAAGAGCCTTTCTGTAGCCCTAAACAAGACCTGAAACATATTCAGGAGGCATAGCACTAACAGCACACTGGCTTGCGCATCCCAAGGATATTAAAAATTCTCAAAAGCTGTTGTAATTAGTCGGAGGGAGAGAAGGGAGGAGAACGGACGGGGGGAAGTATCCCCCCCGACTTCCCCATGGATTGGGTGTAATTACCAGTAAAATCCGATAGAAGTTGCCTGAAGTATGGAAATGATATCACTGCCTCATACAGATAACAGCTTAACCTCATGACCAGTGATGTAATCATTTCAGAAATCGACATTGCCCAGTACAGCAAAATAATAATCTCAATCACTCTCCCAGAGGTGAGAAACGTAACCACAGGCAATACATAGAGCATATAAGAATTTACAAAACACCACCATGTAAACAAATGAACCAACATTGTGACTCACATCTATTTATCTAATATAAGAAATGCGTATGACAAATTTGTTTCAACACGCTCTGCCCAGATCTCTTGTTATCTCAGCCCTTCGTGCCCCACGTTGGGCACCAAAAAGGACTGTCGTGGTTTCAGCCCAGCCGGTAACAAAGGACCACGCAGCTGCTCGATCACTCCTCCCGCCCCCCTCCGGTGAGATGGGGAGGAGAATCAGAAAGGAGAAAAGAAAAAAAAAAACGGAACCTCGAGGGTTGAGATAAGGACAATTTACTGGGACAACACAAAAAGAGAAGTTACAACAACAAGAACGGTACTAATAAAAGAATATACAAAGCAAGTGATGCACAGTGCAACTGCTCACCACCCGGAACCCGACGCTCCGCCACTTCCCCCACCGAAAGCCGAGAGAGCACCCCTAGCCAGCTCCCCAGTTATACACTGAGCATGATGGCACATGGTATGGAATAGCTCCTTGGCTAGTTCAGGTCAGCTGTCCCGGCTGTGCCCCCTCCCAGGTTCCTGTGGAAATTAACTCTATCCCAGGTGAACCCAGGACAGGCAGTGACTTCTATTCTCCCAAATGACAGAGAAAGTATTTCCCCTCACCCTAACAGCTTGCTTCTTCAGTTATTCCTGAACTGGAAAGAGCATACTCTGCCTACTAGCATAATTTTACAATAATTAGGGGGGGAACAAAAGTTCTCATTGTGTGCAGTGAAGAAATGATAGTGATGATTTGAGCCACTCCATATTAATTCATTTTAAGATGTATATAACAATAAGGTGAGGTCCTGGTGATTCCCATTTGTTGCAGCATGGAAGTGCATTTTAAACACTCGTATGCTCTGAAAATATTGTGCATGCATGAATGTCTCATTTTCAGTGGAAACAAGCCTAAAGGAGTTCTCTCATCCACGAATCACACTAAAAGTGAATCTCTGAAGAGAACTTACTCTTCCTGTAGGTGGATTACTTGATGGGAATGCATGTGAGGTACCACTTCAAGCTTCCAGGTAGAATCTTTCTGCCCCAGGAAGGGCAGATTTCCCAGGATGTGAGTGTTCCTTTACTCCCAGCCTCTATATAGGGGTAGTCACTGATCCCTTATAGTATCCAAAATTTGATTAATTAAAAGAAATCATGCAACTGGTGGTTTATACATTTATCAATCAAGTATGAAGAAGCCTCAGTTCCATTTTCATAGACTTACACCTCTCTAAAGAATAAAGGATATGCTGAATGGCCATGCATCGAGAATTATAAAATGCAGAAAAGACAAGTCTGTCTAGAATTTCTTCTCTGGGACAGCAAATTTTAGCATTACCCATATATTTGCTAGCAAGCTTTGCAAAATTGGAGAATGTTAATTGTCAGTGTTTCAAATCAAATGAGATGCTCCATTTATTTTAATATCTTTCCCCCCCCTGCTGAGTCTCAAAGCATTCTGGCAAGTTCTGCCCTGATTTATAACCACTCAATTCTCAGAATGGCATGGTTAAATCCAGAATTTGTTGAATTATTTGAGGAAGCTCCCTGAAAGCCAGCATTTCTCTGAAAATATAACAGATCTAGTCAAAAGCTTCAAGAGTCTGAATAGCAGTGCCAGGCTGTAAGCCTCTGAAATGTACAACCCAGCTAGTTAAGCGGGGGTAGATGGAAGCAGAAGTGTGCCTTAGGGATTAAAAACAAAAAAAAAAACACCACCAACGAAAATATGGTCGGGCATTAATCCAGGTGAAGTGACTGTGTACAGGTATCTGAGCCTTCCTCCTGTGCAGAAAGGGTCAGTTTTATCCCACTGTCCAAAAGGAGCAGCAGGGTGCCATTTTGTGGGGGCAGAGGAGAGCTATCAATCCTTTCAGTAATCATAGCATCTGCAAATAATAACCTACAGGCTCCTCTGTTCTAAGTGTCTTTCAGTGCAGGAGCATAACCCATTTTGTATTTCTAGCAGCATTTTATCCGGTCTGGCTTTTCATGTTCCATGGGACAGAGTCTCTGCTCCTCCCGGGGGGATTATTCCACTGCTAATAGCTATCATGGCCCGAAAGTTTCCTTCTCTCCTACTGTTCTTAGCTAACTCCCGTATTGCTAAGCGATTTTAAATAATTACTCTGTATTGCTGATGTGTCCATCTCTACATATGTTCATGCATAAGGTGGCCACAGCTTCTCCTCCTTCAAGAGTTTAGTCATATTTAAAATGCTTAATTCTTCAAGAAAAATGTCTATGCTCCATTTCTACAGCAGCCCTCCTTAATGCTGAATTCCCCCTCCTGTCAGTATCATGCTGGCAGCACCATTTGTTGCAGTGCATTGCCCAGATCATATTTCAGGTACAACCATAGCACCTTTCTGGCAGAAGGAACGTTACCACCCACCTTTTTGACATGAATCTGTACACAGCCCTATTCCACTAGCATGTTTTGATGCATAGGTTTTCGTATGATAACCACAAACTGAGGAATAAGACAGTCTATGAATGCTGAATAGGAGTTCGCTGACGTTTGTTTGTGTCGTGGTTTAAGCCCAGCCGGTAACAAAGCACCACGAAGCCGCTCGCTCACTCCTCCCCCCCGCCCCGGCCACGGTGGGATGAGGAGGAGAAAATATAAAGAAAAGCTCGTGGGTTGAGACAAGGACAGGGAGGGATCACCCACTTATGGTCACAGGCAAAAGACAGGCTCAACTTGTGGAAAAAAAAATCAGTTTAATTTACTACCAATTAAACCAAAACAAGGACACTGAGAAGTAAACCCAAACCTTAGAACACCTTCCCCCCACCCCTCCTTCCTTCCAGGGCTCAACCCCACTCCCGGTTCTCTCTCCCTCCTCCCCCCGGCGGCGCAGGGGAACAGGGGATGGGGGTTGGGGTCAGCTCGCCACACCTTGTCTCTGCTGCTCCTTCCTCCTCAGGGGGAGGACTCCTCACTCGGCCCCTGCTCCACCGTGGGGTCCTTCCCACAGGAGACAGTCCTTCACAAACTTCTCCAACGTGAGTCCTTTCCGCGGGCTGCAGTTCTTCCCGAACTTCCCTGGCGTGGGTCCTTTCCACGGGCCACAGATCTTCAGTCACACACTGCTCCAGCGTGGGCTTTCCCATGGAGTCACGGCCATCTGTGGGGGCATCCCCCTGCTCCGGCGTGGACTCCTCTCTCCCCGGGCTGCAGGTGGGCATCTGCTGCCCCGCTCACCTCCATGGGCTGGGGGGGGACAGCCTGCCATCTCACCACGGGCTGCAGGGGCATCCCCTCCTCCGGCGCCCCTCCTCCCCCTCCTTCTTCCCTGACCTTGGTATCAGCATAGGTGTTCCTCTCATATTCCAATCTCCTCCCCCAGAGTAGGTTCCCCTTCTGAAATCTGTTCTCCCAGAGGCGCTACCACAGTCGCTGATTGGGCAGCCCCTCCCCTGCTACCAAAAAACCCCACCACACAAACCCAAAACAGTTTGTTAGATGCTGTTGTAAGCCTCAATAGAGCGGCAGTAGGTAACTGGCTCTTCCATGCCTGTAAACAATTATTTGAGACTCAGCACAGCGGCTTTTTCATATGCGTTTTGTCATTTAGGCAGCAAAAGGCATGACAAAACTTCAGTGGAAAAGTCTAATTTACATTACACAACTAGCTATCTCTGGACCAACACCCACTCTAGCCTCCTTCCTCTGACTGGATAGCTATTTCAGGTTATCTTTACACAGTTTTAAGTGGTTTACATTTTTTCCTAACGAAAGGATTTTTTTTCCCATCTCTCCAACCTCTGCTGCAATATTTCTGTAGTCTCACTATGCGCTCAGTTCCTCCCAGGCACTTTAATATTACACATAAATGTTGATATCAAGCTCATTACTTCTTCTTTTCAGTCACCAATTAAAGTACCAATTTAGACCCACAATAATCCTTGATCTCAGTAAAAAGCATTAAAGACACCTCTTACTAACACAGTATTTTCCCAGAAGCCATAACTTTTGCTTTTGCCTCTCCACAGGAAGGATATTGTCAGAGATGCAAGCTTTCTTAGCCAGCCCTTTTCTGAGAGAAGAGCCATGGTGTGTGGGAAAGGATGACGTATCTGAAAATATGTTTCATTTTGTATAATCTTAAGACTTCATGATACAAATATCTCTGAAAGGCTTTCACTAGCTATGAAAAGATCCCTAGGACCCCTAGCTACAAAACAGTCCCTGCAGCTTTGGGCAGTGATTTCAGAAAGTAGAAATGGATCTCGAGAGCTCAGTTCATGCTAAGTAGGAGGCTACTGTAAGGGAAGATCTCTAAAGAGAGAGCTATGCAAAGACTCAACTAGAAAGAGAAAGCACTCTTTATAATCTGATCTATAGCCAAATGCAAAGAAAGAATTTAGTACAAAACCAAAGCAGCTGTGTCTTTATTACACTTGTCCTTATATAAAGCAGTCCAAACATGGGTTTTCACAACCTGGTCTGAATTTTGCCTCTAAGCAGGTGAATTAGCCAATGAGACATTCTGCTTGATGCCACTTTAGATCACGTCAGATGACTTGCTGAGTGCTCATATATATGCCTTTCATTAGCATCACAAGAGCAAAGGATAGAGTAGAAGAACATCTTATAAAGAAATTACAGACAGGTTTATACGCAATTGCTGATCATTTTATCTTGGTTTGTCTGCAAACTGAGTCATGTGTAAGTGGTTAGAAGCTTATTCCACCCAGGCAAGGAAAAAAAGGAAGGGTAAATTTTTGTTTTTAAGGGAGGGAGGCAATGGAATTGCAAAGTAAGGGGAGAAAAGTAAGAGCAGAAGGGACAGGAACACATGATGTGGCAGACAATTGGCTGAAACAAAAGACAGTTGAAGTAAAGAAACTGTAAAACTGATCTCTTAGACTTGGGTTACTTTTTAATACTTCCTGTAAAAAGCTGGCAGTTAGATCGTACCATATCATTGATCTTCTGTATGACTAAGGATATACCATTTCTTCTAGTGTGTCTTCTTTTAGTTCTTTATTTATCAGCTTTACAGGACTGTACTGAGAACAGACACATGCAAAGGTTGTAAAGAGCTCAGGTGCTATAATAGTGCCCTGGGCAGAGATTTAGGTAGGATGTAAAATGCCTAAGTTCTAGGTATTTACTTCTGACGGGCAGGATGCTCTATTACTCTTAGGCTATATTCATCTATTGCTTTGCTATGATGTAAACACACTGTTCTTGCAAACTGAATTCCAAATCAATTCAGTTATAATTGTAGCTCTGACAAAACATCTGGTATCTTAATATCACTGTCTTTATATTGTTGGAGTAAAATTATCCTGATCAGGACTGCTTCTTTATTAGGCTCTATGGTTTTTTTGCTACTTTCAAGCTTTTCTAAAATGAAGCAGAAATTTGTATAATCATTGTAAAAACAGAAATGTATTAGGTTAGTGATGGATGAAGACTGGGTCCACAAGAAAGAGGCATAGATTTTTACAGATATGTTCTGGACCAAATTCAGTCTTGATATGAGTATGAATACTGTAGACCTCAAACTGAGTTGAACCTGTTTATATACTGGCTGAATTTGGCCCTATGTCATAGAAGAAATTATAAATATGCAGTATATCTTTTTTTAGGTAACATGTTTGTTGGGGTCAATTATATGGAACTTAGTTACTGGGCCTGAAAGTAGCTCATGGTCGCAAGAGCATTCCAGACGCCTTTAGAAGGCCTTGAACAGAATAAACAAGAGGACAGAAAAAGAAAGATCCCAGTTAGAAAAACACAGGTGCACATTCCACGATAAAGGGAACTTGGCACAAACAACCTCAATTCAGGGGCTTATCTTGGCCAATTGGACTGAGACAAGTTTCGCATGCTCTAGTTAATATAGCCAATTATGTCCTGTGTTTATGCGCGTGTACAGAGTGAGTATAACTAACTGTATCTTATGTTTATGCGCGTGGACAGTATCGATATAACCAATCACATTTTATGTTTGTGCGCGTGGACAGCAAATGCTTGCATGCAGCAGCCAATCAAAGCTTCTAAGCAACTTAGAGAATTGTATAAGAATGATCAGCTAGGCTCAATAAACTGGCGACTTTAATCATCATATTGGTGTCCTGTCGTCCGTCCCCGCATGGAATAATCCTAAACCCTACACATGTTCCATATATAATATCACTCCAAATGCATTACAAGATAAATAAAACAACTGCAAATTTTGCAAATAGCTAAGAAGAGAGAGAAATAAAAAAAAATAACTAGGGAAAATATTTTTGGAGCAGCTCTGAAAATAGAGGAACAATATAATGAAATGAGACAGCCTTCCTCAACTTTTTCCCTTCATCACTCTTCCTATTCTGCTACTTTTTTTCTATTATCATTACTTACCAGTTAATTGGGTACAAATCCTGTATATTCTGCTCATATAGTTCTTGTTCATCTCCCTGTTTCATCAACTTTCATAACCTGTCAGTCATCACTTGACTGTGATATGGTATAAATCTGAATAAATAGTCCAAATTAATAATAATTAAAAGAGCAACTCAGAGATTTAAAAACCAAAATATCCTGTGCAAAACATATTGCTCTTTCAGAGATGACTGACCTAGAAGGCATTGTTAAATGAATAGCAACTCCATGTCAAACTGTTAGCGATGGGAAGAAAAACTCATCTACACGAAATAGATAAGCAGGCACTTCTTTATTGCAGCACTGGGGACACGGGGGATAGCTCCACCCAACATGTCCAACTGTGGAGGGTTGACCCTGGCTGGATGCCAGGTGCCCACCAAAGCCATTCTAGCACTCCCCCTCCTCAGCTAGACAAGGGAGAGAAAATATAACAAAGGGCTCGTGGGTCGAGATAAGGACAGGAGAGATCACTCAACCAATTACCATCACGGGCAAAACAGACTCAACTTGGGGAAAATTAACTTAATTTATTGCCAATCAACCAGACCAGGGTAATGAGAAATAAAACCAAATCTCAAAACACCTTCCCCCCAACCCTCCCTTCTTCCTAGGCACAGCTTCACTCCCGGATTCTCTACCTAGCCCCCCCAGAGGCACAGGGGGATGGGGAATGGGGGTTATGGTCAGTTCATCACACGTTGTCTCTGCCACCTCGTCCTCTTCAGGGGCAGGACTCATCACACTCTTCCCCTGCTCCAGCGTGGGGTCCCTCCCACGGGAGACAGTCCTCCACGAACTTCTCCAACATGGGTCCGTTCCACAGGCTGCAGTTCTTCACAAACTGCTCCAGCATGGGTCCCTTCCACAGCGTGCAGTCCTTCAGGAGCACACTGCTCCAGCGTGGGTAACCCACGGGATCACAATTCCTGCCAGAAAACCTGCTCCAACGTGGGCTCCTCTCTCCCCACAGATCTAGAGGTCCTGCCAGGAGCCTGCTCCAGCACGGGCTTCCCATGGGGTCACAGCCTCCTTCGGGCATCCACCTGCTCCAGCATGGGGTCCTCCCCGGGGCTGCAGGTGGATATCTGCTCCACCGTGGACCTCCCTGGGCTGCAGGGGGACAGCCTGCCTCACCATGGTCTTCCCCACGGGCTGCAGGGGAATCTCTGCTCTGGCACCTGGAGCATCTCCTCCCCCTCCTTCTTCACTGACCTTGGTGTCTGCAGGGTTGTTTCTCTTACACGTTCTCACTCCTCTCTCCGGCTGCCATTTCTGTGCCCACTTCACCTTTTTTTCCCTTCTTAAATATGTTATCCCAGAGGCGCTACCACTATCGCTGATTGGCTCAGCCTTGGCCGGCGGCGGGTCCGTCTTAAAGCCGGCTGGTATTGGCTCTGTCAGACATAGAGGAAGCTTCTGGCATCTTCTCACAGAAGCCACCCCTGTAACCCCCCCGCTACCAAAACCTTGCCACACAAACCCGATACACCAACCTTGGTATCAAAATCCATCAGTTTTTATACACTTTTTCTGTTGAGGCATTATTACATAAGTTCTTTTACATAAAAATGCATACTATGCTCACTCTTTGTCCCGCTCCAGTGTCGGGGAAGGTTTCGATATTATCCCAAGAGCAATATCAAGACACAAACAAGGTCAAATGCTGTATAGTCAAAAGAGTTTTTATTATCAAAAGTATCAAAATTGGAAAATAGTGGCGATAGGATAGAATGGAAGAAAAGGCAGAAATCAAGTGAGCAGTTGGGATAGGATTGCAAGGATAATCATCACCATGGATCCAGCAGCATCCCTTTGGTCCTCAGGCAAGCAGTCGGTGGTGGGAGTTGCAAGGATGGTCACCACCATGGATCCAGCGGCATCCCGTTGGTCCTCAATCTTCAATTCTTTGGTGGTGGGAGCCCCCACGGCTTGTCTCCATGGTTTTTATAGGGCATATTTTGATGATGTCATGTGCTGCAGATTTTGTCTATCACACGACCTTCACGTGATCAATACCAGAAACCAGTATCTTATCAGCTCCAGCCCCCCTTCCTCCCCTGGATGCCTCAATGGCCTGGTAATCGTCCTTATGGACAGAGGAGTGTCCTGCTTAAACAGGCCATCTCAGAGACAAAGGGCTCGAGATAAACAGTTCACAGTTCCTTGAGATGACAGCCCAGTCCCTCACACCTAACAATCTTTGAGGCAAAGGGCTCGAGATAACAATTCAGTCTCTTACACTCTTAAATTTAACCTTTATAATGATTGGTCCTTTGATTACATAACCTTATTAATATTCTTATTTAAAAGTAATCATTGGTCACTCAGACCTATCTCTACTGATTGGAATCCTTGAAGTCTTTGTTCTTGTTCTTTGATCTTGAAGCTTAACACAATTTTAATCACAGTTTCAATTGCAGGTGGTCAGTTCCAATATTGTTCTCATCTAACGTACAGGAACATCTAGTCATGAGAGCAAAGAACTGCAAAACTTATGAGTACTAGTTAATCACTTGACTACACTTTTGTAATTACCTCTACTGTTTCAATCATAATGTTAGTTTCCATAGTCAAACACAAAATTCATTAGAAATTATATGAGGTTTCTATGGTTGCACCTAACATGATTCATTGCACCTGATTCCCTGTGGTTACAATTTTAACTTATCCTATAAGTACAAAACTGATTTTTCCTTGTATTGTCACAAAACTCCCCAAAACATTTCTGTCTCTGCTCCAAGAGAGTATCATTTCAAGGGACTAAACCCTGAGAGGAAGCAACAGAAGAAAACATGCTTCAAAGCACCTATATTGGACTATAGTATCAGACAAGAGTTTTTATGTCATCAGTTTACAAGACCTCAACCTATTTCCACACACATTTGCTTTTTTTCCTTCCTCTTGCTCCCTCCCTCCCCCAAAAATCTGCTATGCTTAACTTGAAACTATTCAGTTTCACACTAATATACATTTACGTCCTCAAGATTCACATACTTTTAAATAGAACTGATCATAGTGAGAAAAGGGTAAATATGATCCATTCCCTTCCTACTTGCACACACACATTTCCTATCTATAGAACACTCACTATTCTTTAAAATTTCTTTGAAGAAAGCACAGAAGCAATGTCTAGAAAATGTATGGAAATCCCATCTTGTCTTTGAGCGGTCACTCAGACTTTGAGTCTTTTGCCCCATATTCTATTTGCCATTCGTATTCTGGACCTGTGATATCTGATTCCTGTTTCTGTAATTTCCATCTTTTGTTCACAAGTCTACTCTCTTCACAATAACACTATTCAGATAAGGTATGTCTTTGAGTTGTCAGCTACTACTTTATTTTCCTCCTTGTAAAGATTCCATTAGTGCTTTGGGATTCTGTGATACAAATGTACAAAGCAAGAGCCGTCTGCTGAAATATTGCAGCTCACTTTTCAGTACTGCATCAGCATTAGTAGGGAGTTTTTATAGTTTACCTTGCAAATGATGGAAACCACTCTTTATTAAACAAAAGAATGAAGGGAGCCCAGCAAAATATATACTTATAGTACATTGTTTGTGTGTTATGGTGTCCTGGCACTAGAGGAAAAATGTAAGAGGATTATTCCTAGATAAGGCACCTTGCAAATATAACCTATGCATGTTGTGATACTTTGCCCATATAATCATCATTCAGTTCAAAATGGTATGCTTTCAAGGTTTAAAAAGTAAAAAGATCAGAGTAATGTCCTTGAACTGCACAGCAAAAGACACAGCATATCTTTATTATGTCTCCTCTCAGCACAGGGACTGCATTTTTTTTTTTAGGTACACATTGCCCAGCAAAATGGAATTAGGGATCTCAGTACTGCTGTGGTGTAAGTAATAAATCTATAAGAAATCCCAATGTATTTCAAATAATTTTAATAACAATAAGACACTGATGTTTTGTACTCTGGATCTTAGATAGAAATAAATGGTGCATATTTATATACCAAAGTCCCAAGACCTACACTCCTGGTTCCTTGCCAGTCACTTGCTTTGTGACTTTCAGCAGACCACTTTTATATCTACAGATATGTCACCTTATCTACCTGTAGCATAGGAATGTTACTATTTGCATCAAAAAGTCTTGATTCAGCGGTGTAATTTCATTTAACGGTGCTTGGAGATTCTTGGATGAAAAAGGTTTCATCCATGTCCAAGGTCTACACTCCAACTACTTATCAATAACAAAAAAAAATTTCAATGAGGATCCACAGGCATATATTGTTGGATAAAATTTACAATTCAACAAGGTGAGTGGTATAACTAGCACTAATTGTGTAGTTTCAAGCTTTTTTCAAAATGATTTAATATTTTCATAGTGCTTATAATAAAAGAATAGAGTGAAAATTTGCTAGCAGCCATAACCATAGCTGAGTAATTGTTTTAACTTATCCAATAGCTTAGAACATGAAGTAATCAAAGTAGTCTTCATATATAACCAAATTGATAATCATTTTGAAATATAGTAGTTAAAATGTAATACCAAGATCACATTTGTTTAAATGCCAGACATTTTCCTACTAGTTTATCACAACTTAATTTACAAAAAAATAAGGAAAACTAACAGTTCCTATAAAAAGCTAGATCTGTATATTCTAACCAGGGCATCAGGAGTTTTTCTACCTTAAAATCAATTTCTTTTTTAGGTTTTAGAGTAACAAAGCCCTAGGTACACCTAATTGCAAGAGCAAGCAATGACTAGCATTTAGATAAGTTACTGTAAACAGCTGAATATTTAAACAGCACCAGTGACTGATATTTTGTGGATATTCTAAAGTCTAAATATCTAAATTCTAAACATCTAAATTTATACTTCTGAAGTCCACGAAAAACATAATTTGGGATGCACTTTTGTGCTGGTTTTGGCTGGGATAGAGGTAATTTTCTTCATAGTAGCTAGTATGGGGCTATGTTTTGGATTTGTGCTGAAAACAGTGTTGATAATGCCGAAATGTTTTCGTTACTGCTGAGCAGTGCTTACACAGAGTCAAGGCCTTTTCTGGTTCTCATACCACCCCACCAGCGAGTAGGCTGGGGGTGCACAAGAAGTTGGGAGGGGACACAGCTGGGACAGCTGACCCCAACTGACCAAAGGGATATTCCAGACCATATGACGTCATGCTCAGCATATAAAGCTGGGGGAAGAAGAAGGAAGGGGGGACGTTCAGAGTGATGGCATTTGTCTTCCCAAGTAACTCTTATGCATGATGGAGCTCTGCTTTCCTGGAGATGGCTGAACACCTGCCTGCCGATGGGAAGTAGTTAATGAATTCCTTGTTTTGCTTTGCTTGTGTGTGCAGCTTTTGCTTTACCTATTAAACTGTCTTTATCTCAGCCCACGAGTTTTCTCACTTTTACCCTTCTGATTCTCTCCCCCATCCCACTGTGAGGGAGATGAGTGAGCGGCTGCATGGTGCTTAGTTGCCGGCTGGGGCTAAATCATGACAACTTTGTACATCATACAAAGACACATTTCAACAAAGTGCTTACTGAATTTAGTTAGGCAGTATTAAATTCAACTGCAGTAAGAACTGAAGTTAAGCTGTGCCTGAGTACTCTGCTGAACTGGGAATAATCATCACTTGCACTTGCTAACGTGGAAGTCTGGTGCAGTCAGAGCTGAAAACATGATTCTAACAACTGTTTTCTTAAGGAAAATAAGCACCAATAAGCACTCTTCTGAACAATGACCCCCGTGGGGTCTCCAAGTCCTGCCAGAAAACCTGCTCCAACGTAGGCTTCTCTCTCCACAGATCCACAGGTCCTGCCAGGAGCCTGCTCCAGTGCAGGCTTCCCACGGGGTCACAGCCTCCTTCGGGCATCCACCTGCTCCAGCGTGGGGTCCTCCCCGGGCTGCAGGTGGATATCTGCTCCACCGTGGACCTCCCTGGACTGCAGGGGGACAGCCTGCCTCACCGTGGTCTTCCCCACGGGCTGCAGGGGAATCTCTGCTCCAACGCCTGGAGCACCTCCTCCCCCTCCTTCTTCACTGACCTTGGTGTCTGCAGGGTTGGTTCTCTTATATGTTCTCACTCCTCTCTCTGGCTGCAGTTTCTGTGCCACAGCAACTTTTTTCCCTTCTTAAATATGTTATCACAGAGGCGCTACCACTGTCGTTGATTGGCTCGGCCTTGGCCAGTGGCAGGTCCATCTTGGAGCCAGCTGGCATTGGCTCTGTCAGACATAGGGGAAGCTTCTGGCATCTTCTCACAGAAGCCACTCCTGTCGCCCCCCCGCTACCAAAACCTTGCCACACAAACCCAATACATTTACTGACCCATTTCTCTTGGTTCTCTCCAGTACTTGTGGTGTCAACAGTCAGCACTACCGAGACACCAAGCAGAGGAAGCATATTTGCTAGTCATGGCACCTACTCCCTGGCAGACTCCAGCAGCAGTTGTTGGCTGTAGTTTCAGCTTTATCTAAGGATATGTCACATATTTAGATTATGTGATCTGTCTTTGCTGCTTTCCCTTCCTAAAAGTTTTCTCCATTCTCTAAACTTATATGCTTTTTTACATTTATGAATTAGGTGCCATATAACTTGCTTATGAAATAGCTACATAGGCTGTTTTATATCTCCAGAGTGGGAGCCAGGGCTTTCCTCACATTTGTGTGCCTTCTGCCTTCAAGCAGGCAAGACAGGAGGCTTGGAGGAAGAAAACTAATTACAGTATGGGCTATACGCTGGGACTATGATTTCGGTGAAGGAGGGTCAGATGTGCAAGTGCAGTCTCTTGCTTGCCTTTTCAAATCATATTCCACTTGCCACTCAAGTAGGAAGCTTGTCACATGTAAAAGAACCAACACGTGTCTCTATTAGCTGCCCATGAAATAGTACAGCGTAACACAAGTTTTTCCTAACAAAACCTGGTCCCTCAGCTCCAGCATCACAGTTTCACTCTTCAGTTTAACATTAAGATAAAAACATAATAGAAAGCTGTTATAATAATATCAAGGATCTGTTTTAAATTTAAAGTAAGAACACTGAGAAATATATTTTCAAATGCTGATCTTCCACTTGTTGCCCCAGAACCTGTCAGAGCCACAGAAGCTGTGTTTGTGGCCTGGGCACCCATATGTACAGCATGTTTCACATCAGTAAGGATTCAGGACTACATTTGATTTGTCATGTTCACAGCCAAGAGGCATTTGCAGGTGCAAGTCAAAGTCATGGGCACACAGAAGCTGTAAGGCAGCTTTTGTTTTGCGGTTTGGCAACTAAGGAGCCAGCACAATCCCACTGCCTACAGCTGGAAGGTATGCCCCCCATACCCCTGGGGGGGCTTAGGGGGAGTTCTCTCAGAGGCGGTATCTATGCTCCATGCTTATAGCATTTACCACTCAAAATAACCAAATTGTGCACAAGGGAAATGTAGACAATCGGAAAGCCTCAACAGTACACATTGAAGAGGATCTCTTTGATCCACAAAAGGTGCACTACTGCACTGCTGCAGAGAAAATTGTCCTCCTGTGTACTGGGAACGTGCTATTGTTGCCGAAATCCGGAATAAAACTCCTTAACAGCAATGAGAAGTTAAGAAGCAGGCACTTCTTTATTGCAGCGCTGGGCACACAGGGGATCACTCCACCTAGTGTGTGCACCTGTCTAGTTTAATCATGCAGGTTAAATACACACCTGTTATACATATTCACTAAATTTCTGGGAAATGTCATACATAACCATCAACTGTCCGATAAATCATTAGCGTATGTAAATGTCCCTTTACGCAGGTGCAGTGAAGTCTCTGGTGGTCTTCAGAAGCCCTCTGGTGGTCTTCCATAGTCTTCCTCACTTTGTCCGATAGTTGACCTCTCTTATGTGATTCTGCGCAGTACGATTTTCACCATCATGTATTAGATTTACATAAAAGTACATTCAATGTTAATTCTTGAATTTAACGTTTCTAGTGATTGGCCCTCAGTCACACCACCTTATCAATATTCTTATACTAAAACATTCATTGGTTAATCTTACTTAATTCCACTAACTGGAATCTTGATCAAAGTGGGGTTTCTAAGCAACAGAACTAAGGTCCATAACGATCTCTCTTAGTTTCTTAGGACAAAACACTACAAACTAACAAATCGGTCGAAGTTTCTATGGTTAACTAATTTTAGACAATACTTATTTTTTTATGACTGTATACAGCCCATTTTGTATGTTCCTAAGTTTCGATGACTACATTGCGAGCTTCAAACCCCTATATTCTACAGTCTTTACCTTTTGATCAAACCCAGCTTATATAAAATTTTAACTTATCAGAATATTTGTAACACTATGATCAACATCAGCTAAAGCTGAATAAGTAGAAAACACCAGCTAGCTTCCTTGAAACCCAGCTTCATACTTGAAGCTATACTAGTTGGATAAAACAGTAGACTTACCAAGCATACTGAAATCAGAAAAAAAGCTGTTTCAATGGAGACTGAAGCAGACATGAAATGATCATCTGAATACCTGCACATGATTTTGTGTATGTGCTAACGATAGTATACATTTTTTTAAGGGGTTTGGCCTTCTCATTCACCTGATAAGACTTTTCCATAGACTTTTTGAATTCATTCAGAGACAAATCCTGTAGGGTTCGGCGTTCGGAAGATCTCGCGATGTCACGGAAAGTTAGAGGGTTAGTCGCAGCTTTATGATGTGTATGTAATCCCGCCTATCCTTGTTAGTATAAAAGGAATTGACTGCGCAATAAAAGGTGGAAGTTGGCGCTCACACTGTGTGTGTTATCTGTCTCTTTCCCTGATCTGGGGGGGTGATCAGTGATCTAATCGTGGCACCTTGATATGCGGCGAATGCTACATAATGGTGACCCCGACGTGATCGGTCGCACTAGGCGACGATGGGACTTGCGCAAGTGATTAAGGTGTTGAAAGTGTTGGCTGATGAGGTGGGTGCTCACGGAACGATTAGGAGGGGCCCCACGGGCGAATGCATCCAATGGGTGCTGCGCCGGGGAGGGATGGGCTCTCCCAAAGAAGTATTAAGTCCCCCAAATTGGGGAGACATTCGGGAACTGTTGCTCCAGTCGGCGCTTGCGGGTGAGCGCGGAGCTGCGGAACGATTACAAGCGTGGGGGAGAGTGGAGGAGGTAGTTACGGCAGGACGGAAAGCTGGGGAGTGTTGGTCGGCGGCGCGAGCTGTTTTGTTTGCGGATGAAGAGCCGGTTCAAAAACAAGGGGGGGCAGTGCCCCCAGGGACAGCGAGTCAAACTCAGACGGAGTGGGCGGCTGTGGAGCGGGGCTCACAGAGCGGTCTATCTCTGACTGAGAGCGTGGACACGGAGAGTACGGCAGAGATGGAGGTTTTTCCTGTAGGGACGGCACCAGCGGGGACGGACGAGCCCCCTCCGCAGTGTCCATGGGAGGAGTTACGGCGGGAGGTTCGGAAGGACTTGGGGGGAGCGCCTCTTGGTCTGGGATCCAGGCGGGGACGTTAAGGGAGATTTGTACCGTTAGTTGAGAGAGTGGGAGGAACGGCCACCCGCGGAGGGGATAACTGGGAGGCAGCGGGGGTTGGAGACTGTGGCAGAGGAGGAAACACCCCCCGCGGGGGAAATCAGGCGCCCTTGCCGGGAGAGCGGACGGAGCCTCCTGAGCCTTTGCCTGAGCCTGTGCCTGCTGAGCCGTCAGCTGCACCCCCTCCGGCGCTTCCTCCGCCCCCCCCTCCGCCGCCTTGCAGCGGTGAGTGTCAGCCGGTTATGGAATGGCCGCCGCCAGGCGCGACCGCGGCCGGCCCCTGGGCAGAACCATCCGCCCCCCCGCCACCGCCCTTTCATCCATCCCGCCTCTCGGAACCAGAGACGGTGAAACCAACCGCGCCCGCGATAGACGCGGAGCCGCCTGCAGTAGCCTCTGCAGACGAGAGGGAGAGGCATTGGAGGAGAGTTAAAAAAAAAAAAAAAAAAAAAAAGGGAGGCGTTTCACTGGAAAGTCCTTGAGAAATTGAAGACTTTGTCCCAGTGGCAACTGGGACGGCACCGGCGGGTGCTGGAGCCACTGATCCGACAGATTCTGACTAATAGAGTATTACACCTTAGAGGACTAGCGGACATTGAGTCCTTCAGGGAGGTTTTTAGAACAACATGCCTTATTGTATATAGAACTTGCTTTAGGTAAAAAGTGTGTTAAGCATAATTTGATTAAACATAGTGTGATTACGGGAAGACAGTGTGGGGTAAATGTAAAAGTTAATTAAAGCCAAAATTAGGGGTAAGGTCTATTTCCATTAATAACCTGGGAACGAGGTTGATTGTGTTTCCACAGATACAGGCCCACGACGGACTCCTGTTGAATTTGCATGACCATCATCATCTGGAGCATCATAGATGGTGCGGCAATATGAATACCACCTCAGTCAAAAACTAATGTATAGGTCACCTTGGTTAACATAACAGGTCAAGATTCTCTGTGCACCGCAACCGCATCATAAAGCCCATGAACCAATAGACAAGATGGCTATGACTCGTGCAGCGCGCCTGGCCAGCGAGCGCATGTGTCATAGATTGCAACCGAGGCGGACTTTTGGCACCCGCTAGCCACGTGTGCCAAAACCTGTTCCTCTGCAAATGTATAGATACCGGGATTTTCCGAAGAGCATCGGGCTGGTGTACAGTGAGGCCATCGTTGCCTCTGTGGGGATGCCCACGGAAAGCTGGCACCTACCGATTGCTGGGCTGAGTTCGCGGAGCAAGATGACACAAGAATGTATGGATGGTTCATCTTCCTCATAGTCCTCATGGTTTGGGTCATTAGGGGTAACGGGTTGGCTCAAAGAATTACGGGCATTATTGTAGTTATTGTGATTTTAGCTATTGTAATAATTTTACCTTGTTCAGCTTGTTAAGTAAACATGGCATCCCTCATATAGCACCGGCCAGGCCATTGTAGAACGAGCACATCAAACTTTAAAGGCCTTACTCGATCGGCTTAGGGAGGGGGAGCAGGAGGAGCCCTCCTGGTTACAGGAAAACACACCTGCTCTCCGTACACAGCGTCTTCTGTTAACTGCATTAACTTTATTAAATCAGACAGTTCGAGGGGATCTGGAAGAGACGGCGGCGCAACGACACTTTACAAACGCGGAAGAGAAAGGTCCCTACCCGTTGGTCCGCGTGCGTGACCTTCAGACACGCCAATGGGATGGGCCGTTTGAGTTGCGTTGTCTTGGGCGAGGGTATGCCTGTGTACAGACACCTGAAGGGCTACTGAAATGGGTTCCTAGTCGTATGATTCATCCTGCCTTAACCTCGTAGTGTTTGAGTGTTTTTCCTACAGGTTGCTGTCATCCTTTCCTGGCTTGTGACACCTTGGGTATCTGCTACAAACTTCTGGCAGTGGATGCAAAGCCAACTGGGGGACCCTGATGTGTATCCAGACGACGTCCCTCTCAGAGTCCATCAATACGTGCCTTTATGGGATCTGGCTGTCAGAGCTCGCAGCCAGGAATCTAGGTGCCTCAGACATTAAGCCAACATCAGCGCACCAATGATAAACTTTATAGAGTAATAGAAGTAATTCTTTCCAAGCCTCATGATGTATCTGTATAACTTTCAATCTACCTCCTGTGTGAATTTCTATAAAGGAGCTCTTTGCTCTGCAGGGTAAATGGGACATTTACGGGTGTTTAAGATAGAGTGTTTCAACTTAGTTGTAGAGATATGTTTATACTCATAGTACTTTACTTAGTTATTTCTTGGTGTGGAATTGTTCATAACAATAGAGGCCAACTCATCATAGAGAGGGGGGAGATGTAGGGTTCGGCGTTCGGAAGATCTCGCGATGTCACGGAAAGTTAGAGGGTTAGTCGCAGCCTTATGATGTGTCTGTAATCCCGCCTACCCTTGTTAGTATAAAAGGAATTGACTGCGCAATAAAAGGCGGAAGTTGGCGCTCACACTGTGTGTGTTATCTGTCTCTTTCCCTGATCTGGGGGGTGATCAGTGATCTAATCGTGGCACCTTGATATGCGGCGAACGCTACAAAATCCTACTTCCTAGACTTGCTCCTACTGGCAAATATTATGACAGGCAGTAAATTTAGTCTCCAGTTTGACCTTTGGGCTGCTCCAGCCCATCAATGTAAACACAGCCATTATGATTAATCTTAAAGATTGCCATAAAGGTAGAGGGGCCATTTAAGGAATGTGGGTCTGGTCAAACTTTGTCTTTCTATTTAACTTCAGTGCACCTTGAAAGAGGCCCTAAATTGGCGCTGGGTTTCCCAAAAATTAAATATGGGACTTTTTCTAAGCTTTAATATGTTCAGAGAGGATTTTATTTTGTTCTAACAGAATGATCAATGAATCAATTCCATTCTACCCTTTACACTTAGAAATTCTCTGTAAATATTTACAAATAAAAGGAGAAAAGAAACTTGAGAAATATACATTTCAGAGTGGGGGGGTTGCTATAGAATTTTACAGCATGTTACAGGAAATACCTTAGAAAGCAGGAGATAGATGTAACAATGGAATATGTGCACTTCAGTATCTTGTCTTTACCAAAGACGGTGCTCTTTCTGGTTGGAAGTGGACCACATCTCATACTGAGTGATTAATTTGCTACAAAAGTAATTGCATGAGTTTTAAGCTCCTTCTCTACTTATCACACATCTGTGGATAGATCATTTTCACTGAACTTACTTGATATTCACTGAATTGAGATACTTGCTTAGTTCATCAAGTGTTTTTGCATATCTGAAATTTGAGCTATGCTACTGAGTTGTGATCAGCTGGATGAGTGACCAAGAACATGATGTGCTTGAAAGCACAGATCATACCCACTCAAAACACATGTTGGTCTTGTTCCCTAATCTGTTCTCTGCTTGGAAAGGAACTCAAGAATTTCTACCACACATTTTTCTGCATACACCTTTAAACGGTTTTCCCAGTAAAATCCCATTATTCAAATGCATACAGGTTCAGATAAACTGCCTAGAAAAACCTGTACATTATTACCTGATTCTTAATCACAATCAATTGAAAGCCTGTTTTAAATGTTAAGATACACGATTCATAAAAGTGTCTAAGGTAGTTCAGTGCAGGAAGAGAAGGAATACTAACCTTGTGCCAGGATGGGAAGGGAGCACTCTAAATTACACAGCAGACTATGGATTTATACATTTATCAAACAGAAAGAAGCTGCCAAGGCACAGTAGTCCAGTATCTCTTGGACATCCTAAATATCTTCTGGAAAGGTAATTAATTTGCCTTATTTTGCACTGAATCCAGAAGATAAGGAAAGGAAAATGGAGTTTCACTCCTAGAATCTGATATGACTTGTATAAGAAATGAAGTAGACATTTTTAATTATTCATAATATCATCCAGACACAGAAAAAGTGTAGGGCTTTTTTCCTTTCTCATCTAGCTGATGAGAAAAGCAACAATCAGGTAAGTGCTGAAGATATGGTTTTATGGTAATGCACTTGACCCAGTGAATGCACTTCAGTGAACGCAAAAAAAATCTGCTTTTGTAAGACAGAAAACCATGGAAAGTATCAGAAAACACTGTCATCCTTGATGGGACAAATGTTTTTATGTAAGTCAGAAGTATTTTGGAAAAGGAGACTAAAGTTCTGCAATGACCATCACTCCCCAGAGAGACATAAATGTTGTCCTAAAAGCAGATTTGTTACCCGGTGTGCAATAGACCAATCTCACACACTCAGGAGAGATATTGCTTTTTATTCAGGCCTAGGTGCTCAGTGGACTTTCCACAAATCAAGCACACTAGGTTCATTGGGTGTGTCTCTTTTATACAGTAACAATTGCGTATAATTCATTAAACTACTCCTACCTAGTACATATTCAATCTATCTAATGCATATGCATAGGTTTATATAATCATGACACATCAAATGCCTTCTCCGCATGTGTGGGGGTCTTCGGTGGTCGTTCAGGGAGATATCCCCCCTCACTTTGACCACTAAGTCACTCTGTATTGGGTCAATGGTTCATTTTCCTGTGTCGTGGTTTCAGTCCAGTCGGTAACAAAGGACCACGCAGCCGCTCGATCACTCCTCCCACCCCCCTCCAGTGGGATAGGGAGGACAATCGGAGGAGAGAAAAGAAAAAAAAAAAACCTGGAACCTCGAGGGTTGAGATAAAGGCAGTTTACTGGGACAACACAAAAAAAGTTACAACAACGGTACTAATGAAAGAGTATACAAAAAGAGTGATGCACAGTGCAACTGCTCACCACCCGGAACCCGACGCTCCGCCACTTCCCCCACCGACAGTTGAGAGAGTGCCCCCCAGCCCACTCCCCAGTTATATACTGAGCATGATGTCACATGGTATGGAATAGCTCCTTGGCTAGTTCAGGTCAGCTGTCCCGGCTATGCCCCCCACACACACCTCCCAGGTTCCTGTAAAAAATTAACTCTATCCCAGCTGAACCCAGGACATTATCCACCCCTTATTCTATACCATCTACATCATGCCCAGATCTTACATTTTCTAATCAACCACTACCACTTTCCTTGTCTTATATATATATATATATATATGCACATATGGACACCACCCCCCACACACACACACACAAATAGTATTCCCTTAGTCGATGGGCTATCCCTCCAATGTGTCCATCAATTTTATTTAGTCCATGACTTTGGGGCTCCATCTGTTGTAACAGTCCTTCAGGATAAGAGAGATGGTGTGAGGTGTTAGGTTGTTGCATGCTGCCTCTGGAGCTTGTGGCTGGTACATTTGGTGCAACCCACACCCTTGGTCTGCAGGTCGAAGATGTTGATCTTGAGGAAATTGCCGGGTGCCAGTTCAAATGCTATCACTGTTGTACTTGGCTCGGTTTCAAAGTCCATCCTGCAGTCATTTGGGTAATTCTTACAGTAATACCCTTGATATGGCATATAGACACTATAGATACAATGACATGCATTGGCAGGTTATTTAGCAGTTAAATATCATACAGCCTAATTCACTGGCTATTCTCTCCCAAAATCAAATCTCCCTGAGGTACACATTGAACTTCCCCATCCTTCTGCATCACCCACCAGGTGTACCCAGGTCCCTGAGCAAAAACAACCCCTTGGATGGGTTTGCCTCTGCTTGAGGGAGGACTAACCCAGACTGTCTTTCCTAACATACTCCTCATGCGCACTACAGGGACTTTATCCCCTTCTACAGTATGTGGAAGTCTTGGTTGGGCGGGGCCAGCCCGATTGGCGGATCCTCTAGTATTAACTAACCAGGTGGCTTTTGTTAAATGTGTATCCCAATGTTTGAAAGTCCCACCCCCCATTGCTCTCAATGTAGTTTTCAGCAGTCCGTTGTATCGTTCGATTTTTCTGGAGGCCGGTGCATGATAAGGGGATGTGATATATCCACTCAATGCCATGCTCTTTGGCCCAGGTGTCTACGAGGTTGTTTCGGAAGTGAGTCCCGTTGTCCGACTCGATTCTTTCTGGGGTGCCGCGTCACCATAAAACTTTCTCTTCAAGGCCCAGGATAGTGTTCTGGGCAGTGGCATGGGACACAGGATATGTTTCCAGCCATCCAGTGGTTGCTTCCACCATTGTAAGCACATAGCGCTTGCCTTGGTGGGTTCGTGGGAGTGTGATATAGTCAATCTGCCAGGCCTCCCACTGTTTATATTTCAGCCATCACCCTCCATACGACAGGGGTTTTTGCCGCTTGGCTTGCTTAATTGCAGCACATGTTTCACATTCATGGATGACCTGTGCGATAGTGTCCACGGCCAAGTCCACCCCTCGATCACGAGCCCATCTATATGTTGCATCTCTTCCCTGATGGCCCAAGGTATCATGGGCCCACTGAGCCATAAATAGCTCACCCCTACGTTGTCAGTCCAGGTCCACCCGAGCCACTTCAATCTTGGCAGCCTGATCTGCCTGCTGGTTGTTTTGATGTTCTTCAGTGGCCCGACTCTTGGGTACATGAGCATCTACGTGACACACTTTTACCACTAGCTTCTCTATCTGCACAGCAATATCTTGCCACAGTGCGGCAGCCCAGATGGGTTTACCTCTGCGCTGCCAGTTGCTCTGCTTCCATTGCTGTAACCACCCCCACAGGGCATTTGCCACCATCCATGAGTCAGTATAGAGATAGAGCACTGGCCACTTCTCTCTTTCAGCAATGTCTAACGCTAGCTGGATGGCTTTCACCTCTGCGACTAGTTGTGTAGGACTCCATACAGCAGCCTTCCACCTCTGATGTTTTCCGACAATGCGACAGGACCCATCAGTGAACAGGGCATATTGCCTCTCATTTTCTGGCAGTTTATTATACAGCGGGGCCTCTTCGGCCAGTGTCACCTCCTCCTCTGGTGACATTCCAAAATCTTTGCCTTCTGGCCAGTCCATGATCACTTCCACAATTCCTGGGCGACTAGGGTTTCCTATGTGAGCCCGTTGTGTGATCAGTGCGACCCACTTACTCCACGTGGCATCAGTTGCATGATGTGTAGAGGAGACTTTCCCTTTGAACATCCAGCCCAGCACTGGCAGTCAGGGTGCTAAGAGGAGCTGTGTTTCAGTACCAACCACTTCTGAGGCAGCTCAAACTCCTTCATATGCTGCCAATATCTCTTTTTCAGTTGGAGTATAGCGAGCCTCGGATCCTCGATATCCTTGACTCCAGAACCCCAGGGGTCGGCCTCAGGGCTCCCCAGGTGCTTTCTGCCAGAGGCTCCAGGTAGGGCCATTCTCCCCAGCTGCAGTATAGAGCACATTTTTAACATCTTGTCCTGCCCGGACTGGCCCAAGGGCTACTGCATGAACAATCTCCCGCTTAATTTGTTCAAAGGCTTGTTGTTGCTCAGGCCCCCATTTAAAATCGTTCTTCTTCCGGGTCACTTGGTAGAGAGGACTTACAATTGGACTGTAATTTGGAATATGCATTCTCCAAAAGCCCACAACACCTAAGAAAGCCTGTGTTTCCTTTTTATTAGTCGGTGGGGACATAGCTGCTATTTTGTTGCTCACTTCCATAGGGATCTGACGACGCCCGTCTTGCCATTTTACTCCTAAGAAATGGATCTCCTGTGCAGGTCCCTTGACCTTACTTTCTTTTATGGCAAAACCAGCCTTCAAAAGGATTTGGATTATTTTCTTCCCTTTCTCAAAAACTTCTTCTGCTGTGTTGCCCCATACGATGATGTCATCAATGTACTGGAGGTGTTCTGGAGCTTCACCTTTTTCTAGTGCAGTCTGGATCAGTCCATGGCAAATGGTGGGGCTGTGTTTCCACCCCTGGGGCAGTCGATTCCAGGTGTACTGGACGCCCCTCCAAGTGAAAGCAAACTGTGGCCTGCGCTCCGCTGCCAAAGGAATGGAGAAAAATGCATTAGCAATGTCAGTTGTGGCATACCACTTAGCTGCCTTTGATTCCAGTTCATATTGAAGCTCTAACATATCTGGCACAGCAGCGCTCAGCGGTGGCGTGACTTCATTCAGCCCACGATAATCTACTGTTAGTCTCCATTCCCCGTTAGATTTCCGCACGGGCCATATGGGACTATTAAAGGGTGAGTGAGTCTTGCTGATCACTCCTTGGCTCTCCAATTGGCAAATCAGCTTATGTATGGGGATCAGGGAGTCTCGGTTGGTGCGATATTGCCGCCGGTGCACTGTCGTGGTAGCAATTGGCACCTGTTGTTCTTCAGCCTTCAGCAACCCCACAACCGAAGGGTCTTGAGAGAGACCAGGCAGGGTAGACAGCTGTTCAATCTCCTCCGTCTCCAATGCAGCTATACCAAAGGCCCAACGGTACCCTTTTGGGCCCTTGAAATACCCCCTCCTGAGATAATCTATAACAAGGATGCACGGGGCCTCTGGGCCAGTTGCAATGGGGTGTTTATGCCACTCATTCCCGGTTAGACTTATTTCAGCTTCCAATACGGTTAACTCTTGGGATCCCCCGTCACACCTGAGATACAGATGGGTTCTGCCCCTTTATAACTTGATGGCATTAGGGTGCATTGTGCACCAGTGTCTACTAGAGCCTTATATTCCTGTGGGTCTGATGTGCCAGGCCATCGAATCCACACTGTCCAGTAGACTCGGTTGTCCCTCTCCTCCACCTGGCTGGAGGCAGGGCCCCTCTAATCCTGGTTAGAATATCTGTTACTCACTTTTCGCACATGTGAATCAGAAGTCCTTTCAAGAGGATCAGAAATGAGATCGGCCCATCTACTGCATCTGGGGGACTGCTCACGGGAAACTGGTGCAGCAGTTTTCCAAGAAGAATCCTCTTTCCTGGTTGCTTTTTCTCGCAACTCCCGTACCCGTGCATCCAGGACTGAGGTAGGTTCTCCATCTCACTTCCTCATGTCCTCTCCATGGTCACGCAGGTAAAACCACAGGTTAGCCCGTTGTGTGTACTTTCTCTCTCCTCTCTCTTGGGCACAGGAATGCTTACTCCCAATAACTGCAATGCGGGCCTGTACAGGCGGGGAGGAGGACATATCCACTTTGAATTGCTGGAACTCTCGGGACAATTCCTCTACAGCTGAGACACAGGCCCGTAGGGAGGAAGAAAGACTTCCTTCATATTGCCGGAGTTGGACAGCCAATTCGTCCACCGTTTGTCCATAGCCTTCTTTCCAGGACATTACTGCCAATGAGTTGGCATAGGTTGGTGGTGCACTTCGTAGAAACTTCCGCCACATCGGTTATGTGCATTGGACTTCATCTGGATCTGTGGGTGACTGCGCATTTTCTGGATCATTATAAATCACCTCCAGCACGGCTAATTCCCTCAGGTACTGGATACCTCTCTCCATGGTGGTCCACTTGCCTTGGTGACATGTAACTTCATCCTTGAAGGGGTATCTTTCCTTCACACCTGACAGAAGTCACCTCCAGAGGCTGAGGACTTGTGTTTTTCTCCCAATCGCCTTGTCAATGCCCCCTTCCCTAGACAGGGATCCCAACTGCTTGGCTTCCTTACCCTCTAATTCCACACTACTGGCCCCATTATCCCAGCATCGGAGCAGCCAGGTAACAATGTGCTCACCTGGGTGGCGGCTAAAATCTTTTTGCATGTCACGCAACTCACTCAGGGATAGAGATCGGGTAATTATTTCAGGTTCTGCCTCTTCCTCCTGTTCTCGCGATGACCCTGGTTCATTTTCATCTCTCACTAAGCGAACTGATTTCTTTGTGTGTTTCTTTTTCTGTACAGGGGCGACTGATACTGGCACAGGTTGGTTCTCTGGTTTAGCGGCAGTATCTGTCACCGGGGTTGGGGTAGCCATGCTGCCTGTTGCCAGGGTAGGGGTAGCCACGGGGCCTGCTGTCGGGGTTGGGGTAGCCACGGTGCCTGCTGTCCTGTTTTCCATCTTTTCCCCCTTTTCCCCCTGAGGGTGCTGCCTAATATCAAGCAGTGTTTGGTAGATACTGGCCAGGGCCCAGCACAGTGCAGCGAGTTGTGCGTCTCTGGAATACCCACAGCATTTTCCTTTCAAATATTCTACCACTTCATGAGGGTTCTGTAGTTGTTCGGGAGTGAACTTCCAAGCCACTGGAGGTGAGAAGTTCTCTAGATACCTGCCCATATCCTCGCACATGCCGTGCCACCCATGAATATCCAGCTTTGGGGCAGATCTCTGGGTGGTACTCTTTAAGAGCCTTTCTGTAGCCCTAAACAAGACCTGAAACATATTCAGGAGGCATAGCACTAACAACACACTGTCTTGCGCATCCCAAGGATATTCAAAATTCTCAAAAGCTGTTGTAATTAGTTGGAAGGAGAGAAGGGAGGCGAACGGACGGGGGGAAGTATCCCCCCCTATCTACCCCATGGGTTGGGTGTAATTACCAATAAAATCTGACAGAAGGTGCCCGAAGTATGGAAATGATTGTCGTGGTTTCAGTCCAGCTGGTAACAAAGGACCACGCAGCCGCTCGCTCACTCCTCCCGCCCCCCCTCCGGTGGGATAGGGAGGAGACGGAGGAGAGAAAAGTAAAAAAAACCAAACCGGAACCTCGAGGGTTGAGATAAAGGCAGTTTACTGGGACAACTGCCTGAAGTATGGAAATGATATCACTGCCTCATACAGATACCAGCTTAACCTCATGACCAGTGATGTAATCATTTCAGAAATCGACATTGCCCAGTACAGCAAAATAATAATCCCAATCACTCTCCCAGAGGTGAGAAACGTAACCACAGGCAATACATAGAGCATATAAGAACTTACAAAACGCCACCATGTAAACAAATGAACCAACATTGTGACTCACATCTATTTATCTAATATAAGAAATGCGTATGACAAATTTGTTTCAACACGCTCTGCCCAGATCTCTTGTTATCTCAACCCTTCGTGCCCCACGTTGGGCGCCAAAAAGGACTGTCGTGGTTTCAGCCCAGCCGGTAACAAAGGACCACGCAGCTGCTCGATCACTCCTCCCGCCCCCCTCCGGTGAGATGGGGAGGAGAATCAGAAAGGAGAAAAGAAAAAAAAACCGGAACCTCGAGGGTTGAGATAAGGACAATTTACTGGGACAACACAAAAAGAGAAGTTACAACAACAAGAACGGTACTAATAAAAGAATATACAAAGCAAGTGATGCACAGTGCAACTGCTCACCACCCGGAACCCGACGCTCTGCCGCTTCCCCCACTGAAAGCCGAGAGAGCACCCCTAGCCAGCTCCCCAGTTATATACTGAGCATGATGTCACATGGTATGGAATAGCTCCTTGGCTAGTTCAGGTCAGCTGTCCCGGCTGTGCCCCCTCCCAGGTTCCTGTGAAAATTAACTCTATCCCAGCTGAACCCAGGACATCCTGCCAAGAGGGATGTATCATCAATCGGGAACAGAAAGGGTCAGAATGATCTTGGCTACTTCTCTAGGTATTATTAAAATTGTTTTAATTTGAAAATTATTAACTTAATTTAAAAGAGAATTTTCTATATCTGACATCATAAATAGAACCCAAAACAGTCCAAATTCAGTGTTCAGTGGGAAAAAACAATAATTGTAATGCAAGGGCTCTCAGTAGGGAGAAGATATATGTATTTTTCAGATGGCAGTCTGACAATGTTCTCTCCTGTCTTGCCTTAAATGTCCCAGGAGGCCTAGAGATCAGAATTATATATAGAATTGACTGAACTGTCTGTCATGAATGAGATTTTGTTACACGGCTTTGGTTTAGCAGCAATTTAGGATTTATTAATATTTTTGAGATAGATCACAAGATTAGGTTGTTGCAAATATTCTGGTAAAGAAATAAAAATTTAATCACATAAAGGAGTTTGGTTTGATTAAGAAGTAGAAAATTGTGAAGCATAGGTATGGGAGTGTTAAGTTTGAAATGTAGTCATAGGAACTTAGGAACTTTAGAAAATGTACTATGTGTAACCATAAGAATTCAAGTATTGTCTAAAATCAGTTAACCACAGAAACTTTGACAAAGATTTGTTGATTTGTAGTGTTTTGTTTTAGGAAACTAAGGAAACCGTTATGGACACCAGTTTGCTGCTTGGAAACCCCTTACCCTTCCCATCTCCATCTAATTATCGAGGATTCTAATCAGTAGAGTTAAGTGAGATTAACCAATGATTGTTTTAACATAAGAATATTAATAAGATGGTGTGACTGAAGGACCAATTATGAGAAAGGTTACATTTAAGAATAGACATAGTATGCATTTTTATGTAAATTAATATAGATGATGGTGAGAATCGTACTGCGCAGAATCACCTAAGAGAGGTCAAGAAGCGGACAAGTGAGGAAGACTATGGAAGACCACCAGAGGGCTTCTGAAGACCACCAGAGACCTTCACAGCACCTGCGTGAAGAGACATTTACATATGCTAATGATTTATCGGAAAGTTAATGATTATGTATAACATTTTCCAGAAATTTAGTGAATATGTATAAGAGGTGTGCATTTAACCTGCACAGTTAGACTAGACAGGTGCACGCGCTAGGTGGAGCGATCCCCCGTGTGCCCAGCGCTGCAATAAAGGAGTGCCTGCTTCTTAACTTCTCATTGCTGTTAAGGAGTTTTATTCCGGATTTCGGTAACAAGGTTGTATAATTTTAACAGCACTTAATCATCAGCCAGTTTAACAGAGTGATTCGATAGAATTTGTTACAATCAAATTTGCGACTTGGTTAAAGATTCGAAAATGGCAAGGATCGCCCGAAACTTACAGCAGGGTTACACGCAGATGGAGGTTAAATCAAATCACACACATGCACAGACAAACAGTTCTGAACCACACATACAGTCAAAATAGTTCCAAACCAAACCATACACAGACAGGCAAATAGTTCCGAACCAAACTGCAAATGCACATGCACAGTACAACAGTTCTGAACCAAATTTTACACACACACACACAGAGGTTAACCTATGATTAAAATTTCCCTTTCATGAGTTTCATGAATTACTCACTTTTATGTGTTGGCATTCATCAACGGACGGTCAGTGAACCGAAATCAGGCCTTTAAGTCCTCGCGAAATCGTCAACAGATGATCCTCGCAAAATCTACCGAGAGGCGTCCCAGCTCAGAGGGAGATACTGTGTCACACAGCTCACTGTGGTCCCAGAGAGCTCAAAAGGTCTCACCTTGTGTCGTTATTTATAGGGTCTCAGAGATGATTTGCTTTGGTCATTATTTTACATTCTGGCCACAATTTGTGCTGAGTCAATCTGATATACAATTCAGGCAACAGATGGCCCAGGTGTGGCCAGGGGGTGCCTGGCGCCCATAAGTCTCTGCACTTGCAACCGAGATAACAGCACAATGGGAGGTTTTCCCAAAGCATGCATAGTTTATCCTGAGATCTCAGAGTGGCCCCAGGGGGCTGCACCACCACACCTTCTTAAGTATTTTTTTCACAGTATTGATCAGCTGGGTTTTTTTGAGCTGTTAACCATGAGCCAAGTCTTTCAAGATGACTTCAAGTTTTCAAGTTAAATTTGCTTTATGGAGCAATTCATGCCACATCACAGTTATATATGTGCACTTTCCAGCATCAAAATAAGTGATGTGCAAATAGCCATGCCATGACATTGAGGCATCTGCCACACATTTTCTTTGCACACATGAATTTCACATAGCGTCCAGTTTCCAAGTCACTCCTAATAACCGATTTGTTAAAAAAACATAGCGGCATGTTATCTTTCACTTTTACATCTGCATCTTTACAGTCATGTTTTCCCTGGTCTCTTCTGGAAGAACTAATTTAAAACAGGGATGGGACAAAAGTAAGGAGGAGAGAGTAGGTGTCAAGAATTTTTACTGGGAAGACTTTTGTTACAAATATTTTGATAAAAGTTAAAATTTTATAAGCTGGGTTTGATCAAAAGGTAAAGATTGTAGAACATAGGGGTTTGAAGCTTGCAATGTAGTCATAGAAACTTAGGAACATACAAGATGCGTTGTATACAATCATAAGAAAATAAGTATTGTCTAAAATTAGTTAACCATAGAAACTTTGACAGATTTGTTAGTCTGTAGTGTTTTGTTTTAAGAAATTAAGGGAGATCGTTATGGACCTTAGTTCTGTTGCTTAGAAACCCCACTTTGATCAAGATTCCTGTTAGTGAAATTAAGTAAGATTAACCAATGAATGTTTTAGTATAAGAATATTAATAAGGTGGTGTGATTGAGGGCCAATCACTAGAAACGTTAAATTCAAGAATTAACATTGAATGTACTTTTATGTAATCTAATACATGATGGCAAAAATTGTACTGTGCAGAATCACCTAAGAGAGGTCAACTATCGGACAAAGTGAGGAAGACTATGGAAGACCACCAGAGGGCTTCTGAAGACCACCAGAGACTTCACTGCACCTGCGTAAAGGGACATTTACATACGCTAATGATTTATCGGAAAGTTGATGATTATGTATGACATTTCCCAGAAATTTAGTGAATATGTATAACAGGTGTGTATTTAATCTGTACAGTTAGACTAGTCAGGTGCACGCACTAGGTGGAGTGATCCCCTGTGTGCTCAGCGCTGCAATAAAGGAGTGCCTGCTTCTTAACTTCTCATTGCTGTTAAGGAGTTTTATTCCGGATTTCGGCAACACTTTGAAGGTGTTGAATCATGATCAGTGACCTTTCTTTGTTCTCAGAGGTACCATCCCACAGCAGATTATTTCAAGCACTAGAATGAAAGATCTTCTGCCATGCTGCTTTGCTTCTCTGCATCCTGTGGAAACACAATCTGCAAATAGAACTGGTCACAAGCCCTCAGGACTTGGCACTAAGAAGCAGTACATGCAAATGCAAAGTACTTAGAAATAAATTATCAAATATCTTGTATTTCTAAGAAGAAAAGAAAAAAAGCACTATGAAGTTATGCTTTCTTTTGTTCTTATTCCATACAAAGATTGTATGTAGATGGTTTTTGAAAAAGGGTACATGGCTAATAACCTCCATGTGGTTAGCAGGAAAGCCCAGAAGAATTAAACACATCTGATGAAACCCTAAATAATTCCACTTGCTATGCTGTACGTCTGGGAGAGACAAAGAAGTAAATGTTGCATTAGAGGCAGCTAAAAACCAAAATGTTCCACATTCACCCAAAGTTTTAAGAGATCTAGTCTGCCAAAATTGTCTTGTTGGCTTGTGGGACTGTTGTGGTTTAACACCAGCCAGCAACTAAGCACCACACAGCTGCTCACTCACTCCCCCCCACCCAGTGGGATGGGGGAGAAAATCGGGAAAAGAAGTAAAACTCGTGGGTTGAGATAAGAACGGTTTAATAGAACAGAAAAGAAGAAACTAATAATGATAATGATAACACTAATAAAATGACAACAGTAATAATAAAAGGATTGGAATATACAAAACAAGTGATGCACAATGCAATTGCTCACCACCCGCCGACTGACGCCCAGTTAGTTCTTGAGCAGCAATTCCTCCCAGACCCATTCCCCCCCCAGCTTATATACTAGATGTGATGTCACATGGTATGGAATACCCCGTTGGCCAGTTTGGGTCAGCTGTCCTGGCTGTGTCCTGCACCAACTTCTTGTGCCCCTCCAGCCTTCTCACTGGCTGGGCATGAGAAGCTGAAAAATCCTTGACTTACTTAGTCTAAACACTACTTAGCAACAACTGAAAACATCAGTGTTATCAGCATTCTTCTCATATTGAATCCAAAACATAGTACTATACCAGCTAAAAGAAAGAAAATTAACTCTATCCCAGGTAAAACCAGGACAGTATCCACCCCTTATTCTATACCATTTAGGTCATGCTCAGGTCCCATACTTTCCAATACATCCTAATCAATCACCATCACCTTTTCCATCCTTTGAGATATATGTGTATACACAAACACAGATATCATTCCCTTAGTCTATGGGCTATCGCTATAAAATGTTTGTTGAGTTCATTTAGTCCCAGACTTTAGGGTCCCTCTGTCATACCAATCTTTCTGGGCAGGAGGGATAGTGCAAAGTCCTCTCAGTTGGCAGAGCAGGATCGGGCTTTGGTGCGGTGTGACGAGCAGGTGACATTGGACACAGCAGGATGACGGTGTGTAATGTTGGATTGTTGCATCCTGGAGTCAGTTCTGGTTCCATCACTACTGCGCTTCGCTCAGTTTTATCACAGTTCTTTCTTGCTTGATCTAAGTCATTCTTACTGTAATACCATTGATATAACATATAACATTTATAGTAATGGTGACATACAGTGGCAGGGTTATATAGCTGTCGGGAAGAGCGGCCGGAGTCAAGAATCACACTCAATATGAGTTAACATCTTGCTCATTTACTGTTCAGATGTCTTGACATTTATACAAGACTGACTTGTCCACGCGTCTTATACAATACTCTAATTGGTACAATACCCCGTTTCACGCAACACTATCTTATTCTCTATTGGCTGCGCAAGCTTCTTCACGAGGTGTCCAGCAGTTACTTATCTCATTCTTCAGCATCCAGGTGTTGTTTGTCAAGCTCTTCTTATCTTCTTTTTTCCCAGCGTACAAGGACACAGCGTCCTTGTCTGCTCCAGCACTTTGTAAACTTATGCTTCGTTCCCAGCTAAAGGCTGGATTGCTCACATGCCTTCGCCCAGCCAAGAAATCCTCAACAAATCCCCCTTTTTGTTTTTGAGCAATCCAGGCTTGCTTAATAACTTGGGATGCCATTTTTCCTTAACAAGCTGAACAAGGTAAAATTATTACAATAGCTAAAATCACAATAACTACAATAATGCCCATAATTCTTTGAGCCAACCCGTTACCCCTAATGACCCAGACCATGAGGACTATGAGGAAGAGGAACCATCCATACATTCTTGTGCCATCTTGCTCCGCGAACTCAGCCCAGCAATCGGTAGGTGCCAGCTTTCCGTGGGCGTCCCCACAGAGGCAACGATGGCCTCACTGTACACCAGCCCGATGCTCTTCGGAAAATCCCGGTATCTATACATTTGCAGAGGAACGGGTTTTAGCACACGTGGCCAGCGGGTGCCAAAAGTCCGCCTCAGTTGCAATCTATGACACATGCGCTCGCTGGCCAGGCGTGCTGCACGAGTCATAGCCATCTTATCTATTGGTTCATGGGCTTTATGATGCAGTAGCAATGCACAGAGAATCTTGACCTGTTATGTTAGCCAAGGTGACCTATACATTAGTTTTTGACTGAGATGGTATTCATATTGCCACAGCATCTAGGATGCTCCAGATGATGATGGTCGTGCAAATTCAACAGGAGTCCGTCGTGGGCCTGTATCTGTGGAAACACAATCAGCCTCGTTCCCAGGTTATTAATGGAAATAGACCTTACCCCTAATTTTGGCTTTAATTAACTTTTACGTTTACCCCACACTATCTTCCCGTAATCACACTATGTTTAATCAAATTATGCTTAACACACTTTTTACCTAAAGCAAGTTCTATATACAATAAGGCACGCTGTTCTAAAAACCTCCCTGAAGGACTTAATGTCCGCTAGTCCTCTAAAGTGTAATACTCTATTAGTCAGAATCTGTCGGATCAGTGGCTCCAGCACCTGCCGGTGCCGTCCCAGTTGCCATTGGGACGATTCCGGGTCCAGCATCAGTGCGAAGCCATGGCCTGACCCACTTAGCCGGGATCCAGCGAAGGCCTCGATCTGTAAGCAGACACATATACCCTCTCCCAGTAAGTTTTACTTCTGCTGGTCCGCACCATTTCCCGGATTCTGGGTCCTTATACATTACCCTGATTCCTGTACTTTGTTGCGTCCTTTCCACCTGTAAAAGAGCATGATGCACTACCATTCGTGGGTCTTTGTGATCACCTGTCAATCTAAGATAATTTAGCACAAATAAGGCTTTGGCCAATCGTTCCTCTGGGAGTAAGCCCTGGGTTCCCCCTTTTTGTTTTTGCAGCATGCTCTTTAAGGTTTGTTGGCCCGTTCGACAATAGCCTGTCCTGTAGGAAGATGTGGAATACCCGTACCATGGTGAATTCCCCACAAATTACAAAATTGAGCAAATCATGTAGAACCATAGGCTGGGCCGTTGTCCGTCTTAATTTCTTTAGGCACACCCAGCACTGCAAAAGAAGCGTGAAGATGTCATTCAATATATAAGGCCTTTTCTCCAGTTTGTGCCGTGGCCCACATGGCAGCAGGATAGGTATCAATCTGCACATGCGCTCGTACCCAAGAGTTCTACCAGAGGGGCCATATCATTATTAGTGATACTGCAAAGATTCCGCACCCACTGGATATCTCCCACAAGCTTCTGGACATCATGTACCGTTGAAATTTCTAACATTACTAGCATCTATGTGCCACCTCAAATACTTCCAAGGTGCTGCCTTTTGCACCTTTTCAGGAGCAATTATTACTCCGCGATGGCTTAAGATGTCCTGCAATTGAGTTAAAATTTCATCCTGTGGCAAGTTCCTTCCCGCTATCAAAATGTCATCCATATAATGATAAATAATTAACTGAGGAAACTGCTTTCTTACAGGCTCTAATGCCCAGGCCACATATACCTGACACATCGTGGGGGAATTGTGCATTCCTTGCGGTAACACGACCCAATGGTATCTCTTATAGGGCTCTGCCTTGTTAATCGATGGTACCGAAAAGGCGAACCGTTCAGCGTCATCTGGGTGCAAGGGAATGGTGAAAAAACAATCCTTTAGATCTATAATTAACAAATCCCATTCTTCTGGAAGCATAACTGGAGATGGCAAACCTGGCTGCAGGGCTCCCATACTGTGCATCACTGCATTCACAGCTCTGAGATCATGTAACAGTCTCCATTTCCCACTTTTCTTGGGAATGGTAAATATTGGTGTATTCCGTGGACTAGTAGAAGGAACAACATGTCCCGCTCTCAATTGGTCCTCAACTAACTCTTGTATTTTTAGCAGCCTTTCAGAATTTAGCGGCTACTGATCAATCCAAACAGGCTCATCTGTTTTCCAGCTAATTTTCAGGATTGGCTGCCCCTCAGTGACCGCTCCTAAAAAGGATGGGTCACTAACATTGCCTTCATTTGGCTCAATAAATCACGGCCTATGAGGCCGAACAATTCAGTTGGGGTAGTCATGACATAGGGACGCGTCGTAACGTGTTCACAATCGGGGAACACAAATGTAATGGGTAGCTGACTTACTAAGGTGGCTTGTGTGCCCCCTATCCCTGCAATGCCAAAATTTGGATTGATCAATGGCCATGATGGAGGCCAAATATATCGTGAAATAATCGTAACATCAGCTCCTGTATCGATTGTCATCGTTTTCTTGACGATAACTCCGTCAGGCCCTTCCAATTGCACTACCTTTTCTGGTTTACCTTTTGTTATGTCCATGGCAAGGTATACCTGTGGCTTCCCTGTGGAGCCGAATCCACCATCTCCACATTGTACTTCACCTGGGTTTGGAACACACGACCTGAATGGAACTAATTGTGCTATTCTGGTACCTTTAGGAATAGAAACAGGAGGGATTAAAACATGAATCATAATTTTCACAGTCCCACAAAAATCTGCATCAATAAGCCCTGGGACTACCAAAATTCCTTTTAGAGCTGTTGAAGATCGTCCCATTAAAAATGCACCAAGCCTGAACCCCAATGGTCCCTTTATGTTGCTATCCACCAAGTGTACCCCTGCATCCATCAACGTAATGTCTACTGCGGTTTCCACATCCACTCCAGAGCTTCCTGCAGTGGCGGATCTGGTGGTTGCGAGGATGCCTGAGGGCTGGCAGCCCAAACCCCTTGCATTTGTGTCGTTGCGCGAGGGGCCTTCGCGGTCGGTGTAAAGTTTCCCTTCTTCCTGTATTCTTGGTGGTATGGTTATCTTTCTAACAATTGTTGCAGCACTTACTGTTAGCAGAAACTGTACATTGGCTCATAATGTGTCCACGTATGCCACAGTTAAAACACTTGACCAAGGGTGTCTTACTGGCCTTATGCTTCTTTATAGCTCCTTGTAGAGCTGTGGCAACATAGGCTGTTTTCTGTGAGTCCACTGATCGATCCATGTATTCTAGCATATCAACGACGGCTGCATTTTTCAGCAAATTACACAATGCTTTGCGTGTCTTTTCAGTAGCATTTTCGAAAGCGAGCATTTTGAACATGTTTTCTTTCATTTGCTCGGTCATGTCAGGGTGGTCATAGATTGCCCTATGCAGTCTATTAATAAACTGTGCGAAAGGTTCATTATGCTCCTGTTTCACCTGAGTAAAAGTATGGTTTCGAATATTGTCTGGTATGGAAAGAAAAGCTTGATACGCCAAGGTCTGTGATAGATGATGAACCTCAGTGATACATTGTACCTGGGCGTTCCCTGATGCGAAGGGTCCAGTACCCATCAGCATCTGCATGGTTACTCCCCATAAGGGATCTGTTTGTTGTCGTGGTGTTGCTCGTTCCCGATCACAGAGCGTCTCCCACTGTCGGAAAAACACTAACATTTGGGCGGGCTCCAAAACCAAATGTGCTAGCTGTTTAATATCTTGAGGTATCAGCGTATCAGAAGAAAAAATGAATTGCAGCATTTGTTGAGCTAACGCAGATTTGATTCTGTACTGACTCACAGCATTTTTTAATTTCTCAATGACCTTCCAGTCAAACGCCTCCCATTTTTTCTGTCCATTTGGTGCAATAACTGGGAATGCTTGGAGTATAGTCCCTTCTATAATGGCATCTTTTATTACTCCCCTCCAATGTCTCTGCCTTTCTTCTGCAGCGGCTATTACAGAGGACTCCGCGTCTATCGCGGGCGCAGTTGGTTTCACCGTCTCTGGTTCCGAGAGGCGAGATGGATGAAAGGGCGGTGGCGGGGGCGCGGATGGTTCTGCCCGGGGGCCGGACGCGGCCGCGGCTGCGGCTGCGGCTGGCGCGGGCACTCCATGGCCGGCTGACACGCGCCGCTGCAAGTGGGCGGAGGGGGGGGCGGAAAGGGAGGGGCGGACGGAGGGGGCGGGAGGGGAGGGCCCGAGGGAGGGGCCGGAGGGGGCGGGAGGGGAGGGGCCGGAGGGGGCGGTGGAGGGGGCGGTGGAGGGGAGGGGCCGGAGGAAGCGCCGGAGGGGGCGGTGAGAAGGGGGGAGAGAAAGCGGGGCTGGTATACGGCCAGAATCTTCGTTCTCTTGCCTTCTAGGTTCATCCTTTCGGGAGGATGACCGTTTCTCCCTCACTTCTGGTCCTTCCGACCGTACCGTCAGTTTTTGTAACTGGTTCACCACCTCCCTCAGGAGCTCTTCCGACCGTACCGTCAGTTTTTGTAGTTGGTTCACCACCTCCCTCAGCTCTTCCATCGCACTACCCGATGGAGATGGTTCCCTGTCCCCCGCAATCTGTTTATCCGCATTAGTCACCCCCGAGTCTGTCGGCTTCGGATCTGTCAGGCGACAATCGGCCCCCCCTAATTCCCCTGTTTCTTGCGGAGTAACAGACGGGGGAATTTTTTCAGCACCAACGGCCTGGCTGGGTATAGGCAAAGGCTGTGTCTGTGCAGGCGTCTCAGCGTTAACGGAGATGGATGTTAGGGGGGGTGGAGATAGTTGTGTAGAGAATGTCCCCCTAACTCCAGCGGGGTGGGCTGACGCGGCAGCCGTGGAGGCAGCAGAGGGGGTCACTGCCGCGCAGAGAGCGGCGGCTGCCTGCCGGTCCGCCCTCATTGTCTCCAGCATGTCTCGAATTACCTTCCAGTGCTCTGCATATTTTTTCATCTCCTTTACCTTACCCCCCTGCAGCTAATAGCGTCCCACAGCGCCTTGCCTATATTATCCCAGGTCGCTTCTTCAAATGCGACATTTACACTCGGGATAAGTTCTTTCTTCCAGGCCCATAAAAGTAACCCCTTTATCACAGAATTATCGAATTTCAGTCTTCTCTCAGAGAGAAAATAACGAAGGAGCTTTAGGACTGCTTCCTGCTCTTTGTCCAACCCCATCTCCTTCTCCGACCGCTCACCTGATCAGGGCGAGATTCAAGCTTTCGCGCGTCTCCTCGTCTTCCCAGCTCAGCTAAAGCTCATGTCATTCTTCCCAGCTTAGCTGAAGCTCATGCCATCCTGCCGGGGCAGCAGGAACACTCTCGGCCGGCTCCTCCGCTCCCTCGTCAGTTCAGCTGCACCAGAGATTCTCGTAAAGACGATAAGGTGCTGATCTGAGGGTCCCTGTTCGGGCGCCAAATGTTGCGGAGGATCCACAGGGGACATCACACACAGACCAATGTGATCAAGTGAAGCCCCTTTACTACAACTTTTAGCACAGTTATATACCTTATGTGCTTGTGCACGCGCCTTATACAATACTCTAATTGGTACAATACCCCGGTTCACGCGACACTATCTTATTCTCTATTGGCTGTGCAAGCTTCTTCACGAGGTGTCCAGCAGTTACTTATCTCATTCTTCCGCATCCAGGAGTTGTTTGTCAGGCTCTTCTTATCTTCCTTTTTCCCAGCGTACAAGGACACAGCATCCTTGTCTGCTCCAGCACTTTGTAAACTTATGCTTCGTTCCCACCTAACGGCTGGATTGCTCACATGCCCTCGCCCAGCCAAGAAATCCTCAACATGCAGCCCTTGACAAATACTAACAGCAATGAATAGACATAAGTGGTACAAACTGAGGAGCTGTCATAACACTAGCTACATAATCTATCACAGAAACTACCAAGTGGCTTGCTAAAATGTCACTCCTTTGGAGAAAAAGATTGAAAAGTTTACATAGCTTAATTTTTCAACCAGCTTTTCTACAAAGACACCGGGAATTTGCTTGCATGGGAAGCTCGTCAACGAAAGGTTGCCCCAGCTAAGGATAAATCCAGCTGCAGTAAATACAAGAAGCTGGACCAGCCTCTTGTGGTTTTGGAATAGTCTGGACAGTAACATACATCTAGAAATTATTATAATGGCCTACTAACCTATGATTATCAGGGGAGAGGATTTGTAAGAAAGGATGAAAGTGGTTAAGTATAGGATAAACAGATGTCAAATAAATATTTTATTGTTCCTTTTATGCTTGTTTTATTTTGACTACTCTAGTTTAATGCACCTTCTGAATGTGTGAGAAGCTATATCAAAATAAATACCCCTCCATAGACAGGTGAAAATGCCCAGAAGCTGCAAGAAGTATCTTGGCTCTTTTTATGTAGGCTCTATGTTAAAAAGTCCCTTACACATTCTAGAATTACAATAAAGTGGAAAAAAAGAATAAGAATGTAAGACTGGACACATAAACCACTGGTCTCGATATGCAGCCAAGATCTGATGCTGGGGATATTAAGTGATCCAGGCAGGAAAAAAAATGCAGTTTTCTTTTTTAAAGGATAATGTAGTGACAACACTATTCCTTTTCCCAGAGAAAGAATGAGAAAAACAAGATAATAGCTGTTGGGGGAAATGAGCAATGAAAGGTAGCGAGTGTGGCAGTTTGAAGAAGGTGACAGAACATAAGAAAAATTAAGAAATGAGGTCTGAAGGATCCCCCAGAGTGAAGTTGCTGATGACATTTAAATTCTTGCATCATATCAAACAGCCATTTGGAACTGGGCTTCATTAAATCCTGTATATTAGAGTGTTAAACACTAAGACATTCCTGAGACCCAAATTTTCCATTTATAAACAGAACTCTTCATGACTTTACACATTTTAGTAGTGGAGTGAAAATCGTTACGATGCTTTGCATTTGTATTCTGCATCAGCAGGAACACAAAATTTACAGCCAGTACGTCTTCCTTTTTTGTTTGTTTTTTGCCTTTGTTTTCAGGTCGGAAAGAAGTCAAGGGCCTAGCTTTGCAGAGCCCAACTAGAAGTCAATAAGAGCAGGAGCAAACCTTGCAAGCCCTAGAACACCAGCCACAGTTACATCACAAAATAAATGCACCACTTGGATTATCTGTTTTTTAAAATAGACATCTTTAGTATGCTATCTATGTGAATAAAAGCATAAACATTTCAGCTATCAACTCATCAGAACTGCTTGAGCAAGCATAAAATATCTTCTTGGCACCAGGTAGTCACTCCATCTTCTTAATGCAATTTCTCTCTTGAACTTACTCTTCAGCCACATGCTAATGGGTTCATCTTAAGATAGCAAAGCGATTCATGTTTTTAATATCAGACTTCCTTGCATTGGTGAGAGCTACATATTTTTTGCTGACAAGACAGTTTTAGAACTACATGAATGGTACATGTTTGTTTAGGGGAAAAAATGAGGTGAGTAAGAATTCTGAACCACAAATGATGCCATGTGAAAGACTAAATTAAACACAAAAAGTGTTACAGACTACTTCGCAAACACAAATGAAGTGAAGAATAAAATGAAATTCCAGCTCTCCCCAAAATGTTTTTTGTGGTTTTTTTTTAATAGCCTTCATTCTTTGCAATTTCCATGTTTATTTTCTGATTTTTATTTTTTACTTTCCATATTTATTACTAAGCAGGAGTACTTGAAGCAGATCACCTAAGTTCTTTTGGTTTGGCTTATTTTTTAATTTCCCCCTAAGTCCTTGGGTATTGTTATTTAATTGTTTCAGAGGACCAGCCAGGGCCTCTAAAGCCATAGGATAAGCCCTGCCTGACTGGTCACAGAGTCCACCAGGCACAGATTGAAGTATTCACATAACATTTACTGCTAATGATTGAATGCTGCATGAACTGGAGCTTGAGCCACTTTCTGCTAGAAGAGGTCTGTGATGACAGGCTCACCCTATGGAAACAAGGTGTCTTCCCTTTTCATCCCCAAGACAAATCAGCATGGGTTTCCTCTGCTCTGGCCATCTACCAGAAAGTCTTCATCCATTATTCTTCCCAGTTCCCTTTACAGGCAAGCATGTATGATATTCTGTCCACTCTTCCTAAAACCAACATCAGCCCCTCAACTACACTCATATACACACACACCTTCTTTCCCTTAAACAGAAAACAGAAAAAATAGAGGCAAGTAGGGGGAGAAGATTGCTCACTAAATCTTTGTTACTGAAGACAGCAAAAGTGCTTAATGAGCACTTTGGCTGAGAGCCCCACACTGGCTTGAGCCAACTGTTCTTGCGACGACAGCATCAGTGCAGTTTTATTCTCAGCTCAGTCAGCACCTCCTCAGCGAAGGACTTCAATCACACCAGGCCCTACTTTCACACTGCAAGGGACCGTTGACCTCCACTGTATTCTTGTGGGTAACATACCAGAGAAGATCAGGGAGAAATACAAGAGAAATCCACGCCTATCCTAGGCTACTTTGGTCAGATAATTCCTTTCGGATTTGTATCAAATTCCATTTAATGCCATCCATTTCTGTGGTCTCTTTTTTTCCCCTGCCACCAAGGTCCTCTCAACTGTCCCACTGACAAGTCAGCCTTTTTCTGATGTTCCCAAGTGCCTGCATGGATGTGGTATCAGATAAGCACTGTGATGAGTGACTGAGTTAACTGATAAAGCTGCTAATTAAAACCCTGTTTTCAGCACTCCTGAAAGATTAACTGGGCCAAAATTTAGAGCACAGGGAAAGTTTTACTTTTAACAATGTACACTGCTGAGTAAATAAAAGGCCCTAACAATTTCAAAGAAAGTCATGCCAAGAACCTTGCAAAAACATTTTCCTCCTCAGAGAATTATACAAATGGTACAATTCACTTTAAAGCTTTGCAGGCTTAATTTTGCGAGTCTCTTGTAAACACTGAGGCTAATTCACTCAAAATGCTGCAGCACTGAAAGCACAAACATTTTATAATCTTAACCATTCATTTCCAATTACATATTCCTAACATTTCAAACTGGCCAAAAATCAAAAATTACTGGAAAATTGGAAGTAGGTTTAAAGAAATAATTTCTGTCCTCTCTAGTATAAGGTTAGATATCCAGTTACTGGCAGGACTATACAAATGAGATAATGAAGTCACATTAGGATGGCAGTGACTAAGCTAATAGCTATACTAAACTACTAAATGCACCCAGTGTAAACTGAGTGGCTCTGAGGCTGAGTTGACTAAGCCTGAACTGAGTCCCTGTGCAATCCGTAGAAAGGCTGCTGCTTATCTTTCTGGCACTGGCACAATTACCAAACAGTTCATCATTACTGGTTGTATAAAATACTATGGAAAGTCTAACTAGCATAAGCAGAAATACTGTTGAGGTTTAAAAATGTTCTCAGATGTCCCAAGTGTGTACACACCTGTTTTGTTACTTGCTTGTAATATTCCCAGATGGAAAATGATTAAGACCTATTTTGAAATAATGTGATGAACTGAACTGCTCTGCCTGATAATGAGCACAGAAATTTCTCAGCATGTTTTTTATTTAAATGCTGCAACAGTGATTATTTACTGTGCGGGTAACAGAGCAGATGGTGAACACTGTCACAACCCGTGCTGGACAGACCAGGGAGGGGTCGTGGTAAGTTTGGAATTCCCTCAGGCTAAATTAAGGTGAAGCGACACCAAACCATCAGTTAAGTTTTCTTTATGGCAGAAGCAGCCTGAACTTGGAAGGTGTAACAGTAGGTGGCGGGGTTTCTAACAACAAGAATTGCCATGAAACTAAGTCAGTAAACTGTATAACACGTGGTAACCACATATATATCAATTCAGGGAATAAGGAGAGCCTTCCTGTTGAGTCATGAAGTTCAGAGTGGACCCCCTTGCTTTCTAGACTCCTTCTCAGAGAGGAGCCTAGGGGCGGCTGAATCCACTCCTAGTCCCAGACTTGGTCAGCAGTTTATGTCTAAAGGAATGAGGTGTGGGGATTATGAGAAGAGAAGAGAAGAAGAGAAAGATTTCACCAGCCCTGGGTCCAGCGAGTCTAGAGGTCCAGTTCCGGAGGGCGCGTGCACGCGGGGCTTCAATTCATGTCCTTTTATAATCTCCTTGCCCCTCCTTTGGGCAGGCGTTCGAACTCATTAGGCTAATTAGGTGTCCTGCAGTTTGTGCTTTCAGAACCTTCAGGAAATGGCTCGGTGGGCTTGGGGGTCATTTGGGGAGTAACTTCTTCCCTGCAGGCATGACCATTGTTTGACCTTTGGCCATATATGGTGAGCTGCCTCGCTCAGCGTATCAGAACACGGAACTGCACATCCTCCAGCAGGGCACACCCTCTTCCTCCTGTTGCTGATGTCCTGTGCGGATCCACTTCATCCACTTCTCGCCTGTGGTTTATTGTTATGCAGGGTTCGCTGTTATGCGGAAACTTTCCCCACTACAATCTTTGTGACATTAACTCTTTCAGTTCCTCACATGTGGTGTTGCTATCCTTGCAAGCAAGTTCCATTCTTTCCCTCAACTGCAAAAGCCAGGCCCCATTCTCTGTCCATCACGACAGGTGTTTGAGGCATTAACTCCATCCAGTCTCTCACAAACACTTAGCAGACTGATATTTATGGGTTGTACATGCAGCACATCAGGATTTTATTGGCATTGACATAATGATTCTAAATTGCAGCTTGCTTCTTTTAGGAGCGAACTTCTGTTAATAAATGGAATGGAAAATGGAAGATGATTACCATTGAAGGATTACACTTATGTCTTGACTATCTTGTGTTTGATATGTTCAGATTTCATAAGGTAAACCAGGGCAGGCAGGTCATGATGAGAGCACTCATTTATAATCTATACTAAGTTTAATTAAACATGGGTGATGCAAAAAATCTAAGTGCAGGTCCTGACCTGATCCTAAAATTAAGTATAACCTGGAAATTTTTTTGACACATTATAAGGACCTGATAGAGAAGTCCAAACTGGCCCAACCATTACTGATGAATTCCAAAGGTGCTTGGCTCTGGACTATTAATTTGAGAGCAAGTTTTAATTAGTGACACTGTGCTCTGTTGGCACTATCACTAAAGAGAGATAGTAAAACCAAAGTCATCACCTACCTCAAGATATTTTTTTATAATGACAGGGTCACCATTGCTGGTGTTATCTCTGCTTTCTAATTACATTTTGGATCAGGTAAACTCATTCCTTCCAGTTACCCTGCAATAGTTTATTGAACTCTGTGCCATACTTTCAAATCCCATTGAGAGATGCTTACATCGCAGCTATGGTGTATATCTGTGATGACACTATTTCACACAAAAATAAAGAGCTCACACCTCACTTTCTTCTTACAAGTCAGCGAATGGTAAAGTTGACAAGACTCTCTTCATGATTGTTATGGGTTTGTGCGGTGCGGGGGTTTTTTTTGGTAGCAGGGGAGGGGGCCGCAGGGGTGGCTCCTGTGAGAAGCTGCTAGAAGCTTCCCTGGCTCCAAGTCGGACCCGCCTCTGGCCCAGGCCGACCCAATCAGTGATGGTGGTGGCGCCTCTGGGAGAACAGATTTCAGAAGGGGAACCTGCAGTGAGTAAGGGGATTGGAATGTGAGAGGAACACCTATGCTGATACCAAGGTCAGGGAAGAAGGAGGGGGAGGAGGGGCGCCGGAGGAGGGGATGCCCCTGCAGCCCGTGGTGAGATGGCAGGCTGTCCCCCCCCAGCCCATGGAGGTGAGCGGGGCAGCAGATGCCCACCTGCAGCCCGGGGAGAGAGGAGTCCACGCCGGAGCAGGGGGATGCCCCCACAGATGGCCGTGACTCCATGGGAAAGCCCACGCTGGAGCAGTGTGTGACTGAAGATCTGTGGCCCGTGGAAAGGACCCACGCCAGGGAAGTTCGGGAAGAACTGCAGCCCGCGGAAAGGACTCACGTTGGAGAAGTTCGTGAAGGACTGTCTCCTGTGGGAAGGACCCCACGGTGGAGCAGGGGCCGAGTGAAGAGTCCTCCCCCTGAGGAGGAAGGAGCAGCAGAGACAAGGTGTGGCGAGCTGACCCCAACCCCCACCCCCTGTTCCCCTGCGCCGCCGGGGGGGAGGAGGGAGAGAGAACTGAGAGTGGGGTTGAGCCAGGAAGGAGGGAGGGGTGGGAGGAAGGTGTTCTAAGGTTTGGGTTTACTTCTCAGTGTCCTTGTTTTTATTTGATTTGTAGTAAATTAAATTGATTTTGTTTCTTCCCCAAGTCGAGCCTGTCTTTTGCCCGTGACCATAAGTGCTGAGTGATCCCTCCCCGTCCTTGTGTTGACCCATGAGCCTGCCTTTATATTTTCTCCCCATCCCACCATGGCCGGGGGAGGAGTGAGTGAGCGGCTGCGTGGTGCTTTGTTACCGGCTGGGTTTAAACCACAACAATGATTTAAAGCTACTTTGCAATGTAGATATCTAATATTCATTAAAAGGCCTGGCTTGACAGTCATGAAGGCTAGAATCTCTTCTTTATCCATGGAGCAGGTACAGAACAACAACATCACAAATGCATTATTAATAGACACAAGGTCTATTCCCTAATTTGACCTCTAAATGGAGAGTGCCAGGTGGGACTCCCATGTGACCCCACTAAATTATCTTTCACATTCATAGCAACAATTTTAGATTTCAACAACCCAGGCTGAATTTTAACTGAGAGTCTAGTAATTATTGCAGGAACTATTTATTTTTCCTTTCCTTCAACCCCCTCTCTATGAATGTTGTTCAACTTACTCCCTTGCTGCTTTCTCTAGGAGCTCTGCATATGTCTAGGAACAGCCTGCCCTTAGCTAAGAATCATTAAAAATTGTCATTACCCCATTGCTTCTACAGAAGTCAGGAGCAGTAGCAACTCTAAGAATTCTGACCTAAAAGCAACATGCATCAGAAAGGATAAGAACAGGAACCTGAAACTTAGCAAAGCTACTGCAAAGATTATCTAAAAGATAATTAGAGCTGTAGCCCTACCCCACCACTATAGCCTGATCCTGTTCCTAAGTCTACATGGAAGACTGAAAAGCAGCCTCAGGCCTCATTTAACTCCACAATAGGTTGCAAAACTCCTTGATAGAAGTTAATGAGGAGGCATTTCTTCCAGTTCCATTGACCTGGGTCTGATCTTGCAAGCCCAGCTGAAGCCAACAGGAGAGTTTATTTTGGTAAGAATAACTCACGCAACAGTTTGAAAGGAAAGCTACGTAGAGTAAGATATGTACTCTGCAGATCATGACTCTCTGAGAATATTTTTGTTTTAATCCCTAAATCATAGAATCATAGAATAATTTGGGTTGGAAGGGACCTTTAAAAGTCATCTAGTCCAACTCCCCTGCAATAGAATAGAATAGAATCATTACATTTAGAAAAGACCTCTAGGATCATCAAGTCCAAATCTAATTCAGAATAATGTTGTAAGGTTTTGCCAGTCTTTCTCTGCATAAACCCTTATCTCCTCACAAAGCTCTGTCCTCAGCTTCCAGTCTACTTTAAAAAAGTATTTTAATTTACTTCTTTTTCCAAATTAATTTCTTTATGACCTCTTTATTTTCCAATTGTTTTCCTCCTACTGTTCCACACTGATGCCCACATCTTTTTTTTTTCTTTCAATCCTTACATATTGTTTCCTTCTTAAGAATGCTGTCATCTAATGTGCACTAAAATTGTTTTGAGAAGAAGTTGCTTAGGGATGTGGAAGAGAAAGATCTGTGGAGACTTTTTGTTAATCATTTTATACATAGAATGTGCAACATAAAGATCATTTTATGCAAGAAAAAGGAAAGCAATAAAAATCAATAAAGCAAAAGAAATTATGGAAATTTACAGGTGTGGAGAGATCAGATATTAAGGCTATTTAGATTCTCAAATTCTAAAAGAAAGAGGAAACTATACAATATGTACCTCTGCATATTCTGGAGAATAGTGCACCCAGCAAATAATGAAGTAAAAGAATGAAACATATACAGGGAAGAAGAGCAAACATCCCCTAGGAGGAGTGCTTACAACCGCAGAACTAGAAAGAAGGGGGAAAACACCAGCTCCCTTCCACCTACAGATAAATTGGTAACAACAATGACGGGGACTTGCAAATGGCAGAAAATAAACATATGAGGTTCAGAGGCAATTTCTTTTGAGGGAGATTCCAAAATGGAAGAATTCAGCAAAATCTACATTTTCTATTTCACATCTTTACTTGACACCTTGTAGATTCTGTAATGCTGCAGAGCACTTTCTAGACTAGCAATAGCAGAAATGTAGAGGAGGGTTTATTCTAGCAAACCTTTGCATCTGAGTACAAGCTTGTACCTAGCCTGTGGTACAAATGCCCTTTAGGTAAAAACTGTACACACAGTTTTTCTCTTCCTTTACATTTTGCCTTTAATCTAGCTGGAACTTTTATGGACAACAGTAGGAATAGTAGAAAACAGTGTATGCACTGGTATTGGTAGAAGCCCTTAGGAAGAAATGCCCTGCCGAAATCAAAACAGAAGGCTTGCCAAGCAGAGTGCTTTGGAAAAGGAAAGCAAATCCTGGCAACACATGAAAAAGAAGAGACAAAGCACTGTAACTTTGCAGTTTCACACATAGGCTTGTAGATTACTTTGCAAGAGCAACTGCTCTCCTCTCAACAGTGATTCTAGTCTATGCAGGAGTTGGACTATCACCTTTTGCAACACTATATCATACTCCACCTCTTTCCCTCTATCAGTATGTGGCTGCATCCAGCTCTACATATAGCTAGGACCAAGATATAAGCATGTCTCCTACCAATACTATGCACTTATACAAGATATTACAAATACACAAACTGTTGTGAACACTGAGAGCTACTACTATATTTATGGTGATTTTTTGACAACTGTGCACATCAAATGGGTAACTAAAATAATTTGCTATTTAAATAAATAAGCTTTTCTCTTTCCCTTGTTTCATCTCTCCTCTGAATATCCAGTCAATTTCTAACATACTTTTTTTGTCAGTGAGAAGCTTGCTTTAAAAAAAAACAAACAAAAACCCTTTAATTCTCTGCTTTCCCTCAGAGCACTGCTCCTGCCAAAGGAGCTATGAATAAAAGCCAGCTTTCACTGCCTTCTCAAGCATCTTCCATGCTTTCTGACTCCACCAGATCTGTTTCACAGTTGCCTTCCTGGATAAGACATTATCATCTCCTCTCCCCTACACAGCGCTGCCATGGTTTGATACTATCACTTACACAATGCTCCCATCTCTTATCTGGTTAATTAGAAGTATGCAATTCGGCTCAGACTGAAACAATAATCTTACAAGAGTTTCTATAAGACCAAATGCTGAGCTAGCTGGCTATATTTTCTAATTAAGTAATCCAGTTGTGCTTTCTAGTCAGAAATTGAGTCCAATACTGTATATCACAGAATTATATCTTTTACAGTTACCACACAAGCAGCCTATGATCCTCCAGTTTCCAACTCTCTACTATCTACATACCCCACACAATACAGATTGTACATATGGCAAAAAGAACTCAGCTTCCCAAGATAGCTCTACTGCCTTCAGTGGGGTTACTCCAGGCATGAGTTTATACTCTATAAAAATAGCAAAATGCACTCCAAACACCCCCCCAAATGCTCTGACAAAGAGATGCCTTGTCGTGACAGACTGGCTTTGGATCAGTGCCTGCAGAGAACACATTAGCCACTTTTCTTCCAACACTAAGTAAACAGCCAGACTTCATGCATGGCCTCCATAGGAAGGTCCTTTGCAGTCTTGTTTGTACTGACAGCTGTTATTTACATACCTTTGAGAATGGCAATGAGTCTGATACTGTCTAGCTCTCCATATAAGTCAATAGGGCTGCAAGAGTTATAAATCAGGAAATAATACTTCTTGCAAATAAACCAGAGTATTTAAAATAATCCTAAATAAGACAGCACAATAATTTCTCAAAATAGCAGTAGAGAGAATGGATTGCCTGGAAGGCTCGATTTCAGTTCATCCAGATGTGTGCAATGGAATCATTTTTGTTTTCTTACAGCTATTAAAAAGATATCCATCTTAGCTTTCACTATGGAAAATTAACAAACTCAGGGGCTAGTCAAAAAATATGACAAAAATATGTCTGAGACAAAACTGATTTAGAGACAGGAATGATTTATAATGCTCTTTCCCCAGTATCAGCTGTTCTTTCCACTGCAGTCACTTTAATCTCAAATATCCATAATATGGCATGCAGCTAAAAGAAGCCTCCACAGCTTGTTTGGAAAGACAGGGACAAAAAAAATTCTCAAGTATTAGGATACAAAAATATGAATAGCTCCCCAAATATGAAATAAATATTTATTTTTTTTCTACCAGACATGACCAACATTACTGGAGCCTTTTCATTAACTGAGCAGAAAAAAGGCAGTGTGTACTGAGACAGCACAGTGCTCAAACAACTATGTTCCTTCTAACAGACAGCACTCCCCAAAAAGCCAAAAAATAAAAGATGGCAAAACACTATTTGGATTTTTTTTCCCCACTGGAATAATGTACTTTTACCAAATGTTCCTTTATGAAACCACAGCAGTTGGTAACAAGTAAACTAACACTATAGGAGAAATACATTCACCTGTGACCCTCTCCAGCACCTTCATCTGCACTGACCCATTCTAGATTTCCAGCCTTGGTCCATTCATCTCAACTTAGGAAAGTTTAATTCTTTATTTACCAATTCTGCAGTAGAGTTCTAAAACACTACTGCAAAATAGCATGTTTGGATCATCACAGTAAATTACTCCCATGGGGGTGTTTACAAGTAAAAACTGAAAGAACATTTTAAAGTGCCTTTTTGCCCCCCTTTCTTCTTTGATGCAAGTGTTATGCTGCTTGAAAATAATGCCAGACTTAGCATTGGATAGAGTCCAAAGTAGAGTAGAGACCAAATCATAGGAGAGCTAACAAAAAAATTCAGTCCCTTGATAAATTAAATCCTTGGCCTCTCTGCTTAAACAGCCAGCAAGGATCTCAGCTAAAGCCAAACATAGTAGCAGTGTTTTTCTGTGATGTAAATTCATCTTCACGATGATCTGGATCAAGACAATCTAAGAGATTTTCAGTCAGCTACAAAATGAACATTTTGAAAGAAAAGAAGCCAAACTGAGATGAAAAGGGTCAATAGAGGAAAGAATTGCAAGCAAAAGCATGGGCTCTGGAGAACATGAGAGCTCATCAGCCTCTCCAGTGACTTGGAAAGCACCTGAATGGTGTGAAGTGGGTTAGCAGTTGACTTACAGTTTGTAAATAGAAGTTACCAATGTATGAGTACTGATTTTATGGTATGGAAAGGGTAAAACAGGTGGGTTGTGGGAGCAAAACTTTATGCTGTACCAGTGTGTGATACTTGCACTGAAATGACCCAGTTCCTCCTCTTTTATCTTAGAGATGAGAACTGGACTTCTGCACTGGGATCTGTTTACATTATCCCAGGAATGACTCCTCCTTTGGGAAATACCATTTTGATGTAACTTTTCCTCAGATCCAAATGTCCCCACTGACCAACTGAGCCTCAAGCTCACTCTCTTTTGAATATTGACAGCACTCATGCTGGCATATGGAGACCTCAGAGGGGATTAACAATGAGAGAGCAGTCAAGATCCATTGGTGTTTGATAAACTCTCTTTACTGGAAAAAGGGGGTTTCTACCAGTAAGGTCATTGCTTTGACAGATTGTGTAAAGAAGCCAGGGGAGGGTGGGGAGTATGCAAACTAGACTGCTCCCAGTTGAAGTATGCGAACAAAAGAACAGAGACCATGATAAAAGTTGATTGTGTAAGTAAAAAGGCCAAACCACTACCACATGCCTGATGAAAAGGCAGGAAAGATGTCCAAACCGGGACTCCCAGGAGAGATGAGATCACACTAAGCGAGGGAGGAGGTTACATACAGGATGTTGTTTTGTAACTGTCTAGTGTTTTCCAGAGTAAAAGTGATTGTGGTTTGGCTAAGCCCAAGCTCCTCGCCTGCCTGCTACTTTATCCCTAAAAATTAGAAACAAGAGCTCCACCACCAGGTAGGCTCTCTGGAAATACATCCAAGCAACATGGTGCTGGGAATGCCTATAGTCAGCAAAGTCTCTGGAAGACCCAACCTCTCTGTGCAGATGGAGCTGACTGCCCAAGAGTTGTAATACTGCCTCAGATTCCTGAGGCACAGAGCTAGACTGCCCAGGACCCAAAACCTAGAGGTTCAATCAAACTGATTTGGTCATCGAAGGTCCACTCTCACAGGGAGGAAAGGGCTTCGCCGTAGCGTTCTGCTTCCAAGCTAGGTCTTCATTCAAAGGGAGTCAACTCCCCTTTCTCACTGAACCTACAGGCTAACATTTATGTAATTGTATTTAAGATTCAGGAGCATTTTTACATAATATTTCAAGTGATCCATAGTTTGCCAGATTCTTCATTTGTGCTGAATTCCTTTTTGCAGGGGCACAGCTTTAAAAGAGATTTTAGCAATTTGTAACTTTTCTGGCAGTAAATTAATTCAGGCTGCTCTTAGAGGCCCTTCTCCTTCCTTTACTGACTTCTTGTCTCTCATGCACTATCCGCTTTCCTGGAAATTCTATTATCTTAATCTCAGAGTATTAATTTCATTCGCCAGTATTGCTTTTCTTATCGTTTACTCTCTCAACTTCACTATGTAATCGTTCTGTTCCTCCTCTGCATTTAATGTTTGATTCCATGACTGTATCCCCTCCTTGCTCTGCATTACTTTTCGTGGTTCTCTGTTTCACAGGGCCTTCTAGTTTTTTAGTTTCTGCAGAGTCAGCTTCTTTGAAGGACTGAGCCTCCATTTCCATTAATATCAATGACAAGCTCTAGCATTCTGTTCAGAGTATGAGGGACAGCATGTATTGATGGTTATGCAAATCCTCTTAATACTAATTATTCCTTCATTCCATATCTTCTGTTTATCCCTTCAAACATTTTATTCCATCTTTTCAACTTTTCTTTCATGCTACTAAACTTTCCTGTGGCACAATGTAATACTCTTATTTGTCTTCTTTTTTGTCTCACTAATGGCTTAATTACAAGTCTAATTAAGTTCTAAAAACAAAGTACTCTCATACCCTCTCTTATTAACAGTTCTACTTGACAGTATTAGATATGCTTCTCACTTCAGTTAGAAAACCAAATCACAAAAGTGAGACAGTGATCAATTGAGTCAAATTGTATATCACCTGTTTTGTAAGCAAACCCATTACCTTGCCTTGTATGAAAGAAATAACCCTCTGAAACCTCTCTATTTCCTTATTTTCTAAGTTGTTAGTACACACTCTCTGATAACAATGTATTAAGACCACTGTAGGTCTTGTAATTAGGGCTTTGAAGTGCACAAACTTAGAGACAGCTATACTGCAGGATTTAGGATTTCTGCCTTTCTGTTTTCTAGCCCAGTCTCCTATAAAGCAAGTATACTACTAAAAGATATTTTCCTTTTGAATGCTATTTCTTGCTCTTTTTCTTTCAGGGTTCCATCCATCTCTGTTACTTTTCATCTGTAAAGCTGCTCATCTGTGCCTGAATGCTCTTTTTTTTCTTTCTCTGCTACTGATGCAATTTTTGTAAATTACAACATGGGAGGAAGGTGTTGCATTATTTTAGTTTATGAACTGAGCTGCACTAATAAGGTATCTATCTGCCTGGAAAAAGTAGTTTTATAACTCTTTTTTATAACTTACTATGTTAATTTATGAGTATTATGCAAATTAGGCCAAATTAATAAACGCTCTGTTATAACAGCTCAAAGATCAATTGCTTGGGATAATCAGAGCTCAGAGAAAGCTATTCTGTTTTCTTATACCCCATCCACAAAATAGCTTTTAACAGTCATCACACACTGCCTGCCAATGATTAAAAGGATCTTCAAAGTCCATTAGGATGATCCATTCCTTAGGTTGCCAGGAAGGTCTCTGAGGCCTTGCACATGACATACACCAGTCTCACTGCAATCCCAGTATCTATTGACCTAGGGACCAGAGAAAGGCTAAAGAAGAGTACAGAACTGTGTGGTGTCCTGTGTCCAGCTCTCGTCATTTCACACTCACTGGAAATGAAATGTCACTTGGCTGAGGTGTCAAGTTCACTGAGGGGACAGGAGCATCAAGCAATGCAAGCTGTTTGTTATCCAGCTGACTTCCTAAGAGCACAAAGAAATGGACCAAATGTTTTGCTAGTAAGATAGATCTGAAGGCAGATCATCAAGCCATATAGAGTGCATATAAGGACAGTCTGCATTGAAGAATGGAGTATCTTACACATCATTAGGACTACACCATGCATACAATCACCTAAATAGGTAGATGAAACAGCACAAAGGGATCACACAAATATTAACTAATCCATATGTATTTTTTTCTGGCTGTGTCTAGACCCTTTGCATGCAACAAGAATCCAAAGAATACAGTTGTCCAACAGAAAATACATGCAAAAATTGACATGACTTATCTACTGCTCTGACCCAGTCAGTTGAAGGCAATTTTATAGTACCATAATAAACCTTTAGATTTATAACTGAATATATTTGCCAGATGATACTTTTGGGGACAGTTACAACAGACAGCAAAGAGCAAATATTTGATGAGCGTTTATGGGCACAACAGCATGTAAAAAAAGAACAGGCTGCAAATCTCAGAGTCATGTGGTATTACAGTAAGGTGATGATTTTCCAGACATTCAAATCAAAGAAGAATGCAGCTCCCTTGGGCAGTTAACAGATACGTCCAAACTGAGGGAAGGGCTGAGGAGGAGCAGTGCGTTTTCAGTAACAGGAGTCAGCTTCCAAATCTATTATCAACTGTGAGCTGTATTTTCAGATTTTCAGTTCCCACCAAGGTCATAGAGGAGAGCACAGCTGCTATTCATAGCCTTTTTGGTCCCTTTTACACTCAGGGGTTGGGGAGAGAGAGAGAGAAGAGGAGCATAGAGGGAGAGAGGGAATCTTAGAGTATTAAGTGGATTCCTACCCATTGTCTTACTTTTCACTATCAAGATGTACAAATAAACTTTATTAATCATCATTTGAATGCCTCTTAATGCCTAATCAAGATAGAATCCCATTTTTTCTAGTGTGCAGGAGACAGTGCATAAGCTCTGAGTGGGCAAAGGGCAGGGAGTATTTAGACATGCTACACTGGAAGGTTACTCACCATAGGCCACTGAACAGGAGAGTGGCACTGCTGGGGATAAACCCCACCATCCCAGCTCAGTGCTCTTTTCCACACCATGACATATCCCTGAATTAATGTAGTTAAGCTTTTGACACAAGAGGACATTTGAAAATGAGAAAATAAAGCTACAAGAGCTATATAATTTTCTTGCAACCCAGGCTCTAATAGACTTTTTTTTTTTAAACAGTTAATGGCAAGATTAATGGTTTTATGCCTATAAAACTGGCAAGAACATCTTGCCTATGAATGCAAGACTAGCATTTTCACTTTATCTTTTGTAAGAGAAAAATCATATACCAAGAATTAAACTCAGAGATCTTAAAGAGAGATAATTTTCCAGTGGGGCATCAAATGAAACTATCTTTATGAAATTACTTGATTTTGAAGCAGAATAAACAAAGATTCCAAAGATTTTTGTATGATGGACTTGGTAATGTTCTGTACCAGCTGTTGCTAAGGGCTACAGAGACAGAGTTTTCTACCCTGCTGGATGCACAGAAAATCAGTGGCCTTCACTCAATTGCTTTACATTCACACAGCTCATAGACTACTTTTTGATTTTTGTCCCAGCTGCCTAGAGCTTCAGTGCAGCTCTAGCAGCTACCAATAAGAGATACAGCATTATAGCAACCCTTGTTTTCACCATCAGTTCACACTTGCTGAACACTTGTTTCATCCTACTCTGGAAGAATTCCCTAGTAAGAACCGAAGCCAATTGTTCTTCTGCTTATAAGTCACATCATGACATAAAGCAGGAGAGAATAATAATTTATAGCAAATTATTTCCATAGATGTGACCAGCAATGTGAGCAAAGACAGAAGCCTGCAGTTCTCAGTGACATTGTATCTTCACTAATCTACATTTACCTCTTGTCGCGGTAGAGACGGACACGACAAGTAATAGATCATGCAAAATGGCTACTTTATTGTTCTAACACACCTTTTTATCCCCTTCTTCAGAGTATGTGTTAGTATATGATTGGTTTAGTTAGTAACTAACAATTCATGATTGGTGAGTTCGTCAGGATGGTTCTTCTTATCATTATCTTGTTTTTGTACCGCTCTTCTCAGATCTTTCCAGACTTTGAAGGATACACTACAAGCTGCTCAAGGTCATGCTGTTCTCGAACTGTCAGGCATTCCGCAGACCCGTTGCATCCCCCGACAACCTCTCATGGACACTGACAGGTTTTCATCTAAAAGACTGGTATTCTTTCATACTACATGGCCTCTTTAAGTTACATGAGCTGCCGTACATTTCTAATGCTTTGCTTGATAATAAGAGAGTTTGCAAACAAAAACTCCTTTTGGTCTTTACAACATACCGTGCATTTTTCTCTTTCATCTCTGGATGTCTCTAAAGAAATTGAATGAGCAGGACAAAGAAAATCAGCAGAGCATAATATGGCCATTAGCGTATCAACTGTAGTGTGTGCACTTATGAACCCATCACTCAGAGATTAGACCAGACATGCTTCTCTCATCAAAGGCTTCAAAGTCAAGCCTGAATACTCAGCTGACTTTCCCAAGATGGGATTCTCCTACTCTCAAAACAAACATGTCATTTCTGTATGTGCCAGAGAACCCTTTCATATAATGCCACATCAAGTATAATTAGTTGCATTATTGACTCCAACTGCTCCAGCATCAAATTCTCTGGTAAGTTCCAGTGTGGCTGACGTTGCCTTGTAATTTGCTGATAGAAGACATTAAGGCATCATTTCCATATGTGTTAGGACTGCTCTGAGTTCATTTACAGTTCCAGTGAACTGTAATCTAGTGCGGCCTAACAACTTAGAACATTAACTTGAGAGCTGTATTCCCAGGTCAGGCACTGGGTACTATATGACTTTTGACAAGTTGCTTAACATTTTAGATAATCTTTCTTCTAAACTTAATATTGCTATATTTACTATACTTACCTCACAAGAATTTTCTGAAGCTCAATTAATATTTATAAGTCTTCTAGCTTAGATAACAGGCCCTGTTCAAAATGCAAAGTCTTATCACACCTATTAAAGCTGCTTCATAAATTGCCATTTATGGCTATATCTAACCAGTAGTGTTGGAAACATTTTTAGGCACTTTTGTTATCTTGTCAATAGAAGCTAGACTGCTTGCACAACAAATAAAACTACCAGTGTGATGAACCTTCCTGCTCACAGGTCATAATGATTGATTCCATATTTTAAAACATGGAAATTTTTTCTTTCTCTCAGTTCACAACTTATTTAGGACATGGCAATGCCTTTCACCAATTAGAACAGAAAATCAGTTTTTACTAGTAAAGTTCAAAATATGTTCTTCTCCAGTTTAGTGGAATGTCGCCCTGTTTGGATCCTGCTTTTTACTTCTGTGTTTGAAGTCCTGCACAAAGTCAAAGGATGAAGTCATTGGAGGTGTGACATATAGGAAAAATGTTATGGGCTTTAGCTGTTCATGGGACAGTATATGATATTAGCAGTGATACAGTAGCTAACATTATGATGACAGCTTTTACAAGGTAAATTATATCCTCTCTAGTGAAATTATTTCTTATTTGAAAGATAGAGACTAACTGAAGGCCCTTGACTTCAGCATCGCCCACATAGTCAGTGACTGAAAGCAGTAATGCAATACAAATGATTAATTTTCAACCTATGAATAATCCTAGCAAAGCAGCAAAACCAAATAAGTATTGATCTACACTCACAGACCTCAAGGTTGATCCATTTCTGTTACAACTGATGGGAAAATTTCCTTTCTTACCTTTACTCTCTGTTGTTAACTAAACTCAGCATCCGTCACACACATTCACCTCATAATCACAAATGACGATTAAAAATGTCATTTTAGCCTCCAGGCAGGGGGTAGAAGTACCTAGTGATGTTAGCCATCAGGAGTCAGAAGATTCTGAGTTCCTGTTTTATTTGTGTAAGGGTGTGATAAGCTTGTGAGGACTGGAAACAAATGCATTGCAAATTCTTAGCAAGCTCTCCATAAGACTCACAATAGTAAGATTATTCAGACACACATGAACGGGCACAATCCAGTGTGTCCATCCACTGTGATACGTGCAGTCCAAATCAGTTCATCATTTGCACTTTGAGAATTTATTGGAAAATCAGCTTATAAACACAGGATAGCCATGTATTCAACTACTTCTGGAGTACAGTTTGTGGCTTGACAATTAATAGTATTTCATCATAACATAACAAACCTTTTAATCATAATTTGTGATTAAGGAAGAAGGTAAGGAGAAGGTAAGGAAACGCTGAGATCTGCAGTTGTAGGCATTTAATGGCCCTAAGTAATCCAAACAAAACTGTATTGTTGTTACCTGCTCACTCATAGTGTTGTCAGCTCAAAGGATTTTATCAAGAATATTCCAGTACATTATATTTTTCTTAAAATCCCAGTTCATGAAGAACCTCAGTTTTCTGGTTTTAAGCAGGAGCATCCGGTGCTTACTTTAAGCACTCAACTTGTATGGCAACCCTGAAGCACCCAAAGAATCTATCCTTCCTGCAAAACTTAAGCAGACAGGATCTCCCTCTACAGGCCTCCAAAGACACTTCCTTCTCTCCCTTGATGAGAAAGGGATCCTAGAGTAGTGTCCTGATGTGGTTAAAATGAAGCCACAGGTTAGATGGCCTGGGTACCAAACAGAGTTTCTCATGCTGAGGTTTAAAGATGCACATCTCTCATGACTAAAAGTTCAAAGTCAAAAGGCAAAGCATGGTACATTTTATGATGTGCCGAGTCATGATTCTGAAGTTATCCTCATGTTTTTTGAAGTCTGTTTAGTGAATATCCAGAAGCACTGCATAAGCTTTTGAATAAATATTCCGGCTCTCAGGTATGGCCCATCACGTCTCTTCCTCTTTAAATGAAGCCCAAGCAGCTTCATTCTCTTGACAGCATTAATGGCAAGTGTGCAAGAGGCTGTCTGAGAGGCCTTTGAGAATAGTGAGGACTGTATGTATGCATACATCCATGCACTCTTCAGGCCTTTGAGTTGAAAGGGAATTCATTGTGTTTGGATGAGCTGTAGTCGCTGATGTTTATGGCCTGTGCTGTGTGAAGAAACAAACTGTGGGTTAAACACAGAAATTTTCTTTTGTAACCTTACTGTTGAGGATAGGGATTGCAATGCTGCCATGTGGCTAGGCAAAGGTTCTGCTCATTGTGAGTATGCACAAACACAAATACATGCATGTGATGCTTTGAAAAAAACCTTGAGCAGGGATTTTATTTCCTTTTTAAAAAGTCAGTGAACTCAGAGGTGCATCTCAAACTCTCCTGAGTTCTCAGTGCCTCTTCAGTACCAACACCAGCTTTGTGTGTTCTGCCTGCCTTGGTCATAAAGTCCCATAGTATAAGGGTCTAGAATCTCCCCATTTTATGATGATAAAAAAAATGAACTGTAGCAAGGCCATCTGATATTATCAAACAGGAAAACAGCATGGAGGCACACAGCTTTGAAGTAGCCTGGAATCCTTTTTTGCCAAAATGCCATGGTGATGGCTACAGTGAAAATAGAAGACTGTGGCTAGGAGGAAGGCACACTATCTGTTGCAGCTTCAATACAAAATATTTTGTGTCCAATTATTTTCTTTTTATAGTTATGAAGGCTTCTCACCAATATTCTTGAACATCACAGAGAATGGCAGTGTTTAGAAAAAAATTCAGTGTTCTAGGAGCCTTCAAAGGAATTTGGAACATATTGTTTACTGGATGTTAGCAGCTACTTGAAATTGAACTTTTTCTGTATGTATACATTACCATCCTCCAATCCCACAGGAATTATACACAAATATCCAGCTCTACTGATGGAAAGCATGACAGGGTGTATTTGGCAAGGATTTTTCATTCAGAACGGACTTCCCTGCCAGGAGGTTTCGAGGCTCATGCAGCACTGTTTGTATGGCACCTACCCTTCTGCAAACCATCAGTGTGGCTAAAAAAGCTTCCTGATTACATCACTTATTTTCATTTTCTTACCATTTAGTAAGTTTTCTCTGGTGGGAAAAAAGTAGGATTGTTTGTCTCAGCCACATTAAATATTCTCACACAGCCTCCTGTCCCAATTCAAATAGATTTACTGGCAAAACTCATAATACATTTAATGTGACCAAGAAGGGCCCAAAACAGCGATTTTTGGCTTTTTCTATTTCTGGATCTTCAACATTTCTGCAAGGAAGGTGGGAGGATGTGGACACATATTTAGCTAACGGTCACAAGAGCATTCCAGATGCTTTTAGAAGGCCTCGAACAGAATAAACAAGAAGACAAAAAAAGAAAGATGCCAATTAGAAGAACACAGGTGCACATTCCACGATAAAGGGAACTTGGCACAAAGAACCTCAATTCGGCAGTTTATCTTGACCAATCAGACTGAGAAGTTTCGCATGTTTTAGTTGGTATAACCAATTATGTCCTATGTTTATGCGCGTGGACAGAGTTAGTATAACCAATTATATCTTATGTTTATGCGCGTGTACAGTGTCAATATAACCAATCATATTTTATGCTTGTGCGCGTGTACAGTGACTTTGCAGAATATGTGACTATAAGTATGTGTGTGTTTTAGCAATAAAGGGTCGTCTGTCGTCTGCTTTCAAGATTACAGGCATCCGTCTACTTCAATCTCCTCAAATGGTGACCCTGATGTGACTGCGGGCCGAGAAAATGCTGGAATTGTTGGAGGTGCGTCCGGAGGAGACTCTAGCCGAACGATCGTCTAGCCAGCTGGACTGAGCGGACAACACTCTCCCAGGAGATCAATCACCCTGCTCGTTTGGAAGTAAGGTGAGCGGCTAGAAGGATTAAAACGGGTGCCCAGATGTCTGTGGAAGAAGGGGCAATTGTACGAATGCTTTCACATATCCTCTCCATGAGAAGGGTTAAGTATGATTCAAATACTTTACGTATGATGCTGAAGTGGCTTAAGGACCATGGTGCCCCCACTTCGAATGTAGAAGTCTTTGAAGTTAAAAATTGGGAAGAAATGGGAAAAGTAATTTGGGACTTTGTATCGCGTGGGGACGTGAAGGCTCAGAAAATCTCTGCTACGTGGAGATTGGTGCTGGAAATGTTGAAAGCCCTTAAGGCAGAAAAGGAGGTGGCTGCCGCTGCAAACATTTCAATTGAAGATACCCCGGAAAAAAAGAAAAGTGTGTGTGGCGAGGTGGTAAATAATTTGGACAGTGATGAGGAATTAAACACCGAGGGAGATGTCATTAATGGAGGCAACGATCAACCTTTAAGTAACCTCCCTCTCGAGCAGAGACCTATCCCCTCTGCACCTCCCTATGAGGCAGATACATCCCCAGGAGAAGCTATAAAAAAGCGATGGAAGCACATAAATGTTAACCGAAGGTCTTTATCCTGTGGCTTTTCCAGTTACAGTCAGGCAGAATGCCCCAAACATGTGGCAACCTTTCAATTGGGATTTGATAAAAGAAGTACGGAAAACAGTAATGGCTAATGGACTGTCTGCTCCGTTTAGTCAGGCGTTATTGGAGAATATATTTTCTGGTCAAATTTTAACGGGCTTTGACTGTACACAATTGGCTACAATGATTTTAACCCCGACTCAGCGTCTATTATGGAAGGTGAAATGGGCAGAATTATGTGATTTAGCGGCACTAAGAAATTTCAACCGCCCAGAAGGAGATCCGCAGTATATGATCACTGCTGCACAAATGATGGGGACTGGTGACTTTGCAGATGTTAATAGGCAAGCAAGGCTACCGGTGGAAGCATTACAAGAATCAGCTTCCTTAGCTCTGAAGGCAATGGTAACCTTGCCTGAAGCTGGAAAGCCAGAACAATCATTTACAAGTATAAGGCAGGGTAATACGGAACCTTATATGTCCTTTATTGATCGTCTGCGAGATGCTATTGAAAAGCAAATAGATAATGCTGATGCCAAAGAAGCATTGATAATAAAATTGGCCGTGGAAAATGCAAATGCAGATTGTAAAAAAAATACTACAATCGATGCCAGGAAGAGTGACACTAGTAGATATGATAGAGGCCTGCAACAAAGTTGGGTCTTTGGAGCATAAAACTACATTAATGGCCAATGCTTTTGCTGTAGCCATGCGAATGGATACAAAAAATGTTAAGAAATGCTATAAATGTGGACAACCGGGACATTTGCAATTTCAGTGTAAAGAGGGGCGAAACAAAGTGGAAGTTGGGCCTAAAATATGCCCTTGTTGTCATAAAGGGAGACATTATGCTAACCAATGTAGATCTTGTTTCACAAAGGAAGGTGTAGCTCTGCCATCTCCAGGTACCCCGTCGCCGGGAAACTACAAGAAGAGTGCGAGGAGCGGTGCGATGACCCCAACAGCTCTGAAAGGATCCCAGAACAGCGCCAAGAAGGATGTCTGGCAGAATTGCCAGCCCGAACAGCTGGAAGTGCCGGAGTGGATGTCTCAACAATAGAAACCATTCTACTATGGAACTCTCAGATTTTGAAGGAAAGATAGATATTCATCTTCCTGCACACAAAATGTTTACCTTGCTACAGAATATACAACTAGAAGAAAAAGAATTGTGTGCAGAGTTACCTACTGATGGTCCTACAGTATTTACGGATGGCAGTGGAAAAACAGGAAAGGCAGTAGTAGTTTGGAAAGAAGGTCAGGTATGGAAAAATCACATTGTCACATGTGAAGGCTCCCCCCAAGTGGTGGAACTTCAAGCTGTAATAGAAGTATTTAAAAAGTGGCAGGATGTTGAGGTCAATACTATTGCTGATTCTTTATACGTGGTAGGTGTAGTAAAACACTTGAGACGGGCGTATTTGAAAGAAATTGATAACATCACATTGTTTGAAAAATTTAAGATGTTGCTATTTCTGTTAAACCAACGGACAAAGTGTGAATATAATGCATGTGTGAAGTCACACCAGTTTGCCTGGATGGATCACAGAAGGGAATAAACGAGCTGATTTACTAGCTAATCCTGTATGGATTGGGCCACCCCCCAATAAACTTCTGCAGGCACGTGGAGCTCATAGTTTTTTCCACCAACCAGCGAAAGTATTAGCCAAACAGTTTCAAATTTCTATAGCAGATGCCAAAGCCATCATTCAGTCCTGTGCTGAGTGCCAGAAATTATCTGGGCACGGAGATGGCACTGTAAATCCTAGGGGTCTGCAATCCTTGCAATTGTGGCAGACTGATGTGACTCATGTACCAGCTTTTGGAAAATTGTGTTATGTTCATGTTTCTGTTGATACATATTCCTTGATGGTATGGGCCACAGCACTTGCGGGCGAAACAAGTCGACATCTACAAACACACTTATGACAAGCATTTGCAGTAATGGGTGTCCCAGCCCAGATAAAAACAGATAATGGGCCATGTTTTATAGCACAACGGACTCAGGAATTTTTTCAGCAATGGGGAGTTACTCATATTACCGGCATTCCTCATTCTCCCACAGGTCAAGCTATAATCGAACGTACTCATAAAGTATTAAAAGATTTTTTTGAAAAACAAAAAACGGGGGAATTAGGGGAAACCTCCTTCAAATAGACTCATGAAAGCAATATATGTGATGAATTTTTTGACTCTGCGTGGAGAGTCAGTTGTTCCCCCTGTAGTTCGCCACTTTCAAACAATGAATAGTGGGATTCAAAATATTGATAATGGGTGGAAAGTCTGGGTTAAAAATATTGAGCATCAGCAATGGGAGGGACCTTTTAAAGTAATAACGTGGGGCCGAGGTTATGCTTGTGTCATTACAGAAAATGGGCCAAAGTGGATTGCAACTAAATGGACGAAACCTTATGCTGAGATTGATATGGAACACACTGACTGTAGTAAGCAGCACAACAGTGACACCGGTGATTGATCCACATTGTTTAACGCCGTGGGACAGTAAGAATGTTTGGGTGTCACTAGCTAAAGCTATTAATCAAACCTCTTTTTGTGTGTCATTGGCATTACCTGAAGAGTCTTTTATTCTTATGTATTTTATTAGGTATAATGCTACTTTTACTGTGTTTAATTAATTGTGTTCATAGATCATGCAAAGGGCAATACAGCAGGTGTTAATTGATGAGATACAAAAAGGGGGAGTAGGGAATCTCTCTCCACAAGAAAAGTTAGTTAAAGCCAAAATTAGGGGTAAGGTCATGGTTTTAGTTAAGAATCTAGAAACAGGGCAATGGGAAGGTCCATTTCCATTAATAACCTGGGGGCGAGATTATGCTCGTGTTTCCACAGATACAGGCCCACGATGGACTCCCGCTCGATTTGTACGACCATCATCATCTGGAACATCCCAGAGGGTGCGGCAATATGAATACCACCTCAGTCACCTTGGCCAACATAACAGGTCAAGATTCTCTGTGCATTGCAACTGCATCACAAAGCCCATGAACCAATAGACAGGATGGCTATGACTCGTGCAGCACGCCTGGCCAGCGAGCGCATGCGTCATAGGCTCCTCGTGTTGCAACTGAGGTGGATTTTGGCACCCGCTGGCCACGTGTGCTGAAATCCATTCCTCTGCAAATGTATAAATACCGGGATTTTCCGAAGAGCATCGGGCTGATGTACGGCAAGGCCATTGTTGCCTCCGTGGGGATGCCCACGTAAAGCTGGCACCTACCGATTGCTGGGCTGAGTTTGCGGAGCAAGACGACACAAGAATGTACGGATGGTCCATCTTCCTCACAGTCCTCGGATGGACATAGTCATGGATACCGCCGCAAACCAAAGAAAACATCTGGATGACCCTGGCTGACGTGACTGGACAAGATTGCTCATGCCTCAGTACAGCAACACCAAGCAATCCCTTTTTCACAGGTTTAATAGGGGGTTCCACTGACATCAACAAAGTTTAAGAACTTATTGATGGAGACCCCTGTGCAGCAGGTCATGGACTCAATGGATGGGAATGCCTGGTTTCCACGGATTGGGCATTCACCCTCATTGCCACCCCAGGAATCACAAATTCTGGGGTCCCTGAATACAGATTGGTGTAGTATTATCTGATTTACTGTTAGATGTAGATAGTATTAGACACACAACCTTACAAAATAGAGCTGCTCTTAAATCATTAGTTAAGATAGTTTTGATTTATCTTGTAGTGGGGTTTTTTTGTATTTTAATTTGTGTGCCTTGTAGGTTGCAATGTGTTTAAAAATTAATTGATAGATCAAGTAAGGCTGTGTTAATTGACGAAAAACAAAAAAGGGGGAATTGTGGACACGTATTTAGCTAACGGTCACAAGAGCATTCCAGATGCTTTTAGAAGGCCTCGAACAGAATAAACAAGAAGACAAAAAAAGAAAGATGCCAATTAGAAGAACACAGGTGCGCATTCCACGATAAAGGGAACTTGGCACAAAGAACCTCAATTTGGCAGTTTATCTTGACCAATTAGACTGAGAAAAGTTTCGCATATTTTAGTTAATATAGCCAATTATGTCCTATGTTTATGCACGTGTACAGAGTTAGTATAACCAATTATATCTTATGTTTATGCACGTGTACAGTGTCGATATAACCAATCATATTTTATGCTTGTGCGCATGTACAGTGACTTTGCAGAATATGTGACTATAAGTATGTGTGTGTTTTAGCAATAAAGGGTCGTCTGTCATCTGCTTTCAAGATTACAGACGTCCGTCTACTTCAATCTCCTCAGGAGGACTGTATAGTAAACATAAGCTGAGCAAAGCCTTGATTTCATTAGCTGTCCTTCACAGACTCCTCATAGAAAAACAGTGTCCTAAATCATTAAATCACAGAGCTTAGCTTGTGCAAAGTTTTGTCTCTATGAAGCCAGTAAGCTAGTCCTGTGCAGGATTACTGCTCGTGATTTGGCCCATAATGCCTTTGCAGGTAGTTATTCACAAAATCTATCATACAATAAAGGAAAAGACATCTTCTCTTCAAAATAAGACATTTGTCCATATGGCCGCACTCTCAGAGTACTTCAGTCTGTAGAGTATGTACGTACACTGTATGTGTACATGGTGTACTCATTTTTAACAGTGGAAAACTGAAGAGCAAAGAAATACCTTTTCAGGTATATTCAGGAATCTAATTCCAGAGGATTTAGAAGCACACCAGAAATTTTTACTTCACAGTGGAGAAGCTTCACAGGGAGTGATGAAGAGCAAGAGGCTCACGTAGGTATCGCAAATATCCTACAGTCCCCTAAGGGACTGTGGACTATGGTGACCCATGCTGCAGCAGGATCACCCCCAGGGGACTGCTGCCCCCGGGTGACCCACACCAGGAAAGGGACACCCCTGAGTGACTGTGACCCATGGGCAAACCACATTGGAGGAAAGGCACTAAGAAACAGAGTGGCAAGAAAACCTGAAGAAGCAAACAGCAGAGAACATTAATGAGAAGCAAATAGCAGCAGAGGAAAAGCAGAAAGAAGCAAAGTACAGCAGAACAAAATAAATAAGCAGAGAGCAGCAGAAAAAACACTTATGCACGCAATCCCAAACCTCCTGTGTCACCCATTACCTGACTGGAATAACTGGGACAGACTGAGTTTAACCCACAGCAAAGACAGGGGAAGTCAAGCCTGGGAAAGGAGGAAGGAAAAGTGTCTGGCTCAAGTGCTTTTTTGATTGTTGATGTTCTTTTTTTCTCCATACCCAAAGCAGTGATCAGAAGTTGATGTTAATTGGACATAAAATAAGGAAAAATTCCCTGAGATGTTTTGCCCATGACAGATGCTCTTGCCAATAAGGTGTGCACTTCCACAGGGCAGCTCAGCCCAGCAAAGCTCTGACTCCTCCCAGTGAGAGCATGTATCTATCTCCAGTAAAAACTGACCAGGACCCACAGTGCCTGGCTCCCATGAGGTGTCCCAGCCAACAGTTTACTTTAACTACTGCAACATAAAAAGTCATAAAGAGCTTATTAATAGGCCAAGCCTAAAGCTACAGGAGTATTTCAAAATATTCATTATTAAATTTGGAGCAAAGGGGGAATAGAAGTTATATTTGGTAGTAAAGAACTGCAGCCCAATATTAAAAAAAACAAAAAAATAAATGAGTATGGATATTATTAAACACACAGTTAGGTGATTGTCATGTTACAGGAGAGGTTTTAAAATTCAATTTTTCTTTCACTACAGTCAGTAGTAAAACATGCTTTTACTTCAATTGAAGGTGAATGGAGCCATTAAGTGGAGTTGAATTGTTACGCCACGTCTCTCTCCTCGTAATTTTCTTCGTGTTGCAGGTATTTGTTTCCATTTTGAGTTTGTGTTTACATTTTCTTGGCCCTTTTAGTGCCCTATGGAGCCATTTATAAGTAGTGATAACACAGTAACCCAAAAAAATACAGCCCTATAACATATTCCCTCAGAGCTGGGGAAAATACAAACACAGACAGACTCAAAACATATTTAATACAATTCAGGCCATATTGGTGGTGGGGGAAAAAAAATATCATTTTAAAAACAGGGAAACTACTTGGAAACATACTTAATGTTTACCTACTTGTCTTATAGACAGACATCATGCTCACATACAGGGGGGTTCCCTGAAGCAGGGAAACACCAGGGCAGCAGCAAGACCCACCAGGAGCCAGCAGCTCTCATGAGAGATGCTGACAAGGTTGGGGCGTTGCCAAAGCAACTGTGGCCACCCCACACCTATAAAAAGCAGCCTATCACAGAGCAGGGTGTGTCAGCCAAGGTGTGGTGTATCAGCTTGTGCAGAAGGGCATGCAGGAAGGGTGTTGTCACCCTACCAGCTCTAAGAGGTGAGTTCAATGGGCCATCATCAACCTCCCAGAAGGAGCTCAATGATGGTATCCACCCAGCAAAAAGCTATGTCCTTTGCACTCACCAGAATGGATGTGGCTACCCAGACAGAGTGAGCTCCCACAAAAACATGCAGCCATCCAAGTCTCAGGCTGCAGGGCATCCCAGAGCCTTTCACTAGTAATGGATGGCAGTAGTGAGAACAGCTGTGAGGTGTTGTATTGGCTTTGTGTGGCAAGGTTTTGGTATCGGGGGGGGGGTTACAGGGGTGGCTTCTGTAAGAAGCTACTGGAAGCTTCCCCTGTGTTCAAGAGAGAGCCTATACCAGCAGGCTCTAAGACAGACCCACCGCCGGCCAAGGCCGAGCCAATCAGCGATAGTGGTAATGCCTCTGTGATAACATTTTTAAGAAGGGAAAAAAAGTTGGGACGGAGAGAAACAGCCGTCGGAGAGAGGAGTGAGAACATGTAAGAGAAACAACCCTGCAGACACCAAGGTCAGTGAAGAAGGAGGGGGAGGAGGTGCTCCAGGCGCCGGAGCGGAGATTCCCCTGCAGCCTGTGGGGAAGACCATGGTGAGGCAGGCTGTCCCCCTGCAGTCCATGGAGGTCCATGGTGCAGCAGATATCCACCTGCAGCCCGTGGAGGACCCCACACCAGAGCAGGTGGGTTCCCAAAGGAGGCTGTGACCCTGTGGGAACCCCGTGCTGGAGCAGGCTCCTGGCAGGACCTGCGGATCTGTGGAGAGAGGAGCCCACACAGAGCAGGTTTGCTGGCAGGACTTGTGACCCTGTGGGGGACCCATGCTGGAGCAGTGTGCTCCTGAAGGACTGCACACTGTGGAAAGGACCCATGCTGGAGCAGTTTGTGAAGAACTGCAGCCCGTGGGAAGGACCCATGTTGGAGAAGTTCGTGGAGGACTGTCTCCCGTGGGTGGGACCCCACCCTGGAGCAGGGGCAGAGTGTGATGAGCCCTCCCCCTGAGGAGGATGAAGCAGCAGAAAATAACATGTGATGACCGTAAACCCCCATCCCTGTCCCCCTGTGCCGCTGGGGGGGTTTGGTAGAGAAATCCAGGAGTGAAGTTGTGCCCGGGAAGAAGGGAGGGGTGGAGGGAAGGTGTTCTGAGATTTGGGTTTTATTTCTCATTACCTTACTCTGGTTGATTTGTAATAAATTGAGTTAATTTTCCCCAAACTGAGTCTGTTTTGCCTGTGACAGTAATTGGTGAATGATCTCTCCTGTCCTTATCTCAACCCACAAGCTCTTTGTTATATTTTCTCTCCCCTGTCCAGCTGAGGAGGGGGAGTGATAGAACAGCTTTGGTGGGCACCTGGCATCCAGCCAGGGTTAACCCATCACAGGTGTGACCAAGTAGATGATCTGCTCAGCTTGGTGGCAGAGCTATGAGAGGAAGTAGAAAGGCTAAGGAGCATCAGGGAGTCTGAGAAAGAGATAGACTGGTGGAACTATGCTCTGCCCTCCCCGAGACAGGAACAGCCACCAGAAAAAACACAAGATCAAGGGGATCCTGTATCCTCTCCCCACCAGGCAGAAGGCAGTAGCTTAAAGGAAAGGCGTGAATGGAGGCAAGTCCACACTCGGGGCGGCAGGTGAACCCCCTCCTTGCCTACCTCGCCTTCCCAGGTGCCTCTGTACAACAGGTATGAGGCTTTGGATGTGGAAGGCCAGTCAGTGGACAATGGTCCATCTCATCTACACCAGAGGTGCTGCCAAGGTCAGAAAGGCCTACCCTCCAATATCACGACCACCTCCATGAGGAACAAAAGACAGGTTATAGTTGTAGGTGACTCCCTTCTGAGGGGAACAGAGGGTCCAATATGCCAGACAGACCCTCCTCTTAGGGAAGCCTGCTGCCTCCCTGGGGCCTGAGTTAAGGACATCACCAGGAAACTTCCTAGTCTGGTACGGCCCGCTGACTATTACCCATTATTGCTCTTCCATGTGGGTGGCGATGAAGTCGCAACACGTAGTCCAAGGGCAATCAAAAGAGACTTCAGGGCCTTGGGACAGTTAGTAAGGGAATCTGGAGCACAGGTAATTTTTTCCTCTATCCTTCCAGTTGCAGGCAGTGACATTGGAAGAAACAGATGGACTCAGTCTATTAATACATGGCTCTGGGGCTGGTGTCACTGCCAGAATTTTGGGTTTTTCAATAACAGGATTGTCTACACGGCACCAGGCCTGCTGCCGTCGGATGGGATTCACCTTTCTCAAAGGGGGAAGAGGGTCTTTGCTCACAAGCTAGCAGGGCTCGTTGACAGAGTTTTAAACTAGACTTGAAGGGGGAGGGGGATAATATCAGGCTCGCCCGTGGCAAGCCAACGGACGACATGCCAAGGTTAGAGGGACAGGGTGCTAGCGAGGGCCATCAGCCTGTTGCTCTGAGACATACTGGGTACACTGGAGCACACTTGAAGTCTTACAGAGAGGAGCCAGGGGCTCCTGAGGTAATAGGAGCCAACAGGGAAACACCAGTGAAATAATACCTCAAAGGAATTAAGGGGTGTTCCTCTAAAAAGGTGACACAGCCAACAGCCCAGCTGAAGTGCCTCTACACCAATGCACGCAGCATGGTCAACAAACAGGAGGAGCTGGAAGCCACCATGCTGCTAGAAAGCGATGACCTAGTTGCCATTACTGAAACTTGGTGGAACGAATCCCATGACTGGAACACAGCTATGGATGGCTACAGGCTGTTCAGAAGGGACAGGCGAGGAAGGAGGGGCGGAGGGGTTGCTCTCTACATCAAGAAATGGATAGATTGTGAAGAGCTGTCTCTGAAGAATAGCCACGAGCAGGTTGAAAGCTTATGGGTAACAATTAGAGACCGAGGCAACAAAGGGAACCTTGTGGTTGGTGTTTACTACAGGCCGCCTGATCAAGGGGAACCTACTGACAAAGCCTTCTTACTCCAGCTACAGGAGGCATCGCGCTCGCAGGCTCTCATCCTGCTGGGGGACTTCAATCACCCCAACATCTGCTGGAAAAGTAGCACAGCGAGCTGCAGGCAATCCAGGAGACTCCTGGAGTGCATTGAGGATAACTTCTTAAGCCAGGTAATAGACAGCCCTACCCAGAGGGGATGCGATACTGGACCTGATGGTCACCAATGCAAGTGTGCTAATCGGTGACGTCAAGACTGGAGGCAGCCTGGGCTGCAGTGATCGTGCACTGGTGGAATTCGCAGTCCTGAGGGATATGGGACAGGCAAAGAGTAAAGTAAGAACCTTGAATTTTAGGAAAGCAAATTTCCAGCAGTTCAAGGAGTTAGTCAATAGAACCCCCTGGGAAACTGCCCTCAGGGACAAGGGAGCAGAACAGAGCTGGCAGATCTTTAAGGACGCTTTCCATAGAGCGCAAGAGCTCTTGATCCCCAGGCATAAGAAATCAGGAAAGGAAGGCAAGAGACCAGCATGGTTGAGTCGAGACCAGCTGGTCAAACTAAAGGGCAAGAAGGAAATGCACAGGCAGTGGAAGCAGGGACAGGTATCCTGGGAAGAGTATAGGGACACTGCCCAGTTGTATAGGGATGGGGTCAGGAAGGCCAAGGTGTGGCTGGAGCTGAAATTGGCAAGGGATGCAAAGAATAATAAGAAGGGCTTCTATAGGTATGTCAGCCAGAAAAGGAAGGTCAAAGAAAGTGTACCCCTGCTGATGAACACAACTGGCAAACTGGTAACAACAGACAAGGAGAAGGCTGAGGTACTCAAAAACTTTTTTTGTCTCAGTCCTCACTGGCAACCTCTCTTCCCACACCTCTCAAGTGGATGGACCACAAGGCAGGGACTGGGAGGAGCAAAGTCCCTCCCACTGCAAGAGAAGATCAGGTTTGTGACCACCTGAGGAACCTGAACATATGTAAGTCTATGAGACCCGACGAGATGCATCCCAGAGTCCTGAGGGAATTGGCTGATGTAGTTGCCAAGCCACTCTCCATGATATTTGAAAAGTCATGGCAGTCAGGTGAAGTCCCTGGTGACTAGAAAAGGGGAAACATTGCACCCATTTTTAAAAAGGGTAGAAAGAAGGACCCTGGGAACTACTGACCTGTCAGCCTCACCTCTGGAGAGATATGGATTTGATGGGTGGAATGTTCTGTGGATGAGGAATTGGTTGGATGGTCACATCCAGAGGGTAGTGGTCAACAGCTCAATTTCCAGATGGAGATCAGTGATGAGTGGTGTCCCTCAGGGGTCTGTATGGGGACCAGTATTATTTAACATCTTTGTTGGGGACATGGACAGTGGGATCGAGTGCACCCTCAGCAAGTTTGCAGATGACACCAAGCTGAGTGGTATGGTTGACATGCCTGAGGGATGGGATGCCATTCAGAGGGACTTGGACAAGCTTGAGAAGTAGGCCCTTGTGAACCTCATAAAGCTCAACAAGGCCAAGTGCAAGGTCCTGCACCTGGGTTGGGGCAACTCCTGGTATCAATACAGGCTGGGGGATGAAGGGACTGAGAGCAGCCCTGTGGAGAAGGATTTGGGGGTACTGGTGGATGAAAAGCTAGACATGAGCCGGCAATGTGCACTCACAGCCCAGAAAGCCAGCCATATCCTGGGCTGCATCAAAAGTGTGGCCAGCAGGTTGAGGGAGGTGATTCTGCCCCTCTGCTCTAGTGAGACCCCACCTGGAGTACTGCATCCAGCTCTGGAGTCCTCAGCACAGGAAAGACATGGACCTGTTGGAGCAGGTCCAGAGGAGGGCTGGAACACCTCTCCTATGAGGACAGGCTGAGAGAGTTGGGGTTGTTTAGCCTGGAGAAGAGAAGGCTCCGGGGAGACCTTATTGCAGCCTTTCAATACTTAAAGGGGGCTTCTAAGAAAGATGGGGGCAGACTTTTTACAAGGGCCTGTTGTGATAGGACAAGGGGTAATGGTTTTAAACTGAAAGAGGGTAGATTCAGACTAGATATAAGGAAGAAATTTTTTACAAGGAGGGTGGTGAGGCACTGGCACAGGTTGCCCGGAGAGGTGGTAGATGCCCCATCCCTGGAAACATTCAAGGTCAGGTTGGATGGGGCTCTGAGCAACCTGATCTAGTTGAAGATGTCCCTGCTCATTGCAGGGAGGGTTGGAGTAGATGACCTTTAAAGGTCCCTTCCAACCCAAGCTATTCTATGATTCTATGAATTTAACACTGTACAAATACATCCTTAAAAGGTCAACTGAGTGCTCCATCAGCAAGACAACATTAAGACAATGCAAAGATGAGACAATTGGAACTCCAGAAACAGAATTAAGGACATATGATTAATCCACATAATGCTAAATATACTACAATTTTAAGCTCTATGTCAAACAGCAGGATAAAAGCTAGCTTTTAAAAAAAACCAAAGAGAATAGATTGTATTCAGCTAGTAAACATTTGGGATCCTGTTGCAAAGGATAATAACTAGAATCAGAAAAATGAAAGCAAATATACAAGACAAAACATTGACAGCTTACGTTTCACACCACTCAGTAATATAAGCAGTGTGTAGTACTGCAGCTAGTCCTAAAGTGTACCAAATTCAATCACTTAGAGTACAGTAGGAGAACTCTTATTCTGAAGTACGCTTGAGAAAGCCCATCACTCCTCTGGCAGCGCAAATAGATTTTCCAACAAAATTCTCTTTTGTTTCTAATAAAATTATTTGAGCGTCTTTGTGACCAAAGCTGCTTTGGCAATACACAAAACAAAATACTTGTGAGGTTTCTATTAAATACTATATACAATCTTATTTCAAGGGCTGGAAAGCCAAAATTTAAGCTGCCAAGAGAATGAATTTCACCTTTGATTTCACCATTCCTGGCAAGATGCAAAGAAAGAAAAAGAAAGGGACAAGTGATCTTAATTCAAGAAGAGTTATGGCATGAACCATCAGTAGTTAGAGACTTCTGACAGACTGCTTGAAACCACATACTGCATATTCACAAAGTTTGAGAAAGCTGCTCATACAAAAGCCTTTTGGACAAATATTGAAGTGACTCCCAGAAGTCTGCTTCTGAGAGCCTGTTAACCAAATATGACGGTAGCCTGCCAGTACCTCTTGAAACTGGATGTGCAAGTGTGTCAAAAAGAATCATAAAAAATATTCTCCTCTCTAAGGCTTTCATTGTTTCACAAGATAAGACCTACATATATCTGGAGTGAAATTAGCCTGTCCAATTGAAAGCAGAATTCATGTAAGCATGGAAGAAAGAGAGCTAAAATCCTTGATGGTTCACAGCATGTCTAACAAAAGCTGTGTATCTTGCGCCTGACTCAACAGTAGCAGTTCTTCAAAGCTACGTGCATTATGGCAGAAACATTTTGTCACATAGGCTCTCCCAGATGTTCAAAGTATGAACCTCATTCATATGTAAAAATTCAAAACATGAATTGAGAAGCATGTTTTATGATAAAAATGTTTTAAAGTGAAAAATTGATAAGTTTCTTTGATATGCTTTTAATATCAGTTATGCAAGAACTCCCATAGGTTGGTTGGTTTGGTTTTAAATCAAGCAGAAATCTCACACTCTTTTTGACTTTCTGTTTACCTGACATTAAGTTTTCAGTCTACATATACTTCACCCAAAACAAAGATTCACAATCATGATGTATATCTGACTTGAAACATTATTCTGGTAGTTCACCAAAACACAGAATTCACCAGGAATTTTCTCTCTTGACCCTGACAGTATAACATGGGGCTTGCTTATCACCTCCAAATGTCAGATATACTGAAGTGAGCATACACCTCCTTGCTAGTAACAGACTTCACACCTAAACAGTATGAGTACCAGGCAAGAATATTCAGCCTTTTTAATCGGCCTCTTTCGGATACTTTTTAGATTTAGGAAGACAACACAGCATACTGAAAAATTAGTTCATATTTTGAACCTTTTCTTATAATACAAAGAATGCAACATTTTCTTTTAAATTTAGACTAAAGATCTAAAACTCCCAACATACATGGCATATCTAGGACAGCACAGAAAGCATTTAAATTGGCGGGGGGTGTGTGGGGTGTGTGCATTTCTTTCCCCCTCTCCAGGCTGATTTACGAACTCAGGAAGGCTCACTAGGCCTTAGCATAAGTGTAATGAGTCAGGCAGTTAAGCGACCCTTGACTGTGCCAGGAACTCTTACACAGCTAAGACAGGGAGATATGCTGTGTGTCTTAAGGACTCCTGCTGCCCAGCGAAGGCAGGGAGATGGGAGTAGAAATAGCCAGTTCTCATAACAACCTGCAGCCAGTTCTTTCTCATAATAACCTTGAGACATTACAATCCTCCCCTGACAATCTTGGAGCATTCCGTATCTATGTTTTGAGTTATTCTCCAACAGTCTTGGAATTTTCCAGTGCAGCTGGGATTCTAGCAATTTGTTAATGATGAAAGTCAATCACATCCCGAACCTATAAACAGCAGTACTAAGTGAGGCCCTTTGAGCTCTCCTGGACTGCAGCGGGCTGCGACCAGCATCTCCCTCTGAGTGGGACACCTCTCAGAGCTCGCAGACTTTCCTGTTTGTGAAACTCAGAGGTCTGTCACCAAAAGCCGACACAATCTGGGCTGATTCTCTTCGCTCCTTGAGGCTTGAGCCGAAGCATTCGACATGAATATTTTCACTGACCTTGAGGGAAATTTGTAACAGGTATACCTCTTTTTCTCTCTCTTTTTCTTTTATATTCTTTTATTTATTTCTCTTAGTGTATTTATGCATGCGCATGTACTAACTTCAATTGTCTACATTAAGTTATAGCAAGTACATTATAAGATATTAAGTCATAGAAAGTATATTGTAAGTTATTAAGTATGTTATAGCAAGTATATTATAAGTTAATACTTTCAAATTTATACTTAAATTACTGTTGTGATTTTTATTCAACTGTGAATGAATTTTAGGCTGCTATTGCACTCATAATCCCTTTAGATATAAACCGTTGCCCAAGTCTGGGACTAGGAGTCGATCCAGCCGCACCTAGACTCCGACAGGAGTTTAGAAAGCAGGGGGGTCTTCTCTGAACCTCATGACTCAACGGGAGGGTCTCCCTTACCCTTTCCCACATTCCCTTTTACCCTATTATGTTTTCAGTCCCTATATACATAAGTTTAGTTTGATTCTGATTTAATTTTCCTGTGTGCATTTCATCCATGTACTAAGTAATAGAGTGAACGTTGCCAACAAATTCTGTGAATTCGCACTTTTATACAAATTTCTATTAAATCATTTTTCTATAGTTAATACAATTGGAGGTAATTCTTTAAGTGATCCAAACCTCTGTCTCATTTTTAATTCCCCCCTCGCGACAGGGGGTGGGGAGTTACTTAAAGTAGTATGAAGTTAATTATAGTAGTATGAAAAAGACAACTATTGCATTAAAAATTACTGAAAAATTTCAGGATGGAAATTACTTTTTCTGTAGTTCATTAAGTCAGCATCTATCTTTATTACAACTGGCTAGATAATATTCTTGTCATAAATACTGAAAGAGCTAGCACCTACCTAACCCAATGCAGAAGTGTTTCAGGATCACTTCATCCATGTAAAGATAGGATTCCTGTCATTATGCCAAAACTGGATAGAGTGATGCAAGTAACATCTGGCTGGTGCCTAATTTAGCTTACTCAACACTTTAGAAGTTGTATATACAGAGAATAATTTGCCCGAGGGTTTTGCCTCACCCCCTCTTCACCCCCATTCACTTTGTGTTTTGACACCTTTCCAGCTCTGTTTCCAGTACAAACAATAATCTGTTATTCAAGGTAACAGGAGGAGAAAAAAAAACAAAAAACACCCCCCCTCCCAAAAAAAACCAAACCACCCACCAACCTATATGAACTGAGAAGTACATCATTCAGATATTCCACAGCTTGAATCCTGCCATATAACAGTTGCAGTATTGCATGACTTGTAAGTATCACAGTATAATGCTCTCATCACACATTACAGATGACTATGTAGATTACTAGCATCAAAGCACATAGCTAGCTAAGCTAGCTCAGGCCTGGTAACATGCCTGAGGCAACAAGATGTCCCCAGAAACAGTACTTCAGCATGGACTAAGCTCAGTGGCTCTGCTGGGGTCAGGTCAATTAAATTTAAACTGAATTTAATTAGTTAAATTAAGCATATTTAAGTGAGTGTTGGTACTGGCTCCCTATTTCTGACCACTATGGTTTATCACAGCAAGGGCAAGATCCAAGTACATGGCATGAACCTTAGCTCAATGCAATAACCCTCCCAAGAACCCAACCGCAGGGAAGAAAGAAGAGCCTGCCTCCACAAACTGACCTAGTAGGGTCACCCAGAGCTAAGCTGACCCATATGGAACCAATGGCATACCTACAATACACCCCCAGGAGCATGCAGCTACAGCTGCATCCTTACAGAAGCAGATCAGGTACAGAAAGGTTTGCTAATTCTCTCTAGCTACACTGATACAGCACTTGAGCTAACAGATCTGCTAGACTCCATTTGTCCCTCCATCTGCAGCATTAATAATTCAGAACCCACCCAGTTAATTTGACTATAAGAAAGAAACCGAGAACTGACACACACATACACACTTAGTGTCTTCCTAGTAAACATACTTCAGCTTCCTAGAAACTTGTTCTTAAGCTGCCATTCAGCACTGTGATGGTAATTTCCATCTTATGCACACCTGAGCTATGCAGTATGTTAAGATTGATTGGGACAGCATCTTAACCGCTCATCTTTTAAAATTCTTCCAGATTTTCTTGTAGAGCAACAAAGAATGACGACTGTAAACTTGTCCCGATCCAATATCGGGGAGGGTTGTTAAATGATCCCGAGAGCGAGATTAAGACACAAACGAGGTCAGATGCTGTACAACCTTACAACTTTTATTCCCTACAATAACCAATAGCTGCGATAGAACAGAGGGAGGAAGGAGAAAAAGAGGCAGACCTAAGCAAGTGAACGGAAGAGAGGTAGCAAGACTAGTTACCACCACCACGAAGCCAGCAACATCCCGCTGAGTCGGTTCCGATGCCGGTGATGGAGGGTCGGGTTCCTCTGCCGCCAGTCAGGTGTCTCTCCTTCAGGTGTCACAGTCCTTCCGATGTTTTTCCATGTTCGGGTCTTCCATTCTTGAGAGGGGAGCACGTAGTGCTCTTATTGTCCCAGTCCCCACAATTTTTCGGAAAAGTCCACCCATTTCCACAGAGCTCATTACCCTATCGGGCAAGCACAGCTCGGCAGGCGCGGGTATGGTGGTTTCTTTGGGGACGTCTTGTGCGTACTCCCCTACAACAGCAGGGTATTGGGGCAGCAGCACCGTGAGTCAGCACTTCAGCACAGTCCCTCACATTAGGCAGCAGCACCGTGAGTCAGCAATGTGAGTCAGCAACTCAGCACAGTCCCTCACAAAACTGAAATAATTAAACAATTAAAATTAATCATGTCTATTTATTAAGTTAGAGAAATGTGCAGGTGGTACCCATCCACATGTTCTATTACTCACAAGCAATTAGAACCACAGAGAGAAAAAACAACAGAACCCTAAACACATTTGATTAGAGCTCAGGTGTAGAGGTAACAATAAAAATTCAGATATGCAAAAATACAGATATAACACTGAATCCATTCTGTCACATTTTCAAATATATAAGAAAGCTGTGTTTCCATGTGCTCAAAAATAATTAGATTCTCCAGCATCAAAAGACAGAAATGCAAGTTCTGCAAGATATCCACCTATAAAAATTAGGGTTAAAAAAAAAATCAAACCTACACAAAACACACTAACATATTAGCAACTAATTTGAAAGGCTGTTAAAAAGATAATCTGCATTTCCCTCAACTGTGAGAGTTACCAGAAAACCACCATACTTTAATTATGAGTCAGATTTAGAAAGTCCATACAAAGCACAATTTCAAGACTCCTTGCACCCTGGAATTCAATTTTCTCATTAAGAGTACTATGCAGGAAAAAACCCACATTGATAGAAAAAGTCTTAGGAAAGTTACGCTGTGGCAAAAGCTAAGATATTTAACTTTATGTGGACATGGACAGTGTCAATTACCCATGCACATATGAGAATGTATAGTTTTAAACTGTATTATAATACTATAGAAGAATTATATATAGTATATATAGAATTATTATAGAATATAATTTAATTATATATAAGAAGTCTGAATTTCACAACTAGGGGCCTACAAACAACACAGCATATGGTTGAAGAACTTTGTTGAAAGTTCTCACCTTACCAATTTATTCAGTTGTAACTTTGCAGAAATACAACACTAGTTGTAGAACATGCATTTCCTCTCCAAGGCCAATGAATTCTGGGGACTGTGGGATTTAGCCTATGAAAAGTTTTGTTGTTTTTCCCATCCATAACAAGGAAAAGCTATAATGAAGGGTCAGCAGTATCCAGTTTTCTATGTGATCCTACTAATGCATTAAAGATGTGATCCGCAAGACCATCTCAAGTAAGTGATGATGTTAGCTATGCAATTTAATAAATAAAACAGTCTGAAGTTTCCAAACTCTCCCCTATTTCTAAATTTAAACCCTAGTCATAAAAAGTTATGCATCATGTTATATAATCTGTGCTCTTCACTGAGAATGTTATGGCTATAGTCAAAGTAAATGAAAACAGCAGTGTCTCTAGAACAATCATGAGCCATGAAGCAAAAAAAGACCATATGACACATGCAATTTTTCTTGGCACGGTATGGGCATTATAAACAACCGTATGTCCACGCTGGCACCCTTCCACAGCAGATGTGTGAGAGCGTCACTACATCTGGATGGTGAGCGTACTAGGGTCTGAGGCACTCCAGGCCTACTGAAACCAGAGGGACAGCAGCTGCACTCAATGAACACCATGGAGCTCCGCAAAGTGATGAAAGGCCTAAATGACCACAAACTGTAAATACAGATTTATTTCATTAAAATACTAGGTAACCACTGCAGTGATCCCTTCCTGAAATTGACTCATTTCAAGTATAAGCCAGTTATTTCAAGAATTCATTCACGTTTCTCCCCTGCAAAGCCAACATAAAAGGCAAAACCAATAATCTTTTATATCACCAAGGTTGATAAAAAATAAAACTTGCCGACACAGAAGCGCTGAAAGGAAAGCCAAAAGCATGCAACATTGTCATCACATTAGCCAAGTATCATAGTTTAACCCCAGCCAGCAACTAAGCACCACGCAGCCACTCGCTCACTCCCCCCCACCAAGTGGGATGGGGGAGATAATTGGGAAAAAAATAGTAAAACTCGTGGGTTGAGATAAAGACAGTTTAATAGGACAGAAAGGAAGAAACTAATAATAATGATAATAATCAAAAAATGACAATAATAATAATAAAAGAATTAGAATATACAAAGCAAGTGATGCACAATGCAATTGCTTGCCACTCGCCAACTGATGCCCAGTTAGTTCCCAAGCAGCGATCTGCCCTGTGGTGGGTTGACCCTGGCTGGATGCCAGGTGCCCACCAAAGCTGTTCTATTACTCCCCCTCCTCAGCTAGACAGGGGAGAGAAAATATAACAAAGAGCTTGTGGGTCGAGATAAGGACAGGAGAGATCACTCACCAATTACAGTCACAGGCAAAACAGGCTCAGCTTGGGGAAAATTAATTTATTGCCAATCAGCCAGAGTAGGGTAATGAGAAATAAAACCAAATCTCAAAACACCTTCCCCCCACCACTCCCTTCTTCCCAGGCACAACTTCACTCCCAGATTCTCTACCTAGCCCCCCGAGCGGCACAGCGGGACAGGGAACACGGGTTATGCTCAGTTCATCACACATTGTCTCTGCCGCTTCATCTTCTTCAGGGGCAGGACTCATCACACTCTTCCCCTGCTCCAGCGTGGGGTCCCTCCTACAGGAGACAGTCCTCCATGAACTTCTCCAACATGGGTCCTTCCCACAGGCTGCAGTTCTTCACAAACTGCTCCAGCATGGGTCCCTTTCACGAGGTGCAGTCCTTCAGGAGCACACTGCTGGGGGTCACAAGTCCTGCCAGCAAACCTGCTCTGTGGGCTCCTCTCTCCATGGGTCCACAGGTCCTGCCAGGAGCCTGCTCCAGCACGTGGTTCCCACGGGGTCACAGCCTCCTTCGGGAACCCACCTGCTCCGGCGTGGGGTCCTCCATGGGCTGCAGGTGGATATCTGCTCCACTGTGGACCTCCCTGGGCTGCAGGGGGACAGCCTGCCTCACCATGGTCTTCACCACAGGCTGCAGGGGAATCTCTGCTCCAGCGCCTGGAGCATCTCCTCTCCCTCCTTCTTCACTGACCTTGGTGTCTGCAGGGTTGTTTCTCTTAGATGTTCTCACTCCTCTCTCCAGCTGCAGTTTCTGTCTGTCCCAGCAACTTTTTTCCCCTTCTTAAATCTGTTATCACAGAGGCGCTACCACTATCGCTGATTGGCTCAGCCTTGGCCAGCAGCGGGTCTGTCTTAGAGCTGGCTGGTATTGGCTCTGTCGGACATAGGGGAAGCTTCTAGCAGCTTCTCACAGAAGCCACCCCTGTAACCCCCCTGCTACCAAAACCTTGCCACACAAATCCAGTATAGCCCCCAGGCCAACTCCCCCCAGTTTACCCACTGGGCATGACGTCACATGGTATGGAATACCCCCTTGGCCAGTTTGGGTCAGCTGTCCTGGCTGTGTCCCCTCCCAACTTCTTGTGCCCCTCCAGCCTTCTTGCTGGCTGGGCATGAGAAGCTGAAAAATCCTTGACTTAGGATAAACACTACTTGGCAACAACTGAAAACATCAGTGTGTTATCAACATTCTTCTCATACTAAATCCAAGACATAACACTATACCAGCTACTAGGAAGACAATTAACTCTATCCCAGCCAAAACCAGGACACCAAGAAAGGTTCTTTTGTTGCACAACTAATGGGTCTTCAAAATTTTTAATGCAGTTTGGACACACGTACAGCTTTTGCTAAACATGGAGAAATAAGGTGTTAAGAGAACTGCTCCAGGAATCAGATACGTCAGCACACACCCTCATTTCTCATGTATGCATGCACAAATACATCTAAAAAGCAATTTAATATGCAAAATTGCAACATTCTGGGTGAACGCTAACCAGTAATTGCTGCTAAACCCTACAACAACCCTGCTGTTATCCATCACAATACATGCTGTAAAACACTGTGAAGACTTATATATGCAACTTTTCCATGAACTTGGAAGAACAGTGGAAGAAGAAAAGCAAAACCAAAAAAAAACCACCCACTAACTGCTGGAGTATTGATTCCAAAGGAAAGTCACCATCTGATTGAAATAATCACATGGAAATCAGAGAATGAGTCTGGCTAACCAGCATCTGTCCAAATATCTTGTTTCAAATGAAAACTGAACCTTGACTGATTTTAAAATATTAATTACCATAATTAGAAAATAGTTTCCCAATCAATCAGCAAGGAAGGCATGATGTTAGCTTTCCAGTACTTTCAATACCTATAAGGTCTATGAAAAACTGAAGGAGGAAAGGAATTGGGCCAATACTAGCACCTAAGAATTATCTCTGGTTTTTGGAGTAGCACTCCAGCAGAATAAGTCCATGGGACTGGCCATGTGCACTCCAATAATCCTTCCATGCAACACTCAACTCTAATAACAGTATTGCTTGCAATAGCAAAAATTTATGGGAACCTGATAAGAGTAGGACTAAAATGCTTAAGGTATTGGAGTATTTGTCATGAGAAGAAAGGCTGAGAGCTGGGATTCTTCAGCCTGGAGAAGAGAAGGCTCAGGGGAATCTTAGCACTGTGTATAAATACTGATGGAGGGCAGTAAAGAAGACAGAGCCAGATTCTTCTCAGTGGTATCCAGTGAACAGACAAGAGGCAATGGTCACAAATTTAAATACAAGAAAAACCCATTTTACTCTAAGGGTGTGTGGTGGTGCATTTACTCATTGAACATTGGAACAGATTGCCCAGAGAGGCTGTCAAATCTCCATCCCTGGAGACTGGATATTCAAAATCCAACTGGACAAGATCCTAAGCAACCTGCTCTAGTTGACTTTAGAAACCTTAAAAGCATGGTGTGAGAGAAGATACCACAGCCCTAATGCTTGGAAGAGGCAAACAGAAATCAGGCAGTATATCCTGTGGAAGCTAAAATTCTGCTGCTAACATAAGATCACATGGATTGACTTATGAGGATTTCAAGGAATATAACAGACAGGAGTGTAGAGAAATTCCATGCAGGGACAGACGACAGGACACCAATATGATGATCAAAGTCGCCAGTTTATTGAGCCTAGCTGATCATTCTTATACAATTCTCCAAGTTCCTAAGAAGCTTTGATTGGCTGCTGCATGCAAGCATTTAGTGTCCACGCGCACAAGCATAAAATGTGATTGGTTATATCGACACTGTACACGCATATAAACGTAAGATATAGTTGGTTATACTCACTCTGTACACGCGCATAAACATAGGACATAATTGGCTATATTAACTAAAACATGCGAAACTTGTCTCAGTCTAATTGGTCAAGATAAACTGCCGAATTGAGGTTGTTTGTGCCAAGTTCCCTTTATTGTGGAATGTGCACCTGTGTTTTTCTAATTGGGTTCTTTCTTTTTCTGTCTTCCTGTTTATTCTTTTCAAGGCCTTCTAAAGGCGTCTGCAATGCTCTTGCGACCATGAGCTACTTTCAGGCCCAGTAACTAAGTTCCATATAATTGAACCCTACATCTCCCCCTTTTTTGTTTTTCGTCAATTAACACAGCCTTACTTGATCTATCAATTAATTTTTAAACACATTGCAACATATAAGGATGGACCATCTGTACATTCTTGTGCCGTCTTGCTCCGCAAACTCAGCCCAGCAATCAGTAGGTGTCAGCTTTATGTGGGCATCCCCACAGAGGCAACGATGGCCTTGCCGTACACCAGCCCGATGCTCTTCGGAAAATCCCGTTATTTATACATTTGCAGAGGAATGGATTTCAGCACACGTGGCCAGCGGGTGCCAAAATCCGCCTCAGTTGCAACCTATGACACATGCGCTCGCTGGCCAGGCGCGCTGCACGAGTCATAGCCATCCTGTCTATTGGTTCATGAGCTTTGTGATGCGGTTGCAATGCACAGAGAATCTTGACCTGTTATGTTGGCCAAGGTGACCTACACTTAGTTTTTGGTTGAGGTGGTATTCATATTGCCGCACCCTCTGGGATGTTCCAGATGATGATGGTCGTACAAATCGAGCGGGAGTCCATTGTGGGCCTGTATCTGTGGAAACACGAGCATAATCTTGCCCCCAGGTTATTAATGGAAATGGACCTTCCCATTGCCCTGTTTCTAGATTCTTAACTAAAACCATGACCTTACCCCTAATTTTGGCTTTAGCTAACTTTTCTTGTGGAGAGAGATTCCCTACTCCTTTTTTTTTTTTTTTTTTTTTTTAAGAGAGCATTAACAGATCTACTCACGAGCATCGAATCATACATGGGATAATAGCCAAGAGTATGAATATAGGACCCACCAAGAAAATCAACCACTTTAATATTTGCCGTATCCAAGGCCCAAACCCCAATGATTCTAACCAGTCACTAAATGGGTCAGTATAGTATCCAATCTTGTTTGGGTTCTCTTGTAATTGACTTAACTGTTTGTGAATGCTTATAGAATGGTCCGACAGGTTCATGCAACACATTCCTTCAAACTCTTCACACCCATGTCCTATCTCCACAAATCAAAAACACTCCTGGGGGCAACAACTTTCCCCCCTGCAGTATTTACATCCAAACTTGCAGTATCAACGTCAGGCCATAAAGGTAACCCTGTTATGTTCTGCCATCCTATAAAGTATGACCCTGGTCGCTCTTTCTCCTTCTTTACCAAAACGGTGTCCCCCCCAAAAATATCACTCCTATGCCATTATATGGTTGTAATTGTGATCGGAGATATCGACAATCTTCTAAATGGGAAATATTGGTTACCTCAACCGGGGGTAAAGAAAACATTAAATCCAATTCCTGAAGGGGCAAGCTCGCACTAATCAGAAGGTTTTCCACAAACAATTGTTGCTGTTTAGCTCCTATCAAAGAGGGCCACCACTTTTCACCAATCTTTATGCACATCACCACATCGCTTGTTGTCATCATGTTGAATTTCTCAAATTCTATATTGTAATTAGTGTGGTTGTACCATGAGCTGTAAAATTTAGGGTTAAAGTCTGGATACCCAATTAGACATGTGCGAAAAGGATCCCCTGGTGTAGCTAAGGACAGACAAAAATCAGTCTGTCCGGTACTGTTTGCCCAAGTTACCCATATATTCTGTCAGGGGTCAATTTTAAATACAGATCCTGTGACTAAGGTCATCGCAATCATTATCACTACCATTTGCTTTTCCAAATTCCTTTTTTTTTTTTTTTTTAGTCTTTTTCCAGTCTTTATCATAAATGACTATATATCGGGGTATCTTAATACTACTTCCACACTCGGCTCTTATGAGTAATGTTTCGCCGGATGCCGATCAACATTAAATCAAATATATTTGCTGCAATAGCTCTAAGCTGCTTATTCTCTATATGATTAGTAGCATACACAAAGCCAAAATCAGTAAGCGATCTATTGAAAAATCCTCTGCTCGCTCACGCAAGGTTAGTTGGTTAGTTAAATTTCTATCACAATGATCACACAAAAAATTTTCTATCCCTTTCACCCACTCGCACTAAGATGCATATCCAGGGCCAGCACCGTACTCCGTGTTTTTCACACGTGTTCTTAATTTCCACATTGACTGCCGGTCTCCGTCGTGATTTGTCTAGGTAGTCTATCTAGGGCTTCAGGATTTGCTGAAGTCTCCACTGCCTCTTGTTCTCGATCTTCTGAGTTGTTTGTGACATCTGATTGCTCAATCCATGGCTTGACCCATTTCGCTGCTATCCAATGGGGCTGCTCGTTACCTGTGGAAACACAAGCATATCCTCTTCCCCACGTGAATAACTTGCAAGGTCCCTGCCATTGTTGTAAAACTGGATTGAATATTGAAACTTGCGGCTGGTTTTTATCAACATTTTTGCTCCCACACATATGCCTAGTAATTGGGATTTGATCCTCAGTACCACGTGGCTGTAGCCAATTCAAAACATATAGTGCTTTGCTTATTAACTCTTGGGGGGTACAATGCTGCATGTCTTCCCCCGTTTTTAAAATGTTTAAACGATCCTTTAAGGTCCGATGTGCACGTTCAACGATAGCTTGACCAGTAGAATTATGGGGTACACCAAAATTATGAGTTACCCCCCATAGCTGTAAAAATGTTTCTAATGACTGCGCGCGATATCCCAGGCCATTGTCTGTTTTAATTTCTGTTGGCACTCCCATGGCAGCAAATGCTGCCAAAAGGTGCTTAATTATGGATCTGGCATTAGTTGATACATGAACAGTAGCCCACATAAGGTTCGAATATGTGTCAATAGATATGTGAACGTGTTTATATTTCCCAAAACTGGGATACTCCGTAACATCTGTTTGCCAAATTTGCAATGCTGATAGTCCCCGGGGGTTCACCCCTTGTGGTTGTAAGTTTGGAATGTTCGCACAGTCAGGGCAAGCAGCAATAATAGTTCTGGCTTGCTGCAATGGGAGATCAAATTGCCTACTCAGCGCTTTTGCTGACTGATGATAAAATTTATGGGATAGCAGTGCTTGTCCAAACAAGTCAGGTTTGGGTGTATTAAAACCGACGATTGCATTGGCTACTACCAGTCGATCCACGCGCGCATTACCTTCCACAATAAATCCCGGCAACGTTGTATGGCTACGAATATGATCGATAAAAAATAAGTCTGTTTGTTTTTCTAATAACGTCCATAATTTCAAAAGTGCCATAAACAGCTGCTTATTACTTACAGTTTTTAGCAAGGATCTATGCATACGTTTGACTACCCCAACGACATATTGAGAATCCGAAACAATGTTGACAGGTGTTTTATCCCATTTTTTGAAAACAGAGCATACGGCTAATAGCTCAAGCACCTGTACTGACCCTTCTGACAGAACGACTTCAGATTTCCAGGATCCATCCTGAAGATATACAAATCCCGCTTTACCTGTTCTGCTGCTAGCATCAGTAAAAACGGTAATTGCTTCCAGTGGGCTTTCACTGCAAATAGAGCATGGTTCCATTGTCAACATTGTTTTAAACAATGGGTGAGGGGGATAGTGATTGTCCACTTCCCCCTTAAAACCCATCAGAGCTACTGCAAGGCAGTCATTTTTCATCATGGCATTATTCACAATATCAAGCGACATAGGCAAAATAATTTTGTCCGTTTGCTTCCCTGAAATTTGTGTCACCCTTGCCCCTGCCTTTTGAATGCACATTCCCAGGGCTTCAATTCTAGTGACTACCGTTTTTGACATGTTAGCAGGCAAGAATATCCATTCTATTATTATCAATGGGTTTTGTTCCTGTCGCTCATCCCACTGGCCCAAAATTCCTGCAACTTCCTTATCTGAGTTATATACATATAAATTTATGGACAAATCAGGAACGTATCTGCCAGACATGGATGATGTGATTTTCTGTTCAATTGCTGCCAAGGCTTGCCGCCCCGATGCACTTAGTTGTCTTGTAGAAGTTAAGCTATCGCTGCCCCGCAATAAATCCAGCAGCGGCTGTAAGTCTGTATTTGTAATACCACAATAAGGTCGAATCCACTGTAGGTCTCCGACAAGTTTTTGTACATCATGTACGTTTCAAATGCCTTGGTTGACCACACTAATAACACGTTAAAGGGCCTTTGTGTGGACCGCTGTCTCCTTTTCCCTGTTGCACCATTGGTCGTAACACTACAGCGAGTGCTGCAGCATGAGCTTCAGCATGTATTTTTGCTTTCTCTTGTTCTTGTATTATAGTAGCCAAATCCTCGTTTGCATTATTTGAATCAGGGTATATGCTAGGTATAATTTGTTCATGTTGAACGGCGGTATCTGGGGGCTGGTTTCTCGTAGGCGGATTTTTACTCGCTTCCTGATTCTGTAGGGTTTCCTTTAAGCGTACAGTTAGGGAGGCTTGGGAACTGTCAGATGGCTGATTAATATCGGCAGTCCCAGGGAGTGGAGCAGAAGTCAAGGGCACAGGAGCAGGTGGACAAGCTCCAAAAAGTCTCTCTCGCTGCATTGTGTTTTTCTCCCCGCTTTTCCCTTTCGCTTGTGGTTGGAGAGAGAGCAGCAAAAGCAGACGCAGCCGCTTTACGATCTGCTTTCATTTCTTGCAGAGTTGTCTTAATCAATTTCCATAAAGTTGCAAGACCTTTAACTTCTTTAGACCCGTCACTAATTTCATCCCATAGGGAGGTTCCGATAGCTTCCCAGGTACTAAGCTCAAAAGCTGTACCCACACTAATCAAAAGGTTTCTGTCCTTGCTCCATTGTAGAAGCCACTTTAAACAAGCTTTATCATATTTTTTGCCTCTCTCTGAGAGTATATGTTGGAGGAGCTTAACTACCGCTTCTTCTTCTTTGGAAAGCGCAGACCCCATCTCCTTCCCCGACCGCTCACCTCCTTTACGGGCGAGTCCTTTTTAATATCCATCTCTGTTTTTTCAACCAGCCTCATAAATGTCTTTACGGCTGCCTTTTCCTTCGCAGATGCTGCGATACCCATGCCGCCTTTTATCACGTAAGCTTATGATTCCTGCCTCTCTCGAGCAGCCTGGCGCTTTTCTTCTAAGCCCACCGGCATCCGCGGCAATCTCCCCCGCCTTTTCAGTCGTTAGTGTTCCCCTCTTGTTCCTTACCGGATCACGTCAGAGGTTGCCAGATGTAGAGAAATTCCATGCAGGGACGGACGACAGGACACCAATATGATGATCAAAGTCGCCAGTTTATTGAGCCTAGCTGATCATTCTTATACAATTCTCCAAGTTCCTAAGAAGCTTTGATTGGCTGCTGCATGCAAGCATTTAGTGTCCACACGCACAAGCATAAAATGTGATTGGTTATATCGACACTGTACACGCATATAAACGTAAGATATAGTTGGTTATACTCACTCTGTACACGCGCATAAACATAGGACATAATTGGCTATATTAACTAAAACATGCGAAACTTGTCTCAGTCTAATTGGTCAAGATAAACTGCCGAATTGAGGTTGTTTGTGCCAAGTTCCCTTTATTGTGGAATGTGCACCTGTGTTTTTCTAATTGGGTTCTTTCTTTTTCTGTCTTCCTGTTTATTCTTTTCAAGGCCTTCTAAAGGCGTCTGCAATGCTCTTGCGACCATGAGCTACTTTCAGGCCCAGTAACTAAGTTCCATATAATTGAACCCTACACAGGAGATGTACTTTTAACAGAGACACTGTGTGCAGCACATCAGTCCAAACACAGGAGCTCTTGAACATCTGCAAGACACCTCTCATCAATACACACTGAATGTCTTTAGCTATCCCAGAGTGCAGAAGGGGTTAGTAGAAGAGTAAAAAGGTAATGTAGACTGTGGATTTTTAACCAAAGGAGGGCATCTAACATTACAATGTGGTTAAATTTTTTCCAGCATTGTTTCAAACATGCCAGTCAGAATTGGATGTTACTGTCCATTTTTTTGTGGGGTGGTGGTTTTTTGTTTGGTTGGGGTTTTGGGGGTTTTTTTTTGTTTGTTTGCTTGGTTGGGGGGGGGTTGTTTGTGGGGTTTTTTTTGTTTTTTGTGTTTTTTTGGTTTGTGGTTTGTTTTTTTGGGTGGGTTGGTTTTTTTTTGGTTGCTATTAATGCAAGTCAGTTATCCCTGTGGGAGCAGCTCGGAACACCTGGCATTTGTTTTCAAGAGTGACCACTAGAATTTGTTGTGCTGCATGTTTGCCAAGCCTTTGAAGAACTAGTTTCACAAGGTCAGGTTGGAGGATGGCCTTGTGTAGGCCTAGGAAGATGTGGCTGAAGACAGTCACGAGTATGTCTATGGAATGTTTTTATCTTTAACTGTTCTGAGGACTGGCAAACATCCCAGCTGGGCCAGATATGCCCTCCTGTATTAGTAGTATTGGCTGTATGCCGTTAGTTCTTTCTAGATCTTTGTTGAAACATATATAAGTTGGATTCTTTTGTGAAGTAAAGGGAATCTTGCACAGAGAGCTTGAGCACTTGATTGAGTCGCCGCAATCCCAGGAAAGAAATAAGTCTTGTGTTCTTGGTGCAGAGGCTGCTACCTGATCTACTCTTCCATTTCATACCAGACTGACCCTAGCAAACACTTTCTCCATACTGCAAGGAGGCCCTCATTTCCTGCCTAGAATCCTCAACTCTTCCCATTGCACTCCTTTAACTATTCACAAACAGTTTCACAAGCAGAGGGGTCAGTTTCCTTAGGAAATTAGGACTTAAATAAAATAAAGCTACTTTAGCTTAGTAAACAATCCTCCTTAATGGAGGTTTCCCTAGGAGGCAATTCAAAGCACTTAAGTTAGGCCTGTTCTCTCTCCCCATAGAGGAAAATCTATTCTCCCTGCACTGAAGTCAGCTGTTGCAATTACTCCACACAGTAACAATTTTCGACAGAGTTCTCCAAAATCCACCTTTAGAAAAGGTTGCTAACTGTTCTCTTGAACAGAATATAAAAAGCTACATTGAAATTTTATTTTTCAAAAAACTTCACTGCTTTTTTTTTAGAAAAATACTACTATATCTAAAGGCAGAACGTATGTATCTAAAGGAGCTAGCTAACTTACCTTACAAAAAAAGGTAAGATTTTGTTGCTACAGTAAAGTAGTATTAAATTTTAAACCCATTCTTTTTAACTAAACTTCAGCATGACACCAAACAAACAAAGAAACAAGAAATAAAATTATTCTCCAACTGCTGGGGCTACTTCCAAAACCCAAATTTAAGAACAGTCTAAGGGATCTTAATTCCCTGAAATAGTAAAAGGTAGAAATGCCTTTTACACTAAAGCATGAAATGTCTAGATATTCAGCTATAAGTTAATAAGACTAGAGCATTCTTCCAGCTAGTATTTCTGAGAGAGATCAGCATAAGAATGACTGCTGAAGGAAAAATTAAACCAAAACACAGACTTGTAGGAGATTTTCGTGGAATTAAAAAAAAATTAATAATACTTTTCACCAAGTAAAGTACTTACCTGACATTTTTCCCTTGTTCTCTCAACATCTTCACTAGATCAGCTATGGGGTACTGAGCTTTTGCTGCACACAAACCATAACCTGAAAGAATTTCCAAATTTTAAGCTATTTTTTATGTTTCAGTGCAGACAGAATAGTTATGGGGAATAAGTGTACCTTCCACACAAACAGAAGCTCTCATAATTAAAAATAAACAAAAAACCAATATATACATCAGATACTTATATATTCCCAGGGGAGTTTCAGCCTGACCACTATAATTCAGTAGCTGAATATGGCTTTTAGCAGCAAATAATCTTTTCAGTCTTTCTATCTGAATTAATTCAGCAGAGCAATAAATAAAGCCCAGGAAGAAAATGCAGAGTATAAATTATTAATGGTGTCCTCAAGGTTTGACCACAGGAGCAAGAGACAAACTCCTTGAAGAGGTTTGCAAGCTTTGTTTGAAACAAAGTTAACTTCCCAAATTAGAACCCCATCTCACTGATGTTTTCATTTAAGCTGAAGCAAAATGAAAGACTACTTCAGTTTTTAGCATTCTCCTCATTCCGATGCTAAAATATAATTTAACAAAATGGTTGTGCCATTCATTTGAAGGAAAACAAGTCTTGAACTACTCCCCACCTGACTTCTCCTAACAGGAAATGTGCTATTGAACTATATAAGCCTATGGCCAACATAAGAGTTTCAGAGCACTCAGGATTTTGGTTTTCAGGTTTTTTCTACTTTAATTCCAGTATTTATTGGATACTAATTAAGTTTGAATTTTTTTTCTGCAGGCTTTTTGACAAAACAATGCAGAATTGAGCAAGTAGACAAGAAGCATAAACAAAATCCCCTCTTTCAGTAACTTAAGGGACGGATATTTTGTTATTTGTACCATTGGTACTGTGGTAGTGCTTGGAAACTCGCATCACAACAGCTGTACACAAAATGAACTGTAAATATAATTTACGAAAGAGAGCCTCTGTCCTGAAGAATTTAAAATCTAAGTAAATAGGACAAAGTTTGAAAAGACACACATGAGGAAAAATAAAGTGACGTACACATTTCTACACAGAGGAATGATGACTAACCTGTGAACAAAAACAGATCCCACAATCCCAGTTAACATTTGACATGCTGCTGCTATGTTGCAACTGCAAGACAGGCTACAGGGTTTTTGTTTTGGGTTTTTTTTTTGTTGTGTTGGTTTGGTTTTTTTTAATAATACATCCTCTGAACATCTTGCTGTGTGAGTCAAGAGTGTCTTACCAGGAGTAATAATAACGTTATTGGCTTCCTTTATCACTTCAATTGCATTGTCCACATTGATTTCCGTGTGGGTTCCAGTAATTTCCATGGGCTCCCCATCAGTTGTTGATGTGGTGCCATAGCCCCCTAGAATCACATTTGCAAGGGAACGGTTCATAGCCTGAAAGACAAGAGTTTTCTGATCAGTTAAAGATGAAATCCAAAAACAAAGGAGAGGAGATGACCACAAATAAAACTTCTGAAGATATTAAAACCTTCCTGACAATAGTTTTTGTCTGCTGGTTTTGCCTGTTTTCAACTCAAAACTTCTTAAAACAGGCTCCTTAAAACATAGACCTAGATTAAAACAGCAATAGCCAAACATCAGCTTCTAACACATTACACATGTAACGAGATCATCAGCATTTCCCCAAGGCAAAGAACAAAACAACACAAATTAAAAAAAAATCTCAGCAAATATTGGAATCTTTCTGTTCTTAAAAGGGAGGGCTATAAAAGAATGCATATTTGGTGAGAGGTTTTTATTTTCATATATATATATAAATAAAATATACACACAATTTTTGCAAGATATTTTCTTTAGTTCTTGAGCAATTCAACACATAAGCACAGAACTGCTATATAACAGCATGGAAGCCACATATCTCTTAGAGATAGCACAGAAGCAAAGCTCCTACAGCAAGACAGAAAAGAACAGAACAAAGCTAAGTAGCCACACCAAACTAACCAAATGCTAACTCAAAACAAATTGTAATGAACTGAAAGGGGCCATTAACTTACTGTCAGAGCACCAAAGGGGAACAAGAGATCTTAAACTAGGAGCTTTAAGAGAACACATCCTGAAAATTTGGCTCTGTAGATACATAGCCAGGAAAAGCAACTGGCTAAATGCTTTTACTGGCATGTCTCCTTGTGAGCATGGTCCCAAAGCAATAACTGGAAATAGGCAAAATTGCAGTAAACAAAACTTTAGAAGCAGGAAAGGAACAGGATAAATCGCTTCTTTAAACAAACATATGTGTCATACATCTGCTGTGCTAGCTCAGAAACCACAGCAAAATTTAAGAATGGATCTGGAGAGGCACACATACAAGCAAAAGGAAACACCCACACAAAAGTATGCTTCCAAGTGTCCATTTTCCACTGACATTTCAAATCATGCAACTCCACAGGTTTTTGCTATAGCCTGAGAAGATGTGTGATTCTGTGAAATTCCACATCTAGCAAATAAGCACAACAAAGATGTTAGAACTTTTGTTTATTCTGATACATTGTGAGGGACCAAGAGACCGTGAGAGACTGGCAACCATTTTGTCTCAAACAACCAAGCAGGTAGCCGCAAGCAGCCAAGACAGGACATGCCCTGCAGAGGTGGGGTAGTGAACTGTTTCTGGAAAGCTTTCTAGAAGTTGTGCCTCAAAGAGGCTTTCTGGCGATTGTCTTTCTGGGAAGTTTTCTAGCGGTTGTGCTTTGAACATTTTGCCACAGGTTTGGAGTTTTGCCACAGGCCCTTACCACAGCAGTTGTGTAAACAAGTTAAATGGGATAAGGGGGCATCAGTGACACCCCACCCCCCACACACACCCTCCTCAAGAACTTTCAAGAAAACACCACGTGAAGAGCTCTTGGAGGAGGGTATAAAAGGAGGGGAGACCAACCCCAGGTGCATGCCCGCTGCCTGAGGAATCCAGACAGCTAATACCGAGACTTTTTCTTCGCTGGATCCAAGGGTAGTGATACTTACCTCTCCTTTTTTCTCTTTCTTATCTCTTCTCTTCCTCCTACCTTGTTGTTAGGAATATTTTGCTACGGCTGTTAGGTGTCAAGTTTTTTATTCAAAATATCTGCTATGACAAATTTAGCCACGCTTGTGTTATAAGTTAAATAAAACATATTTCAAGCATTTAGGAGCTATTGTCGTGACTCCTGCCCTGTGATTCGCTGAGCGAAACGGGGTGTTGAAATTTTCCCTGTCCCTCCTGAGTCGTTGTCATGACTCCTGTGTGCAGCAACAGACTATCTAAAAGATAACCTCCCCCGAGCCCACCGAGCAGAACAGAACATACTGAGACAGGAAGCCAAAGGAACCTTAACAGATATAGTAGATATATGAATGTGGATAAGAATTGTTTAATAATTATCTAGCTTATAATGAAGTTAAAGAAATTTCAATAGAGGTAGACATGGCCCAAGGGGATGAGAGGTGATGTTTAACGCTTGCATTGTTGAGGCTGGCTGGGACAGGAGATAGTCCCTGATAAGAAGCAGAAGTCGACCCCAAGAACCAGCCAAGACCAGCCTTGTGATTTGGATAAATGCCAAGGAGCGACTGAGTCTGCGCAGGGACAGAAGGTTAAGAGTTCACCGTGAAGAAGACATACAGCCTTCATCTTCATGAACCCCAACGACCACCACAAGGAGGCATGGCGCAGTTGGGAAGAACTTAGGGAAATGACTTCTTGGAACTAATTTTAATATGAAGCGGGGATAGGTCATGCCTATGTATAGGCGTATTGCGAAACTCTGTGTATATGTAACACTTGACTGTATAAATTTAAAGTGAACTGCCAAATCAGGCGCGCACGACTTTGGTGGGACTACCCCCCGTGCTGCCCAGCGCTGAATGAACATACCTACTTTACAATCTCACTGATTGTGGAGTCTGTTTTCCGCACGTCAATACATCATCACCATTTCAGATATGGTAAGGCAGGCACACAAATGCAGGCTCTGTGAAATCAGCATCTTTCACCTGAGACGGGGAACCAAAGAAACCATAGCAGATATAGTAGATATATGAATGTGGATAAGAATTGTTTAATAATTATCTAGCTTATAATGAAGTTAAAGAAGTTTCAGTAGAGGTAGACATGGCCCAAGGGGATGAGAAGTGATGTTTAACGCTTGCATTGTTGAGGCTGGCTGGGACAGGAGATAGTCCCTGATAAGAAGCAGCAGTGGCTCCAAGAACCAGCCAAGACCAACCTTGTGATTTGGACAAATGCCAAGGGACAACTGAGTCTGCGCAGGGACAGAAGGTTAAGAGTTCACCATGAAGAAGACATACAGCCTTCATCTTCACGACCACCAGACGACCACCATAAGGAGGCACTGCGCAAGCGCAGTTGAGAGGAGACTATGGAAATGACTTCCTGGAGCTAATTTTAATATGAAGCGGGGATAGGTAATGCCTATGTATAGGCGTATTGCGAAACTCTATGTATATGTAACACTTGACTGTATAAATTTAAAGTGAACTGCCAAATCAGGCGCGCATGACTTTGGTGGGACTATCCCCTGTGCTGCCCAGCGCTGAATGAACATACCTACTTTACAATCTCACTGACTGTGGAGTCTGTTTTCCACATGTCAGTTTGGCAAGCCAGGCAGGAGACTCTCTGCTCGGCTGCGGGACCGACTGCGGAGCGGACGCCCCTCGGCGCGCCCTGAGCACTTTCCTCGGAGGAGCCTCCGCTGCCAGCCACTCACCGTGGGAGCAGACAACAACCTCCTGAAGCCGCGGACCAAACGGTATGTTCTACAAGGGGAGCCTGTAAAAGTACGGGCCGGGGCAGCTGGTAAATCGCACAGAGACGTCTGGCGTGCAGCGTAGTCCCCGTATGGGAGGAGGGTACCCTGTATGGTAACCAGGGGGGATTTGCTGACCGATAGAGTGACCACCAGCGATCTTGGGGGTAGATCGAGCAAATCCGGGGTGACCGCTGCATCCCAGTATTGGGAGCCAGGACGGACCTGTCGATGACTGGTATATAAGAGGCAGGAGAAGGGTAAGCGCACCCCCTCGCAATTGCGCTTGGTACATTTTTGGGGTAAGTGGACCCCCTTGCAATTGCGCTTGGTACATTTTTGCAGCTGCTGAAAGGTTGTCAACTGGAGCAATGATTGTATGATATGAATGTTTGGAAATTTAATGTTAAAGATTTTGTGTGAGAATGTGAAAATGTTATGTTGAGATTTATATGTGTATATATGCTTGTTAATGTGTAAATGTCTAAAACTGTGGATTGAATGTTTGAGTAAAAGAGACACAGCTCAGCTGCGGAGCGTGTGTGGAGTTCTGATCCGCAGTTTCGTAACTCCACAAGGGGTACGGCCGGAGACAAACGAAGTGTGACTCACTGATGATTTGAAACTTGAATTTATATGTTAGCATTGTAATTGTAAGTTTGAGTTTGATTATCTTAATCATTTTGTGGTGTTGGTATAAGAAAGTCCCTGTATGGTGCATCGGATAAATGTGGGTATTTGAGTGGTGTCTTTTACATCCAGGAAATGAGTGTATGCCCTCATATGTCCTGGAATGTGTGTGGTGTAAACAGAGGTTGCAAATAGATTGTGGCGGGGATATTAAATGCCCTGAGTGTGGGGTTTGGACTCCTTGGGATAAGAGGGAATGAGCTACGTACACAGTTGGAATTGTTTGTGGTTGGAGAGATAGCCGAAATAGTGAAATTGGTGTGTGGAAAGGAAAATTTAATCCCGGAATTTGGGACATGTGAGAGAAAAACCGGGAGAATTCTATAAAGAGGTGTAAGAAATAATTTGCATGGAATCGTATTAAAAGGAGAAGTAATAAAATGGGAAACAATGAAGGGGGAATATTGAGGAAGAGTCCTCTGGGTTGTGTTATTACCCACTGGAAAGATATTGTTGGGACCGGAGGTACGGAAAATAAAAAGAACCTTATTAAATATTGCAATCAGTAGTGGCCGTTATATAAGTTAGAAGGTGATGCTAAGTGGCCACTTAATAGGTCAACAGATTATAATACTCTATTACAACTAATGCTGTTTTTAAGGAGAGAAAGAAAATGGGATGAAGTTTCATATGCAGACATGTTTTTCACCCTCCGAAACCATCTGGAGTGGCAAAGGGACTGTGGAATAGTACCCCCACAGGACCCCATGGTGCTTGCACTTGAGCGAGAGAACAACAAGGAGCTTAGAGGTAAACTGAGGCGGTGTTGTTCGGCATGTAGTATTGGACAAAGATGTACAAAGACAAATAAAATCCATCAGGTACCAGAACAAGATCTAACTGATTTGTTTAAGCCTCCCCCTCGACCACAGGAACAGGATGCAGACTCGGATAGAACTCCAACCCCCCTGGACAGCCCTGTATCTTCCCGTACTAGGAAGAAAACTACCTCAACAGCTTTACAAGCACCTCTCCGAGAGGCGGTGAGGCCGGATGGTGGGACAATGTTAATCAAAGTACCCTTTTCTACTGCTGACCCAGGGGAATGGAAAAAGGTTGCTAAAGATTATAGGAGTGATCCAGTAAGTGTAACTAAATATTTCCAATTTATTGTAAAACAGCATAACCCTGATTGGAAGGATATACAGCTATTATTGGAATATATGACCGAGACAGAGAAACAGCTGATTTTAAAAACAGCAGGGAACCTAGCTGAAGATCATTATAAGATCACAGGAGGGGACGTTAAAGAATATTTCCCTCTCCAAGACCCAAAGTGGGATGCTAATAGATCTGCACATATGGAAAGATTGCAGGGGTATCAGGAGTGGATTACAAAAGGAATGGAGAGGGCAATCCCCAAAACTATAAATTGGTCAGCTTTATATGCAGTCAAACAGAGTCCTTCCAAGTCTCCATCTGAATTCCTGGATCGATTGAGGGATGCAATGCGCCACAACACACCGCTGGATCCTGGGTCAGAGGTAACAATACAACAATTGGTCTCCCTGTTTTTGGGTCAATCTACAGGGGATATAAGGCGCAAACTTCAAAAATTACGCCCTACAGAGGGTAGGAATTTAGAAATATTATTGGATGAAGCATGGAGAGTATTTAGTAACAGAGAAGAAGGATATAGGCAGGGGCAAAGGAAATTAATGGCTGTTATCCAGGAAGAAAGAGAAAGAGGGCCTAGGCGAGGCTTGCCCCGACTGGGCAAGGATCAATGTGCTTTGTGTAAGAAATTCGGTCATTGGAAAAAGGAATGCCCAAAGAACAAGAAGGAGGATCAGGGGGCTTAAACAGGAAGAACAGTAGCCCATGTGGAGGGAGATTGACGGGAACCTGGGGAATCTACCCTAGCGGATCCACTGGTTATAATTAAGCTAGGGAAAACACAACAAGAAATAGAATTCTTGGTAGATACGGGGGCAACATACTCGGTTCTGAACCAAGCTTTGATGCCCCTGGGAGATGATTATGTCATGGTGAAAGGAGCAACTGGTCAAAGTGAAAAGGCATATTTTTGTAAACCTTTAGAATATAAATTAGGAAAACAGTGGGGCATTCATAAATTTTTATATATGCCCAACTCCCCAAAGGCACATTTGGGAAGGGACTTGTTGGAACAATTGGAAGCAAAAATTGTATTCAAAAAGGGAGAAATTACTCTGGAGGTAAAAGATCAGCAATATATTCAAATATTGAGCCTAACCTTAACCAGTCTCCCCCTAGAAGGAAGCATTAACGAGGACAACTTAAAACAAGTGTACCCGGGGGTATGGGCTACCGATGCACCTGGAAGAGCGAAAAGTGCCCCCCCCGTTGAAGTTAGGATCAAGGAAGGCCGAAAGCCGGTAAGGATTAAACAATATCCCCTAAAGAAGGAAGACAGAGAAGGAATTCGGCCGGTGATAGAAAAATTTTTGCAGTTGGGGTTACTAAAAGAGTGTGAGTCTGAATTCAATACCCCTATATTACCTGTTCGGAAGCCCGATGGGTCATATCGGGTGGTCCAAGACTTACGGGCGGTGAATAAGATAACTGAAGATCTTTACCCGGTAGTGGCAAACCCATATACCCTGTTAACCGTATTAACACCTGAATTGACTTGGTTTACTGTTTTAGATTTGAAGGATGCTTTCTTTTGCCTCCCTCTCCATGAAGCCAGCCAAAAATTATTTGCATTTGAATGGGAAAACCCCAAGAGTGGTCGAAAGACCCAGCTCACTTGGACGGTGTTGCCACAAGGATTTAAGAATAGTCCTACCATTTTTGGCAATCAGCTTGCAAAAGACTTAGAATCCTGGGAAACCCCGTCTGAGGAGGGAAAACTGTTACAGTATGTGGATGATATCCTGATCGCCACCAAGACAGAGAGAGATTGTATGACATGGACGGTGAGTCTGTTGAATTTCCTGGGACTTCAAGGGTACCGGGTATCCAAGAAGAAGGCACAGGTAATACAACGCAAAGTGAATTATTTGGGCTATGAAATTAGTGCAGGACAAAGAACTATGGGACAAGCCCGTAAAGAGGCAATATGCCAAACTCAGAGACCCCAGACAGTGAAAGAGTTACAAACTTTTCTGGGAATGACAGGGTGGTGCCGATTGTGGATCTATAATTATGGATTGCTTGTTAAACCACTGTATGCGCTAACAGCCACTGAGCAGAAACACCTTGGGTGGAACAAGGAGACTGAACGAGCCTTTGAGCTACTGAAAAAGGCTTTGATGTCGGCCCCAGCCTTGGGACTCCCAGATGTAAGTAAGCCGTTTCTTCTTTACTCACACGAGAAGCAGGGCATTGCCCTGGGAATATTAGCACAAAACCTGGGTCCATATCGACGGGCTGTTGCCTACCTCTCTAAGCAGTTAGACACGACTGCGAAAGGTTGGCCTGGATGCCTGCGGGCGGTTGCAGCTGTGATACTAAACATACAGGAAGCCCGAAAGTTTACTCTGGGCCAGAAAATGACTGTTTTAGTGTCTCATACAGTATCAACAGTACTGGAAACAAAGGGTGGACACTGGCTCTCTAGCAGGATGACGTGGAGATTGTAGTCACTAACATTGTCAACCCAGCTTCTTTTCTCAGCGGGAACACAGGAGAACCAGTACATCATGACTGTTTGGAAACCATCGAAGCAACATACACAAGTCGCCCAGACCTGAAAGACAGCCCCATGGGAAACGGAGAAACCTGGTTCACAGATGGAAGCAGTTACGTCCTAAATGGTAATCGACATGCGGGATATGCCATCACCACCAGCCAAGAGGTAATAGAATCAGGGGCTTTGCCCATGAACACCTCTGCACAGAAGGCAGAAATAATTGCTCTAACCCGCACCCTGGAATTGGCCCAGGGCAAAGTTGTGAACATTTATACAGACTCAAAATATGCCTTTGGAGTTGTACACGCACATGGAGCAATTTGGAAGGAGAGAGGACTATTGAATTCCCAGGGGAAAAATATCAAACACGCAGAAGAAATTCTGAAGTTACTGGAAGCTGTCCAGCTCCCTAAGAAAGTAGCGATTATGCATATTAAGGCACACCAGAAAGTGAGCTCAGATTTGGAAAAAGGGAATGAGCTGGCAGACAGAGAGGCAAAACAAGTGGCCAGAACAAAGGTAAAAATAGAAGGGGCTTTAATTCCTGATAGACAAATCTCCCTAAAAGGTAAGCCAGAATATACCAAGGAAGATCAGAAACTTATTACAGATTTAGAAGGGTCATATAATGAAGAAGCGTGGGCTCATACCCCACAGGGAAAACTAATCATTCCCTCTTGCTTACTGTGGCATTTGATACGGGAGGAGCATAGGAAAAGACACTGGGGGACAGAGGCTCTGTATAAACATTTAATAAGAGAAATTGTGGCTAAAAATTTATATACCACAGTGAGACAAGTGACTCAACAATGTGATCTTTGCCTCCAGACTAATCCTAAGAATACCCCCAAACTAGAAATGGGTCAGATTGGGAAAGGTAATGGGCCTGGAAAGCAATGGCAAATTGACTTCACAGAACTTCCAAGAAAAGGGGGGTATTGATATTTACTAGTATTAACTGATACCTTTTCAGGTTGGCCAGAAGCATTCCCAACAAGAACGGCTAAAGCCTGGGAGGTAACTAAAATATTAGTGCAAGAGATAATACCACGTTTCGGGGTTCCAGCAACCATGTCCTCTGACAGAGGACCACATTTTGTCTCAAGAATAGTACAACAAATTAGCCGCCATTTAGGTATAGATTGGCAACTTCATACTTCATATCACCCCCAGTCGAGTGGTCAAGTGGAAAAAATGAACCACTTAATCAAACAGCAAATTGTGAAATTGGGACAAGAAGCAAATCTAACATGGCCTCAGTCTCTCCCTTTAGCCCTTCTGCGTATACGAACAAGACCAAGGGCAAGGGAAGGACTGAGCCCCTTTGAAATGTTATATGGAAGACCCTATGAAATACAGAAAGGGGTGTCTGTGCAAGCTAGGGACGAAATTGTGACCTCTTACATGGTAGCATTAAGTAAACAGCTCAATAAAATCAGGAAACATGTGGTAGAGACTTGAGAGAGAGGTTTAGATGGACCTGTACATAATATACAACCTGGGGATTATGTATATGTAAAGTCTCTTACAGAAAAAACCCTGGAACCACAGTGGGAAGGACCATTCCAAGTACTACTCACCTCCTTTACTGCAATCAGAATCAAGGAACAGAACGCTTGGATTCATCACACCAGAGTGAAAAAGTCACCCAAAACTCCATGGAAAGTCACCACAAAACCCAATGGACACTTAGTTTTTACGCGGTAATATGGGCAACCTTGGGGACAAGGAGCGTAACATGGGATGGGAACATGTTTGTTCTGGATATGTTCACGTTTTCAGCTTTTAATAACATGTCCCTCACAAAGTACACTAAAATACCCCCTGAGCAGCAAGGAGACCTGTGCACTGTAACTAATGAACACTGCTGCACTTATGTTAACCAAAAGAGACAAATAGAAACAGATCTCTCTCAAATTTGGAAAAAAACCCAACTTTTACATTTAATGTCACAAGATGACACTTCATGGGGATTCACTGAGATATGGGAAAAATTAACCTCCTGGTTGCCAAATTTGACATGGTTGAAACAATTGTTTGTCACTGTAATAATGATCATTCTCTTGTCTGTAGTCCTTTGCATAGTGGTTCAATGTGGCGTTTGGTGCTGTAAGAGTACAGGGGACTCTTACAGTGAATGGAAAAAGAATGAGTTGCGACGAAAACTTGAGTCCAACAAATATTTTGAGAGAATAAGGAAACAATGCATTAAAATACTAGAGTTAGATATAGTAAAAGAATTTACTATTTTCTAGAAAAGGGGGGACTGAGACGGGGAACCAAAGAAACCATAGCAGATATAGTAGATATATGAATGTGGATAAGAATTGTTTAATAATTATCTAGCTTATAATGAAGTTAAAGAAGTTTCAGTAGAGGTAGACATGGCCCAAGGGGATGAGAAGTGATGTTTAACGCTTGCATTGTTGAGGCTGGCTGGGACAGGAGATAGTCCCTGATAAGAAGCAGCAGTGGCTCCAAGAACCAGCCAAGACCAACCTTGTGATTTGGACAAATGCCAAGGGACAACTGAGTCTGCGCAGGGACAGAAGGTTAAGAGTTCACCATGAAGAAGACATACAGCCTTCATCTTCACGACCACCAGACGACCACCATAAGGAGGCACTGCGCAAGCGCAGTTGAGAGGAGACTATGGAAATGACTTCCTGGAGCTAATTTTAATATGAAGCGGGGATAGGTAATGCCTATGTATAGGCGTATTGCGAAACTCTATGTATATGTAACACTTGACTGTATAAATTTAAAGTGAACTGCCAAATCAGGCGCGCACGACTTTGGTGGGACTACCCCCCGTGCTGCCCAGTGCTGAATGAACATACCTACTTTACAATCTCACTGATTGTGGAGTCTGTTTTCCGCACGTCACTACTGACTGCAGTGGGCAGTAGTTCATATCCTCTAAGAACATGCTGCCTCTGATGTGTATCACAATATTAAACCTTCAAAGAGAAAAACAGACTACTTAGTATACTGCATCAGTTAAGTATCAGGTAAGACAGTCTAGACAGAAGAATATCCTCTTCAGATGTTACACACGCTAAGCTTACAAGCAGCAAAGCACTTTCTACTCATATCTAAACCAAAAGACAACAGTAAGACCACAGCAAAGGAAAAAAGTTCAAATATTAGAAATCTGAGAATCCACGCAAAGCAAGCATGAGATTGAAGCATTCTTGCCTGGCTATGCACCATGGAGCTGAGGAAAGAGGAGGGAAGTCTGGCAAAAAGGGGGTGGTACAGAAGGCTTCAAAAGGAGGAAATAGTTAATGACCGGCTATGCTGCCTGGACACTCAGAAATCTATGGGACCAGATGGGATCCATCTGAGAGTACTGAAGGAGCTGGTGGAGGAGCTTGCCAAGCCACTCTCCATCATTTATCAGCAGTCCTGGTCAACGGGGGAGGTCCCAGACGACTGGAGGCTTGCCAATGTGACACCCATTTACAAGAAGGGTCGGAGGGAGGATCCAGGGAACTACAGGCCTGTCAGCCTGACCTCGGTACCAGAGAAGATTATAGAGTGGTTCATCTTGAGTGCACTCACATGGCATGTGCAGGACAACCAGGGGATCAGGCCCAGCCAGCATGGGTTTACGAAAGGCAGGTCCTGCTTGACCAACCTGATCTCCTTCTATGACCAGGTGACCCATCTAGTGGATGAGGGGAAGGCTGTGGATGTTGTCTACCTGGACTTTAGAAAGGCCTTTGACACTGTCTCTCACAGCATACTCCTTGAGAAGTTGGCGGCTCATGGCTTAGACAGGTGTACTCTTCGCTGGGTAAAAAACTGGATGGATGGATGAGCCCAGAGGGTTGTGGTGAATGGAGTTAAACCCAGTTGGCAGCCGGTCACAAGTGGTGTTCCCCAGGGCTCAGTATTGGGGCCAGTTCTGTTTAATATCTTTATCAATGATCTGGATGAGGGGATCGAGTGCACCCTCAGCAAGTTTGCAGATGACACCAAGTTGGGAGGGAGGGTTGATCTGCTTGAGGGCAGGAAGGCTCTACAGAGGGATCTGGACAGGCTGGATCAATGGGCTGAGGCCAATTGTATGAGGTTCAACAAGGCCAAGTGTCAGGTCCTACACTTTGGTCATGGCAACCCCGTGCAGTGCTATAGGCTTGGGGAAGATTGGCTGGAAAGCTGCCTGGCAGAAAAAGACCTGGGGGTGCTAGTTGACAGCTGGCTGAATATGAGTCAGCAGTGTGCCCAGGTGGCCAAGAAGGCCAACAACATCCTGGCCTGTATCAGAAATAGTGTGGCCACCAGGAGCAGGGAAGTGATTGTTCCCCTGTACTTGGCACTGGTGAGGCCGCACCTTGAATACTGTATTCTGTTTTGGGCCCCTCACTACAGGAAAGACATTGAGGTGCTGGAATGTGTCCAGAGAAGGGCAACCAAGCTGGTGAAGGGCCCGGAGCACAAGTCTTACAAGGAGTGGCTGAGGGAACTGGGGTTGTTTAGTCTGGAGAAAAGGAGGCTGAGGGGAGACCTTATCGCTCTCTACAACTACCTGAAAGGAGGTTGTAGTGAGGTGGGTGCTGGTCTCCTGTCAGGTGGCTGGAGATAAGACAAGAGGAAATGGCCTCAAGTTGTGGCAGGGGAGGTTTAGATTGGATATTAGGAAAAATTTCTTTACTGAAAGGGTTGTCAGGCATTGGAACAGGCTGCCCAGGGAAGTGGTTGAGTCACCATCCCTGGAGGTATTCAAAAAGCGTGTAGATAAGGCACTTCAGGACATGGTTTAGTGGGCATGGTTGACAGTTGGACTCGATCTTAAAGGTCTTTTCCAACCTAAACGATTCTATGATTCTATGAAAATGAGCCAAGGCCTCATCAAGCAACAATTAATCAACACAGCTAAGACCTACCCACCATGGGGCACTGTGGTAAGTCCTCTGTAGCCTCTTTCACCTTCTTTACCACCACAGACCACAAACATATGAACAAAGTGCAGGCTTCACCATTCACAGATAATTCAACTACCAGCAAAAAGCCCTCTCTGCTGTGCATACACAGGTGATACTGGCCAGGAGCTTCCAGCCAGGGAAAACCAAACCCTTCATCCCTGAGAACTCCAAGTCCTTGCATACCACACTGTGCCCACATAAACCACACAGCTAGTACAGGTGATGGGCCAGCATACAATTTGTAAGAGTAACACAATTTGTCCCTTCTCTTGCTCTCTTTCATCACCCCAATTAATGGTTCCTCTTCTACCTGAAGCATTTTCCCCATCCCTAAGCATACTGATTCTAATACTACAGTTGCAATAATCAAGTATTCACTCGAGGGGGGGAGAGAGAGAGAAGGACATGCTAATACAATCAAATGTTCTGAAAAAGTTATGTTGTGTTAGTGTTTTAAAAGAAGTCACAATTCACAGGATGAGCGAACAGTACAGGACTTTGCTTTTTTGTTTTGAAGTTAAATTTTTTTGTCCTTAACTCACCTCAATAGGCACAAAAGAGGGATGGGTGGAAAAATCAAACTGATATGAGTGCAAAAATTAAGATATTATCTGAATATATGTTGGCCAATTTTATTAACTCATGTAAAAGCTTTAAGAGATTATCTGGATAGGCTTTGGATGATTAAGCTACAGTTTTATCACAAAAAGTAATTGGAAATGTTGTAAAAAGAAGTTTTCAACCATTAAGATGTTTCCACAAACACCTTTTAATCTGTACTAGTAAAAGTCGACAGCCAGGACTGACCATAGAAAAACATCAGGACAGGAGAATAGCAACACTGATCATACAAGAACACAAGAGCAGAAGTTAAACAGAATTATACAACAGAGAATCAGGAGGCTGGCAGCTGTTGCACTGTGAACAGTTTTCTTTAAGTCATTACCTCTCCATCTTCAAAAACAAAAAGGAGACACACACGGGAAGACAAGAGACTTCTGTACAAATGTTCCAGGAAAAAAGGAGACTATTACTAATAATGCAATATGATTACACAGAGTTAAAGCTCAAGTTTGCTCCGACACAGACGTTAGTATCAGCAATACATTAATGCAAGCCTGCTGCCACCCCGTGGTGCTTCAAAGTAGCTGCTCTGAAGAAAGTAGCACACTCCTATACTTCCAAAACCAAACTTTAAATTACTCTCTAGTCAAACCAAACGTGTTGGTTTGTTGTTGGGTTTTATTTTGGTTTTTTTTAAAGGAACTCACTACTTATCTCCTACTGATAAATTTTAAATTTAGTTTAACAATACTGCAGAGTGACATGACTAAAAAGACAGCTGAGCACAAGTAATCATATCTATTTGAGCCCAGATTCAAACCCTGAATGCCTAAGTCAATGCAAAGGCTTTCCTCAGTTTTGAAGTGGGTATCTCTCCAAACCAGAGAGATGACTGACATCTAGTCCAACAGTTTCAGTCAAGAATTTTCTAGTCTTTAAACACCTAGCAGTCTGGTCTTCTGATTGCTTATCTTCCTAGCAAACATGCTGAATAAGGTTTCTCATTACTTTGAAAACAAGCACAATTTCTGCTCACTTCTTACCACACACATGATGTAAGAGAGGATGGCACCAGAGGAGCCAATGAGTGCACCAACAATGGTCAGCAAGTTGTTGTTCAGTAGGAAGCCCTCAGCACACAAAGCCCATCCAGAATAACTGTTCAGGACAGTAATAACTACAGGCATGTCAGCACCTCTAGTAGCTGCTGTTAAAGTGACACCCTGGAAAAGGAAAGAAAATATACACTTCAGCATAAGCCACGACTAAGGAGAATATGCAAAGAGGACAGTCTGCCCGTAGCATTAAAAAATAAATATGATGTTACTTAATAACCCAATTCAAGTATTTTCAACGTAGGAGACATCAAGCTGTGGCCTGAGGATTTGACTTACCGATTCCACCTTCTGAGAGAGGACAGGAAGGCACTCCCACTGTCCTCATCCTGTGCTTAGTCACATATTTTTACTCACAAAAATATCCTACCAGCTCCGTGGAATTGTTCATACCAGTAAAGTATTCATACTGAGCAGACTTTGCAAGACTCAGTTTACAGAATGGTAATACGTAGGGTAAATTTTGCAACAACTGGTGTGAGTGAATGGGAGAAGTTACACATGGGGATAATCTTTTTATCATGACAACCTGTACATCCAGTGCCTTTATAAGTATTTTAAGGATGAACTTTCCAAAAAGTCTTTTAAAATATCAGTTTATTATATAAAAACCTCCATTAAGTCATAGCTGCAAAAAGTAATTATATGCACACATGCCTGTTCTTTGGAACAGTTCTGTTTTATAGCTAGATTTAGGAAAGTCAGTTGCTACTTGCTACTGCAAGTTAACATACAGACACTATGATGATAGTGACTCAGGATGGTAAAATACAATCATCAAGAGGAAACTTGCAAAGCTGAAGAATGAACTGCTTGTTTAATTTGTTTCACCTTCCAACTTACCATTATGGCTGAGAGAGCTGATACAGAACCTAAACAAGTAATTCCAATAGTGTAACCAGGATCAATCATGTATGGAACCATTCCTCCAACGCTGGCAGCCAGCAATCCTGCATTCAATGCATGTCGACCAGGCAAGAGCAGTGGTGCAGAATTCAGGACACATGCAGTCAAACGCATATTCAGAGATTGACACATACATACAGAAGAACATGTCTCTTGCCCCAGAGAAGACTGAATACCTCAGTAAAAGAAAAATTAAAAAAAGAAGAGGAAAAAAAAAAACAGAGGAGCAGAAGATAAAACAAGTTAGTTGAAGCTGAGACCTTGTGCTGACTCAGTACTGCAACATATTCAGACTTATTCTAGATTCTCAAATACTCCTGTTTAAACTCTTGTTTTACTTCCTAATCTCTCTCAGGTGTTTCAGAATAATCACAAAGACCTCTTTTCCTCTTGAAAAGCACCTTTTTTTTTTTTTTCTTCATTAAACTTACTTAAATTCTGGCCCCAAGTCTTTGCGTGCTGTGCATGAACCTCTGTAATAGGAAGCTCTTAGCTGGAACTTCTTAGTACAGGTATTATCTCAGTCACTCAAAAGCTGTATGCTTAGAAAAAATATGACTACACAGATAACCCCAAATATAAAATACTCCTGCTTTCAAATGCTTTAGTTCACCAGTACCCTCAGTCACACAGACTTCCCACATTGGCAGAGTCTTGAAGGGAAGAGAGGTTTGGGGATTTGTGTGATTCAGTTTAAAAAGACAAACAAGTATTTATCGTCACCCTAGGCTTTAAAACAACACAGCAAAGAGTAAAAATAATTATCCATTACTTTTGGTGTAAGTAATTACTTACCGAGTGTCTCATTTAAATTTAGCTGAATTCAAGAGAAAGAATGAACTGATCAAAGTGTGTGACCTGCTACCTCTAGTTCAATAGTATAGACAAGCTTACTATTATGGTGCTGATATGACAAGGGGGAGGGGGGAACACAAAAAAAAAACCCAGGAGAGTGGGCTGAAACAGGCAGTGAAGTTCACCAGGGACATGCGCACAAATCACTAGGAAGGGTGGAGGGGGAAGATGGAGAAAGAAAATAATTGCTAAGTAGTTACTCATTTATTTCTTCTCAGAAATACATACTACTGACAAAGCCTTCAAAAGATTATTAGAGAAGACAGCTTTCCATCCATATCATGCTTCCTCCTTCAATGGCTGGTCTCATAAACACTGAAGAAAGCAATGTTTCCCAAAGAAACTATTGCAAGGCTAATAACAAGATTAGTAATAGGAAGCTCTTACTACCTTTACTAAGAAGTTCCAGCTATCTCAGTCTCTCAAAAGCTGTGTGCTTACAAAACCAAAAATAAATGCAATAAAGAAACCTTCAGGTGCATAAGAATCAGGAATTAGCGAGTGTTTAATTTAGAAGGCATATTTACTAAAACAGTAAGAGGCATGGAGTTTGCATAGTAGGTAAATAGATAGTGGATTGGATGGTTTAAAGTGAGTCAGTCTTAACTGATACTGCAAAACTACCTACCTAAATGAAGCCTGCAATGCTAAGAACAAAGTCCCATAAATATTAGCAGTGCTCACTGAGTCCAGCAACACCAGGGTTTCAATTAAAATGTCTGCTCAGGAAGACGAAGTTGTGATCATAAGGGTTAAATAAAATAGAGTCAGGTACAGTGTCTTAACAACAATAAAGCAACCCTCATTTCTAGATGAGATGAACTGAGGGAAGCTTATATGATTTGGTAATTAATAGCAGTAATATGTCCAAGCACTGAAGACAAACCATTCATAACTAAAGCTGTACACAAGCAAGAAGAGAATTTTAAAAAGTACACTCATAATAATTAAACATATAAACTTTTACCTGATGCAAAATACAATGTTTCTTTCCAATTACACAGCAGTCTAAAGGCTGAGCTAAATCTTGGGGGGGGGAACAGGGGACGGACACCTTTTTAACAAATACTTAGTTCTGAATGGAAGGTCTCACCTTGCAGTTTTCCATAAGCAACAAGAGAGCCACTGAAAGTCACCCTGCCAATGTATGTGCCAAGGTACGCCACAATCTTGGTGAGGTTTGCAGCTGGATCAGTAGTGAAGTGAGGATATTCGATCATATATTCTGCTACACAGGTGAGCACAGCAGCCAAACCAACCAAACTATGGAAAGCAGCCACTAGCTGAGGCAGATCTGTAATCTGGATGCATTTAGCAATCGTCAAACCTATTGAGAGTTGAAGACAGGAGGGAAGTCTTACAAAACACATCTAATCTGTGCAGCTAGAAACTGATAAATCATGGTTCAGTGTGCAATGAATACATGCACACACATGCCTGTTCCAATGGAAAAATTTGTTCTATACTAGAAATTGCTATGGCATTTAACTGAAAGCTGCATATGTGTATTTTGTGCAATGAGGATATCATGGAAATTAGAGAGAAGATTAAAGCATATCATGTTCTTAGAAGCTTCATTAAATATTGAGAAATTCAATATTTTCTGTTAAGAAAGCACAGTGTGAAAAAGTGAATTTGGCAGCATTCAGTCAGCAACTGAACAGAAGTATGAAGTTGGGCAAGTTCATTCACCTCTGCATACCCAGTTTCCCTAACAGAGATGATGTACCTGCTTTTCCACCAGTCTCTCCATTCTTTACCGCATCCTGATGCATTAATAAAAGCCCTGGGACTTATGATTCTTTGTTCACATACTTGCAAAATAACATAAGCAAGCCATAAATGTAAGTTAGTCAATTTGCCTGTGACCTATACAATATTTTGCATATATACAGCTTGCATAAATGCACATATAGAGCATATATTGTTAGTTTATAGTATCATACACATACCTATGGTACCACCAAGTGCTGCTGCACCTGACATATGCAACAACAATTCAGGTGAGGGTTTAAGGCCTCCAAGAGTTGCTGCTAAACCTCCTGCAACACCAATCATACCCAAAGCATTTCCAAGACGAGCTGTTCCTTGGGTGGACAGACCAGCCAGGGCACCAACACAGCATAAGCCTGAGCCCAGATACATCATCTTTAAAATAAGAAAAACATCAATATGCATATATGAAGTAGAGGCACAAAGTGCATAATCATTATAAAAATCTTTCTGATTATTACACAAAAGGGCAAATTTCTCCAGGATGCGTATAAGTCACCAGATGGCTTGTTCTTAACCAAAGTAGAAGTCAAACTCTTGACTGTGAGAAATTGTATGGGATGTGATTTTGGCCAATTAATATGTGATATCTATTAAAACTTTTTCCCTACTTTATGAACTTGGTTTATCTCTACTGTGAATACTAAACTTGCATCAAGCCAACTTTCCTCATCAGTTCAGAAGCAAGTTTTTCTTTAGTACAATCCCAAAGTTAAACTGTCCTGTTCATTATAGGAATAGCTTTGGAATTGCTTATGGTGCATCTGAACTCCTGTTTTCAAAAAGTATAAACAAGCTTAGATGAACTGAGCTATACATGTTTAGATAACTAAAAAAACCTCAATGTATTGCAAGCTCCCAGGATAAAGCTATGCTTGGATTCACATTTTCCAAACACAGAAGGCAATACACATTGATTTTTCTTACTATTAAAACAAATGCAAACAGAAGTCAGTCTACCATAAAAGGTGCTATAGGTACAATCACTGTACATCCCTCTGTGCTGAAATCTCATCCCATCCAGATGTCATACCTACTTTAACTGTCACTCCAAGTAAATCTTTCAGAAATATTTAAACCAAACACTGGTTTCTACAGTCGCTCTAATATTTAAGCTGTAATTTAGGAAAACTGTCCAATAAATAACAAAGTATCTGCTGCTTGGGGGAGGGGAATTAACACTTTTAAAATTTGCAGATTCAGCATTTGAGGTATGATTACAAGCTTAAAGTTAATCAACTTCATATTGGCTTTGTTGGAATACATAGCTGATTAAAAGACCATGCATGGCTAATTTGCTATTTACTCCTGTCCTGGTTTCAGCTGGGATAGAGTTAATTGTCTTCCTAGTAGCTGGTACAGTGCTATGTTTTGAGTTCAGTATGAGAAGAATGTTGATAACACTGATGTTTTCAGTTGTTGCTAAGTAGTGTTTAGTCTCAAGTCAAGGATTTTTTCAGCTTCTCATGCCCAGCCAGCAAGAAAGCTGGAGGGGCACAAGAAGTTGGCACAGGACACAGCCAGGGCAGCTGACCCAAAGTGGCCAAGGGGGTATTCCATACCATGTGACGTCACATCTAGTATAGGAACTGGGGGGAGTGGGGGCAGGGAATCGCCGCTCGGGGACTAGCTGGGTGTCGATTGGCGGGTGGTGAGCCCTGCGCATCATTAGTACATTCCAATCCTTTTATTACTACTGTTGTCATTTTATTAGTGTTTTCATTATCATTATTAGTTTCTTCCTTTCTGTTCTATTAAACCGTTCTTATCTCAACCCACGAGTTTTACTTCTTTTCCTGATTTTCTCCCCCATCCCACTGGGTGGGGGGGAGTGAGTGAGTGGCTGCATGGTGCTTAGTTGCTGGCTGGGGTTAAACCACGACAACTCCTTAACAGAGTAAGCAGTGAAGAAGCATACCTTGCTGTGAACAGCAGGCTGAGAGCCACAAAGTTATCTTCTTACCTGTTCAATATTATAGCCACCATTGAGAGCAGCTGCATAGCCTCCTACAAATACACCGCCAGGAAGTAAGTACAAGTAGTTGTACTCAGGAGGATCTGTGGGACGTTTGAACATATCCAGCATTCTCTGTGTAACTAGAAACCCACCTGGCCAAAAGAAAACAACAATTTTTAAGAAACAAAATCTAAAACTAAGCATATACCAAGCTAAAAGAGAAATATTTGGTTAAACCATATTACCACACAAAGTTAGCAACTGACACCAATGAAGTCTCTGAAAAGCTAGTAAACTGGAAAACCACCAGAAAACAAAGATGTAATCAGGGTGAGATCCTGTTTTCTTTTTTAACCTTTGGAGGGAATTTATGAAAGCCTGGAGGACTTGCTCTGGCTCCATACTCCACGCTGAACTATAGGGTACAGCTTAGTTTACAACTATGCTCTTTTTCCTGTCTACTCTAGCAAAAAATAGTATTTATAAGTCACATTGCTCACTTGTGCATCTTTTTTTATTCATGAAGCTAGGACTTTTGAAGACTGAGCAAGCAGAATTTTGTTCTATACCACCAGTATATTTTTCAAGTGGGAAAAGGAATACAAAGACAAATGCAGTACCATCTTGGGATATACAGGTGTCCTGGGTTCAGCTGGGATAGAGTTAATTTTTACAGGAACCTGGGAGGGGGCACAGCCAGGACAGCTGACCTGAACTAGCCAAGGAGCTATTCCATACCATGTGCCATCATGCTCAGTATATAAATGGGGAGCGGGCTGGGGGTGCTCTCTCGGCTTTCAGTGGGGGAAGTGGCGAAGCATCGGGTTCCGGGCGGTGAGCAGTTGCACTGTGCATCACTCGCTTTGTATATTCTTTTATTAGTACCGTTGTTGTTGTAACTTCTCTTTGTGTTGTCCCAGTAAATTGTCCTTATCTCAACCCACGAGGTTCCGTGTTTTTTTTCTTTTCTCTTTTCTGATTCTCCTCCCCATCTCACCGGAGAGGGGAGGAGCGAGCGAGCGGCTGCGTGGTCCTTTGTTACCGGCTGGGCTGAAACCACGACAACAGGAAAAAGCTATTTTATGTAGTCATCACCCAAAGGATACCGTAAAAGAAAAATACACATTTAAATGCTTCCATAAAAAAAGGTTACACCACAGGGTGTGTGAACCAGATACAGTAGCTACCATGAAATATGGTTGGTTTTTTTTCTTTATTGATGGATGTTCTCAGATCCTATTCCCAGAATATTTCTGGAATCTACACACTGTAAGAGCTAGAAGAATTAAAAGAATTACACAAGTGCTTTAAGTTAGCCTCGGGGGGAAAAAGAAAAAAAAAAAAGAAACCAACAAAAAAAACCCACCACCTAACATTCATACCTGCAATGTTGACTGAACAGATAAAGGCTGAAAGCACTGCTAGACTTTGAGGAGTGTTTTCAGGGAGATAGTTTCCACCCATCAATACCAGTCCACCAACTGCAGTTAGTCCTATTTAAAAGGGAAAAAAGTGTTACTGAACCTTAAAAGGCTCTATACCTAGAGCAAGTTTCCTTCCACTTGTCAAAAAAATACTAGTCAACTAAAATTTTTACCCCTACTCTCCACATTACTACTTAAACAAAGACTGCCATGATCTTTTTCAGCAATATAAATGTTTCAAAAGAAAAAAAATAGTATATGAGTGTAGTTTTGAAGTACAGTACCTCAAGCACAGAGTCAGCCTCCGAGTACTTGTTCAATAAAAGAAACTTTGCTTTTAATAGTCAAAATAGATCAGACTCATGACCTGCCACATATATACACACAGAGATATATAAAATCTTACATATTTATAAGGTTATGCATCTTACAGGTCACTGTTAGGAAATTTTTCTTTTTTCCCCCTCTTCAAAACACATAGTTTAAGGAGAGAAAAAAAAAGAAAGCAGAAAACATGAAAGACAAGTTATTTTCAGGGCAACATTTTGGGAGGAAAGATGTGTTATATGAAAGGAGAGACTGCAGCACTCTGTATTGGCTTTGTATGGCAAGGTTTTGGTAGTGGGGCAGAGGCTACAGGGGTGGCTTCTGTGAGAAGCTGCTAGAAGCTTCCCTTGTGTCTGACAGAGCCAATACCAGCCAGCTCTAAGACAGACCCACCACAGGCCAAGGCTAAGCCAATCAGAGACAGTGATAGTGCCTCTGGGATAACAGATTTAAGAAGGAAAAAAAAGTTGCTGGGACAGACAGAAATGGCAGCCGGAGAGAGGAGTGAGAACATGTAAGAGAAACAACCCTGCAGACACCAAGGTCAGTGAAGAAGGAGGGGGAGGAGGTGCTCCAGGCGCCAGAGCAGAGATTCCCCTAGAGCCTGTGGGGAAGACCATGGTGAGGCAGGCTGTCCCCCTGCAGCCCAGGGAGGTCCACAGTGGAGCAGATATCCACCTGCAGCCCATGGAGGACCCCACACCGGAGCAGGTGGGTGCCCAAAGGAGGCTGCGACCCCATGGGAAGCCCGTGCTGGAGCAGGCTCCTGGCAGGACCTGTGGACCTGTGGAGAGAGGAGCCCACAGAGCAGGTTTGCTGGCAGGACTTGTGACCCCATGGGGGACTCACACTGGAGCAGTGTGCTCCTGAAGGACTGCACCTCGTGAAAGGGACCCATGCTGGAGCAGTTCATGAAGAACTGCAGCCCGTGGGAAGGACCCACGTTGGAGAAGTTCATGGAGGACTGTCTCCTGTAGGAGGGACCCCACGCTGGAGCAGGGGATGAGTGTGATGAGTCCTGCCCCTGAAGAGGATGAAGCGGCAGAGACAATGTGTGATGAACTGAGCATAACCCGTGTTCCCTGTCCCGCTGTGCCGCTCGGGGGGCTAGGTAGAGAATCTGGGAGTGAAGTTGTGCCTGGGAAGAAGGGAGGGGTGGGGGGAAGGTGTTTTGAGATTCGGTTTTATTTCTCATTACCCTACTCTGGCTGATTGGCAATAAATTAATTTTCCCCAAGCTGAGTCTGTTTTGCCCGTGATGGTAATTGGTTGAGTGATCTCTCCCTGTCCTTATCTCAACTCAGAAGCCCTTTGTTATATTTTCTCTCCCCTATCCAGCTGAGGAGGGGGAGTAATAGAATAGCTTTGGTGGGCACCTGGCATCCAGCCAGGGTCAACCCGCCAGTAAAACAAACTTTAAAGCAAACAGTTTAAGAGTTGAAAATTACTTATAAAAATAAAAAATACACAGCACCATATTTGCTTTTCTTTTGAAAAAACATACTCTTGGAAAGAGTATGTTCCAGGTTACTTTCATAAATAGCAAGGACAACTCAGAGATGCCAACTAGTTTGCATCTCAAAAGGCATATCAGCAGACTTTTTCTAAAGTTCAAGTAAAAGGAGCGGAGTTTATTTCAAATAGAAAATAAGAAGTTGTATAACAGCTACTTACCTGAGATAGCATTAGTCACTGACATGAGTAAAGAGTGAAGAGCAGGAGTCACACCCCATACTGTATGGTACCCCACTATTCCAGCTTGGCTAAACATCGTCAACATTTGTGTGAAAGCAGTAGTAGGAGCTACGAAGCCCAGTCCTAACATGCCCGCTAAACCTAGAAGAAAAGCATAGCAAAACTTTTCTAACTTTTCAATTGTTTCTTACATTTAAACTCTGTACAACAGGAGTCCGGTATTGAGCTAAAAGCAAAAAGGAGTTTTGTGCATGGACTTGTTTCAAGATCAGCTGAATCATCTTTGTCAACTACAACTCTCTAAGTGCTAGTGGTTCTTTTACAATAGAAAATATATCCATAAATATAATACCAACATCTTTGTCATGCATGCAGACAAAGCAGCAAATATAGATTTCTACCCCAACACTGGCTCCTGTCACACTCCTTTTCTATAGCAAAAATGTAGAAGAGACACAATCATGTTGAGATACTACTTGAAAGACTCAAAGAGTATGAAGAACAGAGGTTAACATTAAGAATACTTGATTCATTAATTACCTTGTGCAGAAGTTCTGACGCAAACAGAATACCAAATGACAGGAAGAGCCAGTGTTTGTCAAGACAATGTCTTGTTCCCAATACCTTCAGTAGACTGTGGGCATTTAAGTCTCATACAATACATTAAAGACTGAAGAAAGCAATGGCATTAAATTGATTCTGCTGCAAAGTATGGACACAGTCCCTAGCAGGAGTCCTTCAGAATTTTAAGTATTTTACTGATATTTAAATAAAGCCAAACACACATACATGCACACAGCATGAGTCAGCACTGTTTGAAATATTAATACTTTTGGTTAAACTTCTAAAATTTTATTTTCCCCTCTCAAAAGCAATTATTATACTACACTCATTTTGCACTAGGATACACCAGCCAGTTATTAAATTGAATGAGTAAAATGAGGAGTCACTGAAAAGTATTAGCCAAATGAGGAACACTATACACCGATTCTCCAACTCTGGAAGTTGCCTACCTGCTGTGCATACAGATGCACTAGTCGTAGTTTTTCTAAAAGGTGAAAATAGTAGCTGCTTTTTCTGCTTCCAGCTCTGCTACAGTCTTCTGCTTCACAGGGGGTCCTTGAGGAATGTTATTTGGTAGAGGTGCTGGGAAAATCACCTTGCCATCCTGACAAGAGATATTTACAGTTATCCCTAACATGGCAGATGCTTTATAGTTTGAGGAGTCTACTCTTCTTAATCCTGCAACTCAGATAAGTCTTAAGACCCTAAAGCTATGCCACAAGAACATCTTCCTTTTTCCCCCTGCATCAGCAGAAGTTTGCAAGGCTGGATGAACAGTACAGCTGGACCAAGTTAACCATACTGGTTTACACATTTTTCAGACAAAATTTAATAATCAGTGTCCAAGAGCACCTGGTAGAAACACAGCACAGGGCTTGAAAGCAGGAACCAAAACAAAGAGGGAAAGTTCCTTAAATGGAAAACATTTATCCAAAATAAAAGAGGGTCTTGGAAAAAGCAAGTTCTGCTACAGATCTGAACTGTAATCAGAGCCTACCCAGACCTCAGCAAGGTTCCAGACATGATGTCTCACATTTCTTGCTGTTCTCCAGGCCTCTAGAGGAACAACTGCTGGAGCTGTCAGACCTAAAAGTTGTACACGCTACTTTAGTGGTCTGAGAGAGCTGAAGTCAACACAAGCCTCCTCCAGAGTAGATATTAATAAGCATTACAAAATGTTGGCACCATTATGCAGCAAAACAACAGAAATGAATACCTCTTACCTAAACTGCAGATTATTATTTCCTAATAGTTGCACAAGGAGAGCCCATACTGGCCCATGCCCCAAGTTTGTATTTTATTATTTCCTAATAGAGCTTAAATTATCCTGCATATTCTAGTTCCACCAGGTTTTTTTTCCTGAAGTTACTCTTCAAAAAAAATAAAGAAAGAATGTTTTTCTGGTCCTGTAGTAATGTTTCAAAAATGTTTTAAATAACTATGCTTTTATCACATGAATACAACACGCAAATTTAATCATTTTCTTATTTTTCAATAGTAGACACATTAGGTATTTGTTTAACCTTGACAAGAAGACAAAAGCAAAGAGGTTTCCCTTCACAAAAAGGGACAGAGGAATATTCAGCTGAATACAGTTACCCACACTCTCCATCAAGCCACCTCTGAAGTCTGTTGGCATGCAGTATCTTTGAATGCATTTTAAAGAGACAGCACTGATAAATATAAAAGTATGTACTCACAAATTAAGAAGAGAATATTTACTGACTTACCTTCATTACTACAGTTCCTCTAATAACATGATCCAGAGTCCCATAATCAAATTCATCTTTTGGATCAAAGTAGAAGTTCTCTTTGTCAGGACTAATAGCCTTTAGGAGTTTGATAATATTATTGGAATACAGAGTACTAGCCTGAGTAGCCATTCTGCTAGGCAAGTCTGTGTAGCCAATGTGTGTAACACCCTGAAAAAAAAAAGAAAAAAAATCAAGTAAAATTAAGGATTAGTTCAATCTCTGAAGAAGCAGCATCTCTTCCAATATATCTGTTGCAAATATTCTGATAAAGAAATCAAAATTTAATCACATAGAAGAGTTAGGTTTGATTAAGAAGTAAAATTGTGAAGCATAATGTATAGGATTGTTAAGTTTGAAATGTAGCCATAGAAAGTTTAGGAACTGTGTTATGTGTGACTATAGGAACCTTAATATTGTTAAAAGTTTGAAATAGCTAACTATAGAAACCTCACCAGGAAGTTACTGGTTTTTCTATGTTTTGTTTTAAGAAACTAAGGAAACCGTCATGGACACCAGTTATGCTGCTTGGAAACCCCTTACCCTTCCCATCTCGATCTAATTATCGAGGATTCTAATCAGTAGAGTTAAGTGAGATTGACCAATGACTGTTTTAACATAAGAATATTAATAAGATGGTGTGACTGAAGGACCAATTATGAGAAAGGTTACATTTAAGAATAGACATAGTATGCATTTTTATGTAAATTAATATAGATGACAGTGAGAATCGTACTGCGCAGAATCACCTAAGAGAGGTCAAGAAGCGGACAAATGAGGAAGACTATGGAAGACCACCAGAGGGCTTCTGAAGACCACCAGAGACCTTCACAGCACCTGCGTGAAGAGACATTTACATATGCTAATGATTTATCGGAAAGTTAATGATTATGTATAACATTTTCCAGAAATTTAGTGAATATGTATAAGAGGTGTGTATTTAACCTGCACAGTTAGACTAGACAGGTGCACACGATAGGTGGAGCGATCCCCCGTGTGCCCAGTGCTGCAATAAAGGAGTGCCTGCTTCTTAACTTCTCATTGCTGTTAAGGAGTTTTATTCCGGATTTCAGTAACAGCAGCAACATGTCCTACAGGCTTCCCTAGAGCAGAATAACAACGGCATTATGCCCTTACATTACCAAATAACAAACTTGGAAATCTGCTACTTTAAATCTCATCACCCAGATTTCTATAACTGCTAGTAGATTTCTCACAGGTACCAAAAATAAACCCCCAAAAACCAGAAAACAAGCTCTCAACTGAGCCAATGAACATTGGAGCAAAACCAAAGTAGTTAGCTCAGTCCAGGGCAAATTTGCTTAGTTTAATGAACCAATTCATGCTACTCCTAGTTTGGGTTACAAGTGGTTTGGATACTCTAGGGCAGACACACTCATGTTGGTGAAGATAAAGACACACAAAGATGGCACCCTCCTGAAGCTGAAATTATATTGAGCTAAGCCAGAGACTTTGCACTGAAGTAAATACTGACATAGTCTGAACCTGTTTAGCTGTACTTGTGACAGGGATTGTAACCTCCAGTTGTGGGAGGTGATGAGCAAGTCAAAGAAGCTATTGCTACTGCTCTTTAGGTATACCAAGAAATAGACATCAAACCACACCCTCAAATCAGAGACAAATCACTGGACTTGGAAGTCTAAGAAATAACACTTCCATACTTACCAACCAAATTAACACTATACAAAGGTATTTGTTTCTTTAAAAATCTTCAAATTATTATACATAGAGATGATTAGTGATCAAATGCAAATCTAAAGGATTACTTAAGCCTAAATAGCAAAATCAGCTACTCATTTTCAGCATACAGTTTACAAAATACAATGTGAATTCATGCAGAGAATGATCTGCAGACCAAAATGCTCACCTTATGAACATATATTTCTCCAGGCTTTGTAGTCTCAATGTTTCCCCCTGCTTCTGCAGCTAAATCCACAACAACTGAACCTTCCTTCATTGATTCAATCATATCTTTCTTAAACAAGATGGGAGCTCTTTTGCCTGACAAGACAAGGCATAGTAAGTTAAACACAAAACATAGCTTTTATTTGTAGAGCTCAGGAGATAAGTTCTCCCCTTCTCTCTCTCTCTATCTTATTTTTGTAAGCAAAGTTTTCAACTAATTGATATCTAAGATGAAACATCACAGAGGGTTTGTTTATACAGGCAGAGAGAAGAGATGCTAAAAAATCTTGCTCCCAAGCATATAAAAGAAAAAAAAGAGGTATGCATGGGCAGTCTACCAAAGATGCTGGCAAGTCCAAGTTTGTCCTCAGTAAACACACAACATCCAATCTTACAATTCAAGTCATAACTGAAAAGAAGAAACACCACATCATAAGTTATTAAAAGACAGATGTTGTGCAATACAAAGTACTGAAACCTAAGTTCTACCTTACTGTTTCAATTACAAAAGACAGTACTGTTTCAAATGGACTTGTTTCGCAGTGCACAAGCTGCATAGCAGAAGTAGCAGTGATGCAATAATTATGCAAGAGAATTATATATTCTTACTTTATTACTATCTAGTCCTTGTTTAATAAGAAAACATGATGATATTGAGCCAAAGACTGCTAGTTCATGAAAACAAAAGTTGTAAAAAAAGACACACACTTTAAAAACAGGCATTTATCAGGGAAGGGGAAAGGTACATGCTTACATGGAGATAATTCATTAACACCTCTGTTTTCACTGCAGGCACAGCTCCAAAACATGCAAACTTACACAAGATTAAAAAAAAATTCGTATCTTGCATGTAAAACATACCTGGAATAAGTGCTGTAGTGATGATAATATCAACGTCTTGGCACTGTTTGGCAAAGAGTTTCATTTCAGCTTCAATAAATTCTTTGGACATTTCTTTAGCATAACCACCTTGTCCCTCTCCAGATTCCTTTAAGTCTACTTCCAAAGGCTCAGCACCAAGAGACTCGAACTGTTCCAGAGCTGCAGCTCTAGGAAAAGAAAATTGGGGGGTGTGGGGGGGGGGTGTACAGAGGACACGGGACAGGACACAGACACGGGCGGGGGACACACAACCACTACTTTAAAAAGGAGATCCATCTTTAGAGGCAGCTCAATCCACCATGACTTTTCTGGTCTTTTTAGTAGTAGTTTTCTTCAGACAAGAGGACTAGGAGACCATAACTCAAGTCCTCAACTTTCTGTGTTTAGTGAAAAAAGTAATTGCATCACTAATTTTAGGTCCCTAATGAAGATACTTGGATAAGGAATGAAGGCAGCCTACAGTTTCCTGTATAGTCAACAGTTGCTCCGAGAAGAGACTCAAAGCTGGGAGCTTAACTGTTGACTAACACTGCTCACCCATTTCTCTTGTCCATGGCTAGGTAAGTCTACAGCACAAACATAGATGCCTAAAATAGGTGATAAATACACAGATTAAAGACAGGGCCACAGGCTGTGAAATGGGAAATAACAGCAAGTCTGTTTTTTCACAGGGATTTTTTTGTTTTACAGTTATCCTGTAAATCTGTCATTCATTTTGCATCATGTGATATCACAGTAAATAATGAAAGACTAAATTCCAGTGTGAGGTGAACATTCACAACATGCAGAGACTTTAACACAAACATTCTTGCACATCAAGATAAAAGTATACAAGGATGCTTAGAGAAGGGAATTAAAAAAAAAAAATCTGAAAAGTTTTAGACAGGTTTTGATCATGCTTTTAAGAAACTCTTTCCAGTTTGTTTTAAGGCATATGCAGATTTTCTAACAAACCAGAGTAAAGGTTTTTTCATATTGCACATCATAAACCTGGAGATATATTCATTTTTATTCTTTTATATTAGATATAGCTAAGTAACACTAGATGCCACTTCTGCATAAAAACAAACACATATAAGTAATTTTAATGCAGATATAATATTGAATTTATATGTGCTTAATACAACAAGGGCATTTAATAGAAAAAAAAATTAATCAAGTTTGCAGTTCCTGTAGCAATAAGAAGAAAAATGTTTGTGGTCTGTAATTTTCCCAGTCTATTGCTCTAAAAACAGCTATGGGACAAAAAAAATCTTTCTGAACATAAAGAAGAGACCCCAAGACAGCAGCTTCAACTGCAGTTCCTGATCTTTCATCTTGAGTTTCATATATAAAATAACTTGATGTCTGTCTTTCCTTCAGCAGATTGAAGAAGTGTGTCTCCAAAATGTTCCTAGCTGGCCTCTCTGGGATCAGGAGAGTAGAGGTGAATGAGAGTATGCAGCTATGAACCTGGATCAAAGCAAGCTCTAAATGAGGGCATACAGATTCTTTCTTTACTATTCTTCCCTATGTCCCCAAGAATTGGGGAGACATTAAATTCTGGACAAAAGCCCTAACTTTCATTTTCATAAAGCAATGATTTTTTATTCATATAGTTCTGAATGATTTAATGAGATGGACTCTTTAGAAGGTTTGGTTGCTTTGGGGAATAATAAAATGGAGGAATAATACAGGAATAAAAATGGTATCAAGGGAACTGTGATTCAGTACAGTACAAGTGCTTTCACCTGTAATACAGCTACAAACTACTTAAAATAATTTTAGATTGCTATTACCATTCCACATACCTACCTAGTATCAAATCCACGAACAACTGCACCCACTGATTTAGCTGCTCCTGCAGAAGCCAGGCCAGCAACTCCTCCTCCAATGATCAAGACCTAGAATGATACCATCATCATGCTTGGAGCATAAACTAAAACTAGAGCTGGTTAGAAAAGCAGCAGCAGCAGCATTATACTGCTTTTGCAACAGCAGATACACCTCATTAACCAGCAATTTAAACAAGTTACCTTTGTAACACAGAACCAAAAATGACTTCGGTAAAGCTGCCCTGTAAATGTAACTGTTTAAAAGCCGTAACTGCTAACTTCACTTATTTGAGAGCAGACTCATCTGTAGCTAACAGCTTATGTAAGTAAATACAGGTTTTCTACTTAATTTATCTTCTTTTTTTTCTCCTCTAATTCTTTTACTTTCATTTCTCTTCATCCCGAGCCACCTGCAATTCCAATCAAGCAATCCCTTCCATCACAGCCTTCAACACACCAGAAATCTCAACATCTCTGACTTTTCTTAACTGCTTCCTTGCCTTTCCCCATCTGGGAAGAAAAAACAAAAAAAAACCCTCCCATCCATGTATAGCTAGTCTGAAGTTTAAAACTAAGCAAGCTTACATAAAACTCAAATTATTCTATTATTAAAAAAAAAAAAAACCACACCAAAAAACAAACTACACTACAGGTAGTGAACAAAAATTGGTATGGGAATAACTATATGGGTTTCCAAAGTCTCTAGAACTAGCCCCAAGGCAGGAAAAAAGCCTTTAACACGGGTTCAGCAGTGGTTAGCTGTGCTCAGGAACTCACATATTCTTCTGCCACAGTATTTGTTTAATAGCACATACCTTCACTGGAGGAACTTTACCAGCAGCTATGATCTGACCCGTGAAAAATTGACCAAAGTGATTTGCTGCCAGTACCACAGCCTTGTAACTGTCAAGTAAGGACAAACACATATCAGTATTTTCCCAGGCTCAGCACGATTCCATTCATGACAGCAATCAAAAGGATGTACATTTGACCATAGCATGCATAGGATAAAGCAAGTTTAATATTTTAGTATTGAGCACAAGTTTAATAGTCTCTGTCTTTGTTCATATTTCTTGCTTTTTTTTAATCATGGAATGCATTTTCAGAGAGAATTATACTGGGTGTCCACAACTATTCACTCTCTCAAATAAAATTTTAAATGATTAATAAATGTTAACTTTGTCATCTTTGAAGCTACCTTCAAAGGCTGTAACCTGAGGCTTGTTTAGGGAAGGAAACGCAAACAAGCAATTGCAAAACCCAGGGAAATTTTGCAGTAAGCTCACTTAGGCAAGCAAGCACACATTCAAAAGAGATACCCAGATACCCTAACTCTGCAGAGCTATGTGGCTTAGGGCAAGTAGCTTAACCTTGCTGCTTCTTTTGCCCCATCTGCTTTTTAGCCATCCTAGAATGAGCAGCTGGACACCAAGTTAACATCAGTAGAGCTATCTGAAAACGCAGATTAACGTGCAGTTATGTCTTTTCTTAACAACAGTGCACATTTTCTTGTATTTTTACTAGCACTGTTGTGGTTCAACTCAACAGTCCCATTCCACTCTCTTTCCCATCCCTAACAGGGACATATGGAGGTCTGTATGCCGTAAAATCAGTTTTAATTTGGAATATAGCTTGTAGATTTTATACCTTTAAATAGTCTTATGATATTTTAGTAAAATTACACAGAATGAAAATACAGAGAAGCAACCAAACATTGATATATACTGCTGGTGTCCACAAAATAATCTGGCAGCCTTCTCCCAACAACATCAGATCCCAATGATAGACAATCTGTGTTCAACCTGTCTTAAGGATATCTTTGAGCCCACTCTGATCTAGTTCAGAACAAAGAGGCACTAGACAAAGCAGTCGAGGAATTAGAAGAATTGCCTTCAATTTTTGTTTGTTTGTTTATTTTTAAAAAGCTTTCTTCTGATCTGCTGCAAAGCTGACCATAAGAAACTTAAAAAGTTGTTTGGCACCTCCAACAGCTTCATCCTGCTTGAAACAGCTATATGAAAATAGAGATGCAGAATTGGTTTAGATATACCTAATATCAAAGTGCATAGCTTTTAATCCAGCTATACTTAATCAAGCTAGAGAAAAAAAAATAAAATGTAAGGTTCATACCCAGCAATGTTGGCCATGGAACTAAGTGCATCATAACCCTGAGCAATGGTGACCCGTGGAACCTGATCCTTAGCCAAGACAGTAGTCTTTTTTTCTGCAAGTTTTGTCAGGAGGTCTGGATTTTGTGCTGGGTAGATAAAACTAATCAGGGTAGCTGCTGTCTTAAAAAGATCTGCCTCATGTACACCTAGAGCCGAGTTATATATAGGAGCCCTCACCTGAAGAAAGGGAGAGGTTTCCAAATTAATCAGTAGAAGTAAATCAGTGCACACTCCACTTCCTTTCTCCCAGCTTGCTGTCTGTCTATTCCCATCCACAAAGTACACGAGGAAGGAGCATTTAGTTTACACAACTAAACTGAGTAACTGCACTCCTTAGCTGCAGTCCACATATTAGAATTAACTCTAGGCGGATGGGCGACAGAGCAGTAATAGTCAGCACACACTTTTAGAAAGTTCTGATGGCTTCTAACCAGCTTTACTGGCTTTTATGAGAGACAGCTGCCCCAAAACCAGCCATTCTCAGGCAAAATGATTACTGAACAGATGCGCCAATTAAACTCTACAGGCTAAGAATCACTAATTAGTTTGCAATGCACCATCAGACAGGGAATTTCAAGCATGAAGTCCAGAAGAAACCCATCTTGATCTGTAGTCATTTCTTTGGAATTTCTCACTTTTCTTCAAAAAGAAACCTACTTAAAAGGGTTGTTCACAAACTAGCACACAGAAATTCTGCGTTCAATCCTGACAGGATAACTCCATATAAAACATTTAAAAGGAAGCCTCAACATCAAGTTTAAGGTCTTTTTTTTTTTTTTTCCTTCAGGACTCTGCACAACCTAATACCTCTCAAGCAACTTTACTTTTAGTGGTCTTCCCAGACCAGCTACAACTCCTCTAGTTAGAAGTACTTTTGAAACACATTGCTGCTGTGAAGTTGTTGGATGTCTTATTGAGAAAAGTTAGAAACCCGCATCTTCAAAATTCCAAGCAACTTTCTCTGAAGAGTAACTTGGAGTTGTACGTTGCTACTCTTTGAGCGAAGGTTTCTTAGAGCAGGGATCCTGTCTGATTAGAGTCCGGAACTAGTCTACCTTGCTCTAGAAAACACAACTTCTCCAAGGTAGTTAAAAACTTGATAAGAAGTTATCCTCTTTTTTTTTTTTCAATGCTGCTATTTACTAGTTTATTACTGTAGGCACACATCTGAGCTATTAAAAAAAAAAAAAGACATACTAAAATTAAATCAGAACTTAGAATGGAAAATATGAATTTAAAGGAGCTTATTTACTGAACTTTCAGCAGACTATTCAAAAAGTTTGACCTATATGTTTCTGCAAAAAGAATGTGGTAGGAAATATATTAATAAAGCAATTATTTTGATAATCAGATCAGAAGCCAGGACTTCCTTGGTCCCCTGGATCTTTGCTCTGACTTCTCTGTAATGGTCATCAGAAAATTTGGAAGCTTCTCCAGCACAAGACTCCACTACAATATTGAAGCCTTGTTTAACCAAGGCTTGAACTCCAGCTGGTGATAGAGCCACTCTCTTCTCATTCTCAAATATCTCCTTGGGGACACCTACAGTCAGCTGTTTATAAGGAATTCCTGTAAGAGTGGCAGATAAGACAGCATTAGTTGCACTAAAGATTATTGAATTTATATTAACAGAACTCTTCAGTGTTGTACAGACACATGTAGACATGTCACACCAGCAATTCTCCCTCCTCAGTGTAGTTTACATTTCCTTAAATTACACCATCTTTCTAGAAATCCCTGTTCTCTCAGGCATCAGCAGGTCATCACAATCAGCCACACAAACAATAACAAGTGTTTGGTGCAGGTCATACCCATCTGAAATTATACAGTTCTGATTGTATAAATCAGAATACCAATTATACAATACACAGTGTTCTGGTGATAACACATTCTAACGGGGGTAAGAAGAATTTAAATCCCTCTCTGGTTACTTCAACTTTACTGTGAAGAAATAAACAAATGAGCTTGAACAGATGAACTGCATTTTAACTGAACATGTTTTAAATGTCTATCAAAACCAAATTACAGTTGTCTCAGATCACTATTAATGAGTGTACCACAAAAGTACACTGAAAGGCACAATTACATTGATAAGGTACTCTAAGAGTTGCAACAGAAATGAAAAATGTGAGTTCAGGAGTAGTTGAAGAATAATGGAATATCAGTCTACTAGTTTGTTCAATTATACTTCTCTTCAATGTTATCTCCTTGTCTTAACTTGTTCCAAGCTCTACTAAACAACACTAGAAAACTGCAGAAGATGTAATTTATCAGTTTTAGCTTAAGGTTTCAAATTACAAATATCTAACTTTGTTCATGTACAATTTGCAGGCTTCCAGTCTAATATCTGACAGTTAAACTTCTCTGATCCAATCAAGTGTTTAAATACATTATTTATAAATACACGGACTCAGGCAGAATAATAGTATATCAAACTACCACATTGATTCAATTACACTAGACAGCATGCAGTCCAGCAATCAGGCCCAGTTCTGCACCAACTTTAGCTGACGTCTATCCGCAACAGCTTTCACTGATATCTATCCAGAATTTAAACCTGGATTGTGACATTGATACATGAGAGACCTACACCATATATATATTAATGAAATATAACTTGAGCAGCCTAAGCAATCACTCATATTAAAGGTCAAGCAAACAAACAAAAAAAACCACCAAAAAAACCCACAACACAGCACCAAAAACCATAACCAAACACACAAAAAAAAAAGGATGAAAGGCTTCCTTTAAATTACAAATCTGCTTTTAATTTGGCCACCAATACTATGCATTTTGCTACAAAAATTCTACCAGACTAATAATGTGTTGCATGTTTTAGGAAGGCCTGCTCTTCACTTTTTTTTCCTGTTTGTTTTTTAAGATAGAAACAAGCAAAACAAAGCCAAAAACATACCACACTATAATAACTTTGAGGAATTGAATTATTTTGATATTTTTAAATTTAAATCTCTCTATGAAATAAAACTGGGACTGCAAGGTGCTTAAAATTGAACATCTGAAAATGTATTTTCAGAACATAAGTTGATAGTATCATGAGAGTTACTAATCTAAAACAATACAGAGTTGCTAAGAACTGGTACTTAAATATCTACCTGTACTTGTCAGTCGTCTCACCCATTTAAAAAAAACTAATGATTGAACACATCCAAAAAGAAGACAGAATGAAAGATGACCAAAGAAGTGCATTAATTCTAATTATTTTTACCTTTTTTAAATTTTATTTTAGCTTTCTCTTTGAAATTAAACTAATAAAATGGTAAGAAATAATTTGAGACCGCAAGTGGTTTTGTATTTAATATATTGGAGAACATTTAAAATTCATTAAATTACAACACAAAATCAAATTCAGAAAAACATGCTTTAAAGGAACACAAAGTCATAACAGGAGCAAGAATGTGCATCTAAAACAACAGACCCACAAAGGTAACAATGCTTTGCAGAGATTTGCTTCATCAGCATACACCACATCTAAGCATCACTGTGCAACTCAGGGCATCCCTATCACAGCAGCACTAGCCACTTGAAAGCTATGGTAACTGTTGCTGTCACTCATACAAATTACCCTCATCATTTGAGGAGAACTTTCCCCTCACCTCTTCTCCTAATTACTACACAATAAAGTCCTGCTTTTGGTTTTCATTAAACAAACTCAGTAGAAATGAGCTCTCTTGTCTTTTAAAAGCAGAAACAAAAGCTAAAAAATGAAATATGTTAGAATAACAGAGATGAATCATAATTTTAGAAAGGAAGTAGCTCCAGGACAGAAGGCAAAAAGCTTCTCAAGAAGAACTGAGAAAATAAAAACTGGAATACTACCTTCCCTTTCTCCTTTTAGAAGTTTTCGCAGTGCACAAATATAAAAGAAGGAAGGAATAAATTATATCATATAGGGAATAGAAGCCACCGAGGCGAGCTGCTCTGGAGACAGCCCAATCCACAGTGCAGTGGAAGATCTTGGCATACAGGGGGATTCCCTGAGGCAGGGAAACACCAGGGCAGCAGCAAGACCCACCAGGAGCCAGCAGCTCTCATGAGAGATGCTGACGAGGCCTCGGTGTTGCCAGAGCAACCGTGGCCACCCCCACACCTATAAAAAGCAGCCTATTCCACAAAATAATGCCTGGGAAGCGCAGATATATGTGTTACAGGAACTACTTGGGACAGCAGAAGACAAAGAAAAGGAAGTCAACTCTGTTGCGGAAATAGAAGATGCTGTAACTCCCTTTGTATGGGCAACTGAGAGACTTGGAAGAGCTAAATCTGCTGAACTGGTAAAAATAGAATTGAAGACAAGAGCTAAGCCAGTAAGATGAAAACAGTATCCTATAAAATTGGAGGCCTGTGTTGGATTGGAACCTTGTTGAGGATTTCTTGGCTGGGCGAAGGCATGTGAGCAATCCAGCCGTTAGGTGGGAACGAAGCATAAGTTTACAAAGTGCTGGAGCAGACAAGGACGCTGTGTCCTTGTACGCTGGGAAAAAGGAAGATAAGAAGAGCCTGACAAACAACACCTGGATGCTGAAGAATGAGATAAGTAACTGCTGGACACCTTGTGAAGAAGCTTGCACAGCCAATAGAGAATAAGATAGTGTCGCATGAACCGGGGTATTGTACCAATTAGAGTATTGTATAAGGCGTGTGCACAAGCGCATAAGGTATATAACTGTGTCAAACGTGGTAGTAAATGAACTTCACTTGATCACATTGGGCTGTGTGTGATGTCCCCTGTGGATCCTCCGCAACATTTGGCGCCCAAACAGGGACCCTCAGATCAGCACTTTATCGTCTCTAGGAGAATTTCTGGTGCAGCTCAACCGACGAGGGAGCGGAGGAGCCGGCCGAGAGTGTTCCTGCTGCCCCGGCAGGACGGCATGAGCTTCAGCTAAGCTGGGAAGCACGGCATGAGCTTCGGCTGAGCTGGGACACGCGTAAGTTTGAATCTCGCCCTGATAAGGTGAGCAGTCGGAGAAGGAGATGGGGTTGGACAAAGAGCAGGAAGCAGTCCTAAAGCTCCTTCGTAATTTTCTCTCTGAGAGAAGACTGAAATTCGATAATTCTGTGTTAAAGGGGTTACTTTTATGGGCCTGGAAGAAAGAACTTATCCCGAGTGTAAATGTCGCGTTTGAAGAAGCGACCTGGGATAATATAGGCAAGGCGCTGTGGGACGCTACTAGCTGCAGGGGGGGTAAGGTAAAGGAGATGAAAAAATATGCAGAGCACTGGAAGGTAATTCGAGACATGCTGGAGACAATGAGGGCGGACCGGCAGGCAGCCGCCGCTCTCTGCGCGGCGGTGACCTCCTCTGCTGCCTCCACGGCTGCCGCGTCAGCCTACCCCGCTGGAGTTGGGGGGACATTCTCTACACAGCTATCTCCACCCCTCCTAACATCCATCTCCGTTAACGCTGAGATGCCTGCACAGACACAGCCTTTGCCTATACCCAGCCAGGCCGTTGGTGCCGAAAAAATTCCCCCGTCTGTTACTCCGCAAGAAACAGGGGAATTAGGGGGGGGCCGATTGTCGCCCGACAGATCCGAAGCCGACAGAGTCGGGGGTGACTAATGCGGATAAACAGATTGCGGGGGACAGGGAACCATCTCCATCGGGTAGTGCGATGGAAGAGCTGAGGGAGGTGGTGAACCAACTACAAAAACTGACAGTACGGTCGGAAGAGCTCCTGAGGGAGGTGGTGAACCAGTTACAAAAACTGACGGTACGGTCGGAAGAACCAGAAGTGAGGGAGAAACGGTCATCCTCCCGAAAGGATGAACCGAGAGGGCAAGAGAGCGAAGATTCTCGCCGTATACCGGCCCCGCTTCCCCCTCCCGCCCCCTTCTCGCCACCCCCTCCGGCACCTCCCCCAGCCCCTCCCCTCCCGCCCCCTCCACCGCCCCCTCCCGCCCCCTTCTCACCGCCCTCTCCGGCGCTTCCCCCAGCCCCTCCCCTCCCTCCTCCCCTCCCTCCCCCCGTCCCTTTCCGCCCCCGCCCCCTCCGCCCACTTGCAGTGGCGCGTGTCAGCCGGCCATGGAGCGGCCGCCGCCAGCCGCGGCCGGCCCCCGGGCAGAACCATCCGCGCCCCCGCCCCCGCCCTTTCATCCATCCCGCCTCTCGGAACCAGAGACGGTGAAACCAACTGCGCCCGCGATAGACGCGGAGCCGCCTGCAGTAGCCGCTGCAGAAGAAAGGCAGAGACATTGGAGGGGAGTAATAAAAGATGCCATTATAGAAGGGACTATGCTCCAAGCATTCCCAGTTATTGCATTAAATGGACAGAAAAAATGGGAAGCGTTTGACTGGAAGGTCATTGAGAGATTAAGGAATGCTGTGAGTCAGTATGGAATTAAATCTGTGTTAGCTCAACAAATGCTGCAATTCATTTTTTCTTCTGATACGCTGATACCTCAAGATATTAAACAGCTAGCACATTTGGTTTTGGAGCCCGCCCAAATGTTAGTGTTTTTCCGGCAGTGGGAGACGTTCTGTGATCGGGAACGAGCAAAACCACGACAACAAACAGATCCCTTATGGGGAGTAACCACGCAGATGCTGATGGGTACTGGACCCTTCGCATCAGGGAATGCTCAGTTACAATGTATCACTGAGGTTCATCACCTATCACAGATCTTGGCGTATCAAGCTTTTCTTTCCATACCAGACAATATTCGAAACCATACTTTTACTCAGGTGAAACAGGAGCATAATGAACCTTTCGCACAGTTTATTAATAGACTGCATAGGGCAATCTATGACCACCCTGACATGACCGAGCAAATGAAAGAAAACATGTTCAAAATGCTCGCTTTCAAAAATGCTAATGAAAAGACACGCAAAGCATTGTGTAATTTGCCGAAAAATGCAGCCGTCGTTGATATGCTAGAATACATGGATCGAGCAGTGGACTCACAGAAAACAGCCTATGTTGTCGCAGCTCCACAAGGAGCTACAAAGAAGCACAGGGCCAGTAAGACACCCTTGGTCAAGTGTTTTAACTGTGGCAAATGTGGCCACATTAGGAGCAAATGTACAGCTTCTGCTAAGAAAGATGACAATACCACCAAGAATATAGGAAGAAGGGAAACTTTACACCGACCGCAAAGGCCCCTCGCGCGACAACACAAACGCAAGGGACCTGGGCTGCCAGCCCTCAGGCAGCCTCGCAACCACCAGATCCGCCACTGCAGGGAGCTCCGGAGTGGATGTGGAAACCGCAGTAGACATTACGTTGATGGACGCAGGGGTACACTTGGTGGATAGCAACATAAAGGGACCATTGGGGCTCGGGCTTAGTGCATTTGTGATGGGACGATCTTCAACAGCTCTAAAAGGAATTTTGGTAGTCCCAGGGCTTACTGATGCAGATTTTTGTGGGACTGTGAAAATTATGATTCATGTTTTAATCCCTCCTGTTTCTATTCCTAAAGGTACCAGAATAGCACAATTAGTTCCATTCAGGTCGTGTGTTCCAAACCCAGGTGAAGTACAACGTGGAGATGGTGGATTCAGGTCCACAGGGAAACCACAGGTATACCTTGCCATGGACATAACAAAAGGTAAACCAGAAAAGGTAGTGCAATTGGAAGGGCCTGACGGAGTTATCGTCAAGAAACTGATGACAATCGATACAGGAGCTGATGTTACGATTATTTCACGATATATTTGGCCTCCATCATGGCCATTGATCAATCCAAATTTTGGCATTGCAGGGATAGGGGGCACACAAGCCACCTTAGTAAGTCAGCTACCAATTACATTTGTGTTCCCCGACGGTGAAAATGTTACAACGCGTCCCTATGTCATGACTACCCCAACTGAATTGTTTGGCCTCATAGGCTGTGATTTATTGAGCCAAATGAAGGCAATGTTAGTGACCCATCCTTTTTAGGAGCAGTCACTGAGGGGCAGCCAATCCTGAAAATTAGCTGGAAAACAGATGAGCCTGTTTGGATTGATCAGTAGCCGCTAAATTCTGAAAAGCTGCTAAAAATACAAGAGTTAGTTAAGGACCAATTGAGAGCGGGACATGTTGTTCCTTCTACTAGTCCATGGAATACACCAATATTTACCATTCCCAAGAAAAACAAAAAGGGGGAAATGGAGACTGTTACATGATCTCAGAGCTGTGAATGCAGTGATGCACAGTATGGGAGCCCTGCAGCCAGGTTTGCCGTCTCCAGTTATGCTTCCAGAAGAATGGGATTTGTTAATTATAGATCTAAAGGACTGGTTTTTCACCATTCCCTTGCACCCAGATGACGCTGAACGGTTCACCTTTTCGGTACCGTCGATTAACAAGGCAGAGCCCTATAAGAGATACCATTGGGTCGTGTTACCGCAATGAATGCGCAATTCCCCCACGATGTGTCAGGTATATGTGGCCTGGGCATTAGAGCCTGTAAGAAAGCAGTTTCCTCAGTTACATTTTGATAGCGGGAAGGAACTTGCCACAGGATGAAATTTTAACTCAATTGCAGGACATCTTAAGCCATCGCGGAGTAATAATCGCTCCTGAAAAGGTGCAAAAGGCAGCACCTTGGAAGTATTTGAGGTGGCACATAGATGCTGGCAATGTTAGAAATTTCAACGGTACATGATGCCCAGAAGCTTGTGGGAGATATCCAGTGGGCGTGGAATCTTTGCGGTATCACTAATGACGATATGGACCCTCTGGTAGAACTCTTGGGTATGAGCGCACATGCAGATGAGAAACGGGAAATGACAGAGCTGACCAATTGGTTGCAGCGGCATGGGAGCCTCCTCCAGGGAATTGTTTTCAACAAGCATGGCAATCACATGCGTTCTTGCACCAACCTGCTAGGATGTTAGCAAAGCAATTTGACTTACCACTCACTGATGCACAAGGTATCGTTAAAGCATGCCCCGATTGTCAAAAGGAAGGGCTGGGCTTGGGCTGCGGGGTTAACCCACGAGGTCTTTTGCCATTGCAGTTGTGGCAAATGGATGTCACCCATGTCACGTGGTTTGGTGCAAAGCGTTATGTGCATGTGTGTATTGATACCTATTCTGCTGCCATGTGGGCCATGGTACAAAGTGCAGAAAAGGCCTTACATATTGAATGACATCTTCACGCTTCTTTTGCAGTGCTGGGTGTGCCTAAAGAAATTAAGACGGACAACGGCCCAGCCTATGGTCCTACACGATTTGCTCAATTTTGTAATTTGTGGGGAATTCACCATGGTACGGGTATTCCACATCTTCCCACAGGACAGGCTATTGTCGAACGGGCCAACAAACCTTAAAGAGCATGCTGCAAAAACAAAAGGGGGGAACCCAGGGCTTACTCCCAGAGGAACGATTGGCCAAAGCCTTATTTGTGCTAAATTATCTTAAATTGACAGGTGATCACAAAGACCCACCAATGGTAGTGCATCATGCTCTTTTACAGGCGGAAAGGACGCAACAAAGTACAGGAATCAGGGTAATGTATAAGGACCCAGAATCCGGGAAATGGTGCGGACCAGCAGAAGTAAAACTTACTGGGAGAGGGTATATGTGTCTGCTTACAGATCGAGGCCTTCGCTGGATCCCGGCTAAGTGGGTCAAGCCATGGCTTCGCACTGATGCTGGACCCGGAATCGTCCCAGCGGCAACTGGGACGGCACCGGCGGGTGCTGGAGCCACTGATCCCACAGATTCTGACTAATAGAGTATTACACTTTAGAGGACTAGCGGACATTGAGTCCTTCAGGGAGGTTTTTAGAACAGCGTGCCTTATTGTATATAGAACTTGCTTTAGGTAAAAAGTGTGCTAAGCATAATTTGATTAAACATAGTGTGATTATGGGAAGACAGTGTGGGGTAAACGTAAAAGTTAGTTAAAGCCAAAATTAGGGGTAAGGTCTATTTCCATTAATAACCTGGGAACGAGGTTGATTGTGTTTCCACAGATACAGGCCCACGACGGACTCCTGTTGAATTTGCACGACCATCATCATCTGGAGCATCATAGATGGTGTGGCAATATGAATACCATCTCAGTCGAAAACTAATGTATAGGTCACCTTGGCTAACATGACAGGTCAAGATTCTCTGTGCACCGCAACCGCATCATAAAGCCCATGAACCAATAGACAAGATGGCTATGACTCGTGCAGCGCGCCTGGCCAGCGAGCGCATGTGTCATAGATTGCAACCGAGGTGGACTTTTGGCACCTGCTGGCCACGTGTGCTGAAACCCGTTCCTCTGCAAATGTATAAATACCGGGATTTTCCGAAGAGCATCGGGCTGGTGTACGGTGAGGCCATCGTTGCCTCTGTGGGGACGCCCACGGAAAGCTGGCACCTACCGATTGCTGGGCTGAGTTCGCGGAGCAAGATGGCACAAGAATGTATGGATGGTTCATCTTCCTCATAGTCCTCATGGTCTGGGTCATTAGGGGTAACGGGTTGGCTCAAAGAATGATGGGCATTATTGTAGTTATTGTGATTTTAGCTATTGTAATAATTTTACCTTGTTCAGCTTGTTAAGGAAAAATGGCATCCCAAGTTATTAAGCAAGCCTGGATTGCTCAAAAACAAAAAGGGGGAATTGTTGAGGATTTCTTGGCTGGGCGAGGGCATGTGAGCAATCCAGCCGTTAGGTGGGAACGAAGCATAAGTTTACAAAGTGCTGGAGCAGACAAGGACGCTGTGTCCTTGTACGCTGGGAAAAAGGAAGATAAGAAGAGCCTGACAAACAACTCCTGGATGCTGAAGAATGAGATAAGTAACTGCTGGACACCTCGTGAAGAAGCTTGCACAGCCAATAGAGGATAAGATAGTGTCGCGTGAACCGGGGTATTGTACCAATTAGAGTATTGTATAAGGCGCGTGCACAAGCACATAAGATATATAACTGTGTCAAACATGGTAGTAAATGAACTTCACTTGATCACATTGGGCTGTGTGTGATGTCCCCTGTGGATCCTCCGCAACAGAACCTATCATAAACAACTTCCCCAAGTATGGACTGTTGCTAGAGTGCCAGTCAGAATATAACACTCCAGTTCTATCTGTTAAAAAGCCACATTCACAGGAATACAGATTAGTACAAGATCTAAGAGATATCAACCAAATAGTAGTGGATGTCCATCCAGTGGTACCTAATCCCTATACCTTGCTAACGACTATTATTGATTCTAATGTTTATTTTACAGTACTGGACTTGAAGGATACTTTCTTCTGCATCCCTATAGAAGAACAAAGTCAGAAACTGTTTGCTTTTGAATGGGAAAGTCCCTCAACAGGATGAAAGATGTAGTTATGCTGGACAGTGCTTCCCCAAGGATTCAAGAATAGCCCCACGATTTTTGGTAACATACTTTGAAAGAACTGGAGCAGTGGCAAGGTAAGGAAGCTAATGTTACCTTGTTACAGTACGTAGATGACATACTGCTGGGGGCAGACACGGCTGAGGAATGCAAAAAAATCAACCATAAGTTTATTAAACTTTTTGGGGAAAGCAGGATATAGAGTGTCACAGAAAAAGGTGCAAGTCTTTCAGACAACTGTGACTTATTTAGGATTTGAGATATCCCGGGGAGAGAGGAAGTTAGGAATCGAAAGAAAGGAAGCAATATGTTCAAATTGCACCTCCTAGCTCAAAAAGAGAAATTCGAGCATTTCTGGGAATGGCTGGATGGTGTCGCTTGTGGATTCCTAATTTCAGATTACTGGCTAAACCCCCGTATGAAGCCGTTAAGGGGCCAGGGGAGCTATTAGAATGGACTCCAGATTGTAGAAAAGGATTTGATGCAATAAAAATTGCTCTCATGAGTGCTCCGGCTTTAGGCCTTCCGAATCTGACGAAGCCTTTTGAACTCTATGTGCATGAAAGGGAACATCAGGCACTGGGAATACTGGTGCAGACTTTGGGAAGTTGGAAAAGGCCAGTAGCTTACTTTTCAAAACAACTAGATAAAGTAAGATCCAGGTGGCCAGGATGCCTAAGGGCAGTGGCAGCTGCTGTATTGTTGATACAGGAGGCACAAAAGCTGACCTTGGGACAGAAAATTACCGTCTATGTGCTGCATGCTGTTACAGCAGTGTTAGAACAGAAAGGACATCATTGGCTGTCCCTGAGCAGAATGGTACAGTACCAAGCAATACTGCTCAAACAAGAAGACATAATAATGAAAGTATCTAGTGCCTTAAATCCAGCATCTCTGCTACCCCTACACTAAAGAGAAGAACTGATGCGTGACTGCTTGCAAACTATTGAGCAGGTATATTCCAGCCATGCAGACCTGAAAGATGTCCCTTTATGAGATCCTGATTGGGAACTGTTCACCAATGGAAGCAGTTTTGTCATCAATGGGGAACGGAAAGCTGGATATGCTGTCATTACTCTGGAAGAAGAGATAGAGGCAACGTCGCTGCCAGTGAACACTTCTGCTCAGAAGGCTGAACTAATTGCATTAACCCGAGCTTTAGAGATTTCGGAAGGAAAGTGGGCCAACATCTATACTGACTCAAAGTATGCCTTTGGAATAATACATGCACATGGTGCAATTTGGAAAGAGAGAAGATTATTATCACTACAAGGAAATCCTATAAAATATAGCAAAGAAATTTTGAGATTACTCAAAGCAGTCAATAAACCAAAGGAAGTGGCAGTAATACATTGCAGAGCACACCAATCTGGACAGACTGATATAATCAAAGGAAATCGAAAGGCCGATGAGACTGCAAAAAGAGCCGCTTCATTTACAAACATTGCAACCTTAGTTCCTGAAAGAGCTTTTAATGTTCATGTCCCTGAATATACAGAGAAAGAAGATAAATTGGCTGAATTTCTAAAATGTATTAAGACTCCTGAAAGATGGTGGAAAACTTCAGATGGACAATGTATAGTCACCCCTCAAATAATGAGGGAACTTATGAAAAGAACACATGATACCACTCATATGGGAGCTGAGGCCCTGGCAGAAATGGTGAGAACATATGCAATAGGCATTAACATGCTAAAAATTGCTAAAGGTATTACACAAGGTTGTGAAATTTGTTTGAAGAATAATCCCAAAATTCAAAAAAGACCCTTACCAGGAGAGGTAAGAAGAGGTTTTATACCTGGGAATTACTGCCAAATTGATTTCTCTGAATTACCAAAGTGTAAAGGATATAAATATTTATTAGTAATTGTTGATACCTTTTCAGGTTGGCCAGAAGCTTTCCCATGTCGCACCAACAAAGCCAGGGAGGTACTAAAAGTGCTTTTGAAAGAAATAATACCTAGGTTTGGAGTTCCCAAAGGACTTTCTTCAGATAGGGGACCCCATTTTGTAGCAGAAATCATACAGGAAATTTCTAAATTCTTACAGATAAAATGGGATTTACACACTCCATGGAGACCACAGTCTAGTGGGAAAGTAGAAAGAATGAATCAAACAATTAAACAACAAACTAGAAAATTATGTCAGGAAACTCAGATAAAATGGATTGAAGTCTTGCCTCTGGCATTACTTAGAATCAGAATAACACCTAGGACAAAAGAGAACATTAGTCCATTTGAAATATTATATGGAAGGCTTTATGTTACAAATTTGACAGGAAAAGATAGTCAGATGCACCTGAAAGGAGAACAGATCTTGGGGGATTATTTAATATCTTTGGGCAAAGTCATTAACTCTCTCCATAGATACATCCAGGATAAAGTTCCTGTGCCTTTGGATTCACCAGTATACCCCTTCAAGCCGGGAGACTCGGTATATCTGTGGATGTGGAAAGACGAACCACTCGCGGAGAAGTGGAGAGGACCCTATCAAGCGCTACTGACTACAAACACTGCAGTGAAGCTCCAGGGAGTTGAATCCTGAATTCACTCTACAAGGCTAAAGAAGATACCATCCCCCTTGTGGACTTCCACGTCAGAAGAACCTTTAAAATTGAAACTAAAGAAAACCCAATATTAAGTTACAGTATAGTATTCTTGCAGAAACAATAATGAAGTTGCTAGTTGTAAATATTTTGATAATTTGGGTGAAGAATAATAATCCTCAATTTCTGTTGCCACAATGGGATAAAAATTGCAATATTTGGGAACTCTTGGCCAGAGAAGTCACCAACATGTCCACCTTCTGTTTAGGATCGGGAAATTCGGTTGGGAAATGTATAGTTCTTGCCCAATTGGGATGCCAACCCCATTAGAAATATTGAAAAATGATACTATGTTGAGTATTTGGATTCAAAATGACATATAGTAATTTGTACAATATGGTAAGAACTACTAAAATTAAAGAAAGGGGAATGCTGAGAGTAAAGGTATGAGGAACTCTACCTGCAAGACATTGCGCTACTTTAGTGAATTGTTCTTCAAAGTGTGACAATCCAATGCAATTGCAACCCCCTTTAGCATATAATGAAACAGAAAATGTAAGTTATGCTTGGGCCCACACTCAACTACCTCTGGGATGGTTTTTACTTTGCGGGTGACTAGCCTATACTTATGTCCCATCCAAAATCACTGGAGGCCCTTGCTCAACTGGGAGATTAGCCCCACTGCTCCTAAACAAGTAGGATTTGAAAATTGAGGAAAGGCAAAAAAGAACAACTCATCAATTGCCTGAAGATTGTGACTCCCAAGTTACTCTTTACAGCGCAAGTGAAATAACAGCTGCAGCAATATTAACACCCAGAGTAGGAGTCGCCGTGAATTATCATACCCTAAAAGAATTGCTTGTGCTTTGGTCAAAGACATTAATTATATATCACAAGCTCTGACGGCTCTTGAAACAGAAATGACCCAGATTAAAGAGGCAACCCTAGAGAACCAGGCAGCTATAGCTTATCTATTACTAAGACATAATCATGCCTGTGAGGAATTTAAGGGACTGTGCTGTTTTAATCTTTGTGATAATTCACAATTGGTGGAGAAAAAGATACAGCGACTGAAAGAATCAGCCTCTGATTTTTCAGAACGAGAAGGACTGGACTTTTCGTGGTTGACTTCATGGCTCCCAACTATGAGTTGGTTAAAGACAATTGTTTGTGTTTATCCTGTTGTTTATAGTTCTGATTTTGATAACTTGTATAATACAGTGCATGCCATTATGTAGACCAAGAATTTACAAAGGAATGCTGTAAGAATTAGGATGGATATTAAATACTATCATAAGTCTCAAAGAGGGAAAAACTGATGTCAGATATAGAAAATCCTGTTTTAAATTAAGTTAGTTAATCATTTTCAACTGCAAACAATTTTAATAATACCTAGAGAAGTAGCCAACATCATTCTGACCCTTTCTATTCTTCCTGATTGATGATACGTCCCTCTTGGCAGGAAAACAAACCACTGATCCGACAGAGCGACTTAGCGGTCAAAGTGAGGGGGGGATACCTCCCCAAACGACCACCCAAGACCACCCAAGACCCCCACACATGCAGAGAAGACATTTGATGTGTCATGATTATATAAACCTATGCATATGCATTACATAGATTGAATATGTACTAGGTAAGAGTAGTTTAATAAATTATACGCAATTGTTACTGTATAAAAGAGACACACCTGATGAACCTGGTGTGTTTGATTTGTGGAAAGTCCACTGAGCACCTAGGCCTGAATAAAAAGCAATATCTCTCCTGAATGTGTGAGATTGGTTTATCCGGGTAACAAATCTGCTTTTAGGACAACACCATTATTGATGTATTATAAACAAGTCACAGGCCAATCAATACAGGTCACTTGTGAATCACTTCGTGAGTCACCAAGGCGAGTTGCTCTAGAGACAGCTCTGGAGATAGCCCAATCCGCAGTGCAGTGGAAGATCTTGGCGTACAGGGGGGTTCCCTGAAGCAGGGAAACACCAGGGCAGCAGCAAGACCCACCAGGAGCCAGCAGCTCTCATGAGAGATGCTGACAAGGTTGGGGCGTTGCCAAAGCAACTCTGGCCACCCCACACCTATAAAAAGCAGCCTATCACAGAGCAGGGTGTGTCAGCCAAGGTGTGGTGTATCAGCTTGTGCAGAAGGGCATGCAGGAAGGGTGTTGTCACCCTACCAGCTCTAAGAGGTGAGTTCAATGGGCCATCATCACCCTCCCAGAAGGAGCTCAGTGATGGTATCCACCCAGCAAAAAGCTATGTCCTTTGCACTCACCAGAATGGATGTGGCTACCCAGACAGAGTGAACTCCCACAAAAACATACAGCCATCCAAGTCTCAGGCTGCAGGGCATCCCAGAGCCTTTCACTAGTAATGGATGGCAGTAGTGAGAACAGCTGTGAGGTGTTGGCTTTGTGTGGCAAGGTTTTGGTAGCGGGGGGGATTACAGGGGTGGCTTCTGTAAGAAGCTACTGGAAGCTTCCCCTGTGTTCGAGAGAGCCCATAGCAGCCGGCTCTAAGACGGACCCGCCGCCGGCCAAGGCCAAGCCACTTAGCGACAGTGGTAGCGCCTCTGTGATAACATTTTTAAGAAGGAAAAAAAAAAGTTGGGACGGAGAGAAACAGCTGCCGGAGAGAGGAGTGAGAACATGTAAGAGAAACAACCCTGCAGACACCAAGGTCAGTGAAGAAGGAGGGGGAGGAGATGCTCCAGGCGCCAGAGCAGAGATTCCCCTGCAGCCCGTGGTGAAGACCATGGTGAGGCAGGCTGTCCCCCTGCAGTCCATGGAGGTCCATGGTGCAGCAGATATCCACCTGCAGCCCATGGAGGACCCCACACCGGAGCAGGTGGGTTCCCAAAGGAGGCTGTGACCCTGTGGGAACCCAGAGCTAGAGCAGGCTCCTGGCAGGACCTGCGGATCTGTGGAGAGAGGAGCCCACGGAGCAGGTTTTCTGGCAGGACTTGTGACCCCGTGGGGGACCCGCGCTGGAGCAGTGTGCTCCTGAAAGACTGCACACTGTGGAAAGGACCCATGCTGGAGCAGTTCATGAAGAACTGCAGCCCGTGGGAAGGACCCATGTTGGAGAAGTTCGTGGAGGACTGTCTCCCGTGGGTGGGACCCCACCCTGGAGCAGGGGATGAGTGTGATGAGCCCTCCCCCTGAGGAGGATGAAGCGGCAGAAAATAACGTGTGATGACCGTAAACCCCCATCCCCGTCCCCCTGTGCCGCTGGGGGGGTTTGGTAGAGAAATCCGGGAGTGAAGTTGCGCCCAGGAAGAAGGGAGGGGTGGAGGGAAGGTGTTCTGAGATTTGGTTTTATTTCTCATTACCTTACTCTGGTTCATTTGTAATAAATTGAGTTAATTTTCCCCAAACTGAGTCTGGTTTGCCCGTGACAGTAATTGGTGAATGATCTCTCCTGTCCTTATCTCAACCCGAAAGCTTTTTGTTATATTTTTCTCTCTCCTGTCCAGCTGAGGATGGGGGAGTGATAGAACGGCTTTGGTGGGCACCTGGCATCCAGCCAGGGTTAACCCATCACAGGTGTAAAGGAAAGATACCCCTTCAAGGATGAAGTTACATGTCACCAAGGCAAGTGGACCACCATGGAGAGAGGTATCCAGTACCTGAGGGAATTAGCTGTGCTGGAGGTGATTTATAATGATCCAGAAAATGCGCAGTCACCCACAGATCCAGATGAAGTCCAATGCACACAACCGATGTGGCGGAAGTTTCTACGAAGTGCACCACCAACCTATGCCAACTCATTGGCAGTAATGTCCTGGAAAGAAGGCTATGGACAAACGGTGGACAAATTGGCTGTCCAACTCCGGCAATACGAAGGAAGTCTCTCTTCCTCCCTACAGGCCTGTGTCTCGGCTGTAGAGGAATTGTCCCGAGAGTTCCAGCAATTCAAAGTGGATATGTCCTCCTCCTCACCTGTACAGGCCCACATTGCAGTTATTGGGAGTAAGCGTTCCTCTGCCCAAGAGAGAGAAGAGAGAAAGTACACACAACGGGCTAACCTGTGGTTTTACCTGCGTGACCATGGAGAGGACATGAGGAAGTAGGATGGAAAACCTACCTCAGTCCTGGATGCACGGGTACAGGAGTTGCAAGAAAAAGCAACCAGAAAAGAGGATTCTTCTTGGAAAACTGCTGCACCAGTTTCCCGTGAGCAGACCCCCAGACGCAGTAGATGCGCTGATCTCATTTCTGATCCTCTTGAAGGGACTTCTGATTCACGTGTGCAAAAAGTGAGTAACGGATATTCTAACCAGGATTAGAGGGGCCCTGCCTCCAGCCAGGTGGAGGAGAGGGACAACCGAGTCTACTGGATGGTGTGGATTCAATGGCCTGGCACATCAGACCCACAGGAATATAAGGCTCTAGTAGACACTGGTGCACAATGCACCCTAATGCCATCAAGTTATAAAGGGGCAGAACCCATCTGTATCTCTGGTGTGACAGGGGGATCCCAAGAGTTAACCGTATTGGAAGCTGAAATAAGTCTAACTGGGAATGAGTGGCATAAACACCCCATTGCTAACTGGCCCAGAGGCCCCGTGCATCCTTGGTATAGATTATCTCAGGAGGGGGTATTTCAAGGACCCAAAAGGGTACCGTTGGGCCTTTGGTATAGCTGCATTGGAGATGGAGGAGATTGAACAGCTGTCTACCCTGCCTGGTCTCTCTCAAGACCCTTCAGCTGTGGGGTTGCTGAAGGCTGAAGAACAACAGGTGCCAATTGCTACCACGACAGTGCACCAGCAGCAATATCGCACCAACTGAGACTCCCTGATCCCCATCCATAAGCTGATTTGCCAATTGGAGACCCAAGGAGTGATCAGCAAGACTCACTCACCCTTTAATAGTCCCATATGGCCCGTGCGGAAATCTAATGGGGAATGGAGACTAACAGTAGATTATCGTGGGCTGAATGAAGTCACGCCACCGCTGAGCGCTGCTGTGCCAGATATGTTAGAACTTCAATATGAACTAGAGTCAAAGGCAGCTAAGTGGTATGCCACAATTGACATTGCTAATGCATTTTTCTCCATTCCTTTGGCAGCGGAGTGCAGGCCACAGTTTGCTTTCACTTGGAGGTGTGTCCAGTACACATGGAATCGACTGCCCCAGGGGTGGAAACACAGCCCCACCATTTGCCATGGACTGATCCAGGCTGCACTGGAAAAAGGTGAAGCTCCAGAACACCTGCAATACATTGATGACATCATCATATGGGGCAACACAGCAGAAGTTTTTGAGAAAGGGATGAAAATAATCCAAATCCTTTTTAAGGCTGGTTTTGCCATAAAAAAAAGTAAGGTCAAGGGACCTGCACAGGAGATCCAGTTCTTGGGAGTAAAATGGCAAGACGGGCGTCGTCAGATCCCTATGGATGTGATGAAGAAAATAGCAGCTATGTCTCCACCGACTAATAAAAAGGAAACGCAGGCTTTCTTAGGTGTTGTGGGGTTTTGGAGAATGCATATTCCAAATTACAGTCAAATTGTAAGTCCTCTCTACCAAGTGACCCGGAAGAAGAACGATTTTAAATGGGGCCCTGAGCAACAACAAGCCTTTGAACAAATTAAATGGGAGATTGTTCATGCAGTAGCCCTTGGGCCAGTCCGGGCAGGACAAGATGTTAAAAATGTGCTCTACACTGCAGCTGGGGAGAATGGCCCTACCTGGAGCCTCTGGCAGAAAGCACCTGGGGAGACCCAAGGCAGACCCCTGGGGTTTTGGAGTCAGGGATATAAAGGATCTGAGGCTCTCTATACTCCAACTGAAAAAGAGATATTGGCAGCATATGAAGGAGTTTGAGCTGCCTCAGAAGTGGTTGGTACTGAAACACAGCTCCTCTTAGCACCCCGACTGCCAGTGCTGGGCTGGATGTTCAAAGGGAAAGTTTCCTCTACACATCATGCAACTGATGCCACATGGAGTGAGTGGGCCGCACTGATCACACAACGAGCTCGCATAGGAAACCCCAGTCGCCCAGGAATTGTGGAACTGATCATGGACTGGCCAGAAGGCAAAGATTTTGGAATGTCGCCAGAGGAGGAGGTGACACGGGCTGAAGAGGCCCTGCTGTATAATAAACTGCCAGAAAATGAGAGGCAATATGCCCCGTTCACTGACGGATCCTGTCGCATGGTGGGAAAACATCGGAGGTGGAAGGCTGCTGTATGGAGTCCTACATGACAAGTTGCAGAAACTGCTGAAGGAGAAGGTGAATCGAGTCAGTTTGCAGAGGTGAAAGCCATCCAGCTAGCGTTAGACATTGCTGAAAGAGAAAAGTGGCCAGTGCTCTATCTCTATACTGACTCATGGATGGTGGCAAATGCCCTGTGGGGGTGGCTACAGCAATGGAAGCAGAGCAACTGGCAGCGCAGAGGTAAACCCATCTGGGCTGCCACACTGTGGCAAGATATTGCTGTGCAGATAGAGAAGCTAGTGGTAAAAGTACGTCACGTAGATGCTCATGTACCCAAGAGTCGGGCCACTGAAGAACATCAAAAGAACCAGCAGGCAGATCAGGCCTCCAAGATTGAAGTGGCTCAGGTGGACCTGGACTGGCAACATAGGGGTGAGCTATTTATGGCTTGGTGGGCCCATGATACCTCAGGCCATCAGGGAAGAGATGCAACATATAGATGGGCTCAGGATCGAGGGGTGGACTTGACCATGGACACTATCGCACAGGTTATCCATGAATGTGAAACATGTTCTGCAATTAAGCAAGCCAAGCAGTTAAAACCCCTGTCGTATGGAGGGTGATGGCTGAAATATAAACAGTGGGAGGCCTGGCAGATTGACTATATCACACTCCCACGAACACGCCAAGGCAAGTGCCATGTGCTTACAATGGTGGAAGCAACCACTGGATGGCTGGAAACATATCCTGTGTCCCATGCCACTGCCCAGAACACTATCCTGGGCCTTGAAGAGAAAGTTTTATGGCAAAACGGCACCCCAGAAAGAATCAAGTCGGACAACGGGAGTCATTTCCGAAACAACCTCATAGACACCTGGGCCAAAGAGCATGGCATTGAGTGGGTATATCACATCCCTTATCACACACCGGCCTCCGGAAAAATCAAACGATACAATGGACTGCTGAAAACTACATTGAGAGCAATGGGGGTTGGGACTTTCAAACATTGGGATACACATTTAACAAAAGCCACCTGGTTAGTTAATACTAGAGGATCTGCCAATCAGGCTGGCCCCGCCCAACCAAGACTTCCACATACTGTAGAAGGGGATAAAGTCCCTGTAGTGCGCATGAGGAGTATGTTAGGAAAGACAGTCTGGGTTAGTCCTCCCTCAAGCAGAGGCAAACCCATCCAAGGGGTTGTTTTTGCTCAGGGACCTGGGTACACCTGGTGGGTGATGCAGAAGGATGGGGAAGTTCGATGTGTACCTCAGGGAGATTTGATTTTGGGAGAGAATAGCCAGTGAATTAGGCTGTATGATATTTAACTGCTAAATAACCTGCCAATGCATGTCATTGTATCTATAGTGTCTATATGCCATATCAAGGGTATTACTGTAAGAATTACCCAAATGACTGCAGGATGGACTTTGAAACTGAGCCAAGTACCACAGTGATGGAACTTGAACTGGCACCCAGCGATTTCCTCAAGATCAACATCTTCGACCTGCAGACCAAGGGCGTGGGTTGCACCAAATGTACTAGCCACAAGTTCCAGAGGCAGCATATAACAACCCAACACCTCACACCATCTCTCTTATCCTGAAGAACTGTTACAACAGATGGAGCCCCAAAGTCATGGACTAAATAAAATTGATGGACACATTAGAGGGATAGCCCATCAACTAAGGGAATACTATTTGTGTGTGTGTGGGGGGGGGGGGGGGAGGGCGAGTCCATATACTTATATATATAAGACAAGGAAAGTGGTAGTGGTTGATTGGAAAATGTAAGATCTGGGCATGATGTAGATGGTATAGAATAAGGGGTGGATAATGTCCTGGGTTCAGCTGGGATAGAGTTAATTTTCACAGGAACCTGGGAGGTAGGGGGCATAGCCGGGGCAGCTGACCTGAACTGGCCAAGGAGCTATTTGATACCATGTGACATCATGCTCAGTATATAAATGGGGAGCGGGCCGGGGGGTGCTCTCGGCTTTCGGTGGGGGAAGTGGTGGAGCGTCGGGTTCCAGGTGGTGAGCAGTTGCACTGTGCATCACTCTTTTTGTATACTCTTTCATTAGTACCATTGTTGTTGTTGTAATTTTTTTTTGTGTTGTCCCAGTAAACTGCCTTTATCTCACTGCTCAAGGTTCTGGTTTGGTTTTTTTTCTTTTCTCTCCTCCGTCTCCTCCCTATCCCACCGGAGGGGGGCGGGAGGAGTGAGCGAGCGGCTGCGTGGTCCTTTGTTACTGGCTGGGCTGAAACCACGACATATATGCTGTTAAATTTTGATTCAAGAGCACTTAAAAAGTATACATAGGCAATAGTACTGCTACTAATTTGTCATTCAATTTCTGTTTTATCCTTGATTTGTCCTCTACTGAATGACAAATCTCATGTTACCAAAATGAACTATAAGGACAGCTTAATTATTAATCAAAAGAATTATAAAACCTATAATTCTCAGCATTAAATAACTACATTCCATGAATGCTATTCTCCCTCAAATAAGGGCTTCCACATGAGAGATCTGAAGGGACAGCACTGAATGCTTAAACACATGACGCTAATCAGAGTTCTCCATCCTTGTGGAAAAATTTCTGAAAACTGATTCATAAAAACAAGAAAAAACACACACACACGAGCATATTGATTTCAGTAAAACTGAAGAGATCTTTCAGTTTCATGATCAAATTTGTGGTCAAAGTCAAATACAAAGATTGATTCCAAACTCAAACAACAGCAGCACTTACCTGGGACATCTGAGAAAGGACTTTGAACCTAGTTTCCTACATCCCAGGTTAACACTCCCAACCAAGAGACAATTTGCCATATCAAGACAGACAGATAGATGTCTCTCTCATTCAGATACTGAATATGGAGGGGGGGAAAAATAAATAATTGAAGCACCAGAAATTCATGGGATAGCAAAACCATTACCTGATCAGTTCTGACAGACCCCAGATCCCTGGGCTGTCAGTCAGAGCAAAGAAATTCAGGTTTCACCGTGCAACTGTGGTAAAAACCCATACAATACAGATTACCAGGAGCCCTCAGAGTAAAGAAACTCTTCCTCTCATCACATTTCTTCAGAAGCCCCAAACACTGGGTCATTGATTTGGAAGGACCCCAAAATGCACCAGCCACTGTTAGTATTGCCAGAAATTCCATGCAACAAAGGCTTCTCTGAGTTATATGGTCTAATCTTATGTCCTGTGTTTTTACAACCAGACACTTCTGTTCAAACAGTGCTAACTTTTCTAAGCCTCCAAAATATCTAATGCAGTACCTACTGTGCATGTGTAGAAGAACCGAACATCACATGTACAATCAGTCTAACTCTCCACATTAATCTGTCCCAGACTGAGAAGACCCTAGATCAGCACTGAAGCAGGGTCTCTAAATTCCTTCAGGGAGACACGACCCATGCAGGATAATGGACAAAAACATCATTAAACCAGTTTTACATATTCTCCAGTCTTCTAGCTGTCAGGCTATGCACAGTGTAGGACAGAGCAAAAAAAAGTCAGTTCTGATTTTCATACACCTGGCTCACATCGTAAGCTGGAACCAAGGATGCCCCCCTTCCCCTCTTCTTCCCCCACCCCACCCCCCAAAAATACTTCAATCTGTTATCTGCACTAAAATGTAATCAGTACAAATATACCAACAAACCCTACATGAAAAGATGCAGATCAAAAGTCCTTCAAGGTGATACAACATAAAAGTTTCCTGAACAAAGAGATTATTTTAGATGGGATAATTACAACTACGTATAGTCATGCTTGCAGATGCTCTCTTTGTGAGGGCTGTATTTTCCCCTGCATGCACACACAGAGTTGCACTACCAAAACTCGTGGGGAACTCAGGCTTTTAACCAAGAAAAACATTTGTTTAAATACTTCCCTCAAGCAAGGTTTCAGCAGGAGCTCTGACCACCTACCCTTAAAGACTATTTGGATCCAAAATATTCATAATAAACACAAACACCTTCTGCATAAGCCCTTTAAAACCAGTGTAAAATTGTACTGCAACTGACTGACTCAAGTAAGCTGCCGACATCATTTAAGAGTGTTCTTTTTATTTTAAGTCTTTTCTGTACTAACGCATATCCGAAAGAAAAATTCAAGCTATCTTCAAGTTTTAAAATAAAAGATTATTTACAATAGTTTAATCAATTTACCTGGCTTTGGAGCTGCCCGAGACCTGAACATCTGGTGGATTCTAAACATTCGCAAACACAGCATCTTTGCAGAATGCACCTTAGGTGGTAACACATTGCCAAAACCAGGAGTTGAGCACCCACTAACAGCAACACGCAGAAGGCTCGCCATTTCGCCCGGACCTCACAGCAGACTCCTTGCCCTGTATGGAATCCCTGCTGCACACGTAAAAACAAAGCAAGAATTATTAATGATACTAGACAGAAGGTATGTAAACTCAGCAGCTCAAGTCCAGTCAACTGATGCTAGCCACGAGATGATCATTTCTCCCCACCTTTTCTTTCTAGCTAGAAAACAAAATCCACTGGTTTTCCAAACTGAGTAAGGCAAATATCAAACTGAAGCAGTAAGCCCATGAGAGAACTGACATTACAAGTTGATCTACTGGTTTGGGTTTGCGTGGTGGAATTTTGGTAGCGGGGGAGGGGGCCACGGGGGTGGCTCCTGTGAGAAGCTGCTAGAAGCTTCCCTGGCTCCAAGTCAGACCTGCCTCTGGCCAAGGCCGACCCAATCAGTGACGGTGGTAGTGCCTCTGGGAGAACGTATTTAAGAAGGGGAACCTGTCAGCGGGGGAGGAGATCGGAATGTGAGAGAAACACCTATGCAGATCTGAAGATGGCCATGACTCCACGGGAAAGCCTGCGCTGGAGCAGCCTGTGTCTGAAGATCTGCAGCCCGCAGAAAGGACCCATGCCAGAGAAGTTTGTGAAGGATTGCAGCCCGTGGGAGGGACCCCCACGGTGGAGCAGGGGAAGAGTGCGAGGAGTCCTCCCCCTGAGGAAGAAGGAGCAGCAGAGACAAGGTGTAGCGAACTGACCACAACCCCCATTCCCCGTCCCCCTGCGCCGCATGGGGGGAGGAGGTAGAGAAAACCGGCAGTGGAGTTGAGCCGGGAAGGAGGGAGGGGTGGGAGGAAGGTGTTTTTAAGATCTGGGTTGTACTTCTCATTATCCTTGTTTTGATTTGATTGGTAGTAAATTAAATTGATTTTGTTTTTTTCCCCAAGTTGAGCCTGTCTTTTGCCCGTGACCATAAGTGGTGAGTGATCCCTCCCTGACCTTGTCTCGACCCATGAGCATTTCTTTATATTTTCTCCTCCTCATCCCAATGGGGCCGGGGGGGAGGGGAGGAGGAGCGAGCGAGCGAGCGGCTTCGTGGTGCTTTGTTGCCGGCTTGGCTTAAACCAGGACACCCTTGCTCTAAACAAGCAACTCCAACAAGTGAAAACCTCCTGTGCCCCAAGGAACCAGACAAACAATTCAAACCCCAGCCAGAGCTCCCAAAGGAGTTACCCTGAGCGGGACAGCAGCTTACAGGCGTCAGGAGATGTACCAAAGCAGGCAGTTGACGTGGGAAAGGCACCACTGGGGAAAGTGGGGCAGCAGGGAACGGGCAGAGGAGCCGGTGCGTGCTCCCCACCGGCTGCCGGGCCGCCCTCGCTAGCAGGTGGCTACTGGCTGCTGGTAGAGGGGCTCTTCGCCCGGAATCCCGCTGTCCGCGTTTATGGAGGCACTAACGCGATGTCCCGTCCCTCCCCACGGCTTGCGGCGGCGGCCCACCGCTCCCCGCCGGCCCGGCCTACAAGGCAGCGGCCCCGTTTCACTGCTGCCGCTATTTATAGCCCGCGGCCACTAACTGACCTTGGGCAGGCGGCTCGCCACCCGGGCCCGCCGCTCCCCACAGTCACAATGGCCGACGGCCATCGTGCCCACCCAGGGGGAAGCCCGGAGCCACCGCCTCTCCGTCCCGCGCCCGAGAGCACTCCCGGAGGCCCCTTTCCGTGTCACCTGCCTTCTCCACACGCCCACCTGCCTTCGTTCCCGCCGCTCCCTGGGCGCTGCGAAAGCGGGACACCACAGGCTTCTCCTCGACAACAACCGCCCGCGCCGGGGAGGGGCCGCGCACCGCCCCAGCCCACCACACCACAGAACTACACACCCGCCTGCCCCGCCGCGGTACTAACCAACCTTGAGGCGAGGCAGTCCCAGGGCGGGCCCGCCTGCCTGCCCGCCAACCCGGAAGGAGTGAGGAAAACGCAGCATCTCTCTACCCACTCTGGAAGGGGACAGCGGAAGGTACCCGCGCGCGGGGGAGGGGTGGCCCGGCGGCTCTCTACTATACGGGAGGATAAAAGAAAAAGAGGAACTCTTGCAACTGTATAAATACTAATATATGAATCGATAAAGAGAACGTTCTATTAAAGAGAAAATTTACAGAGAACAGCTTGTCAGGTTGCCTACACTATTGCCTGTGTATGTTGTCCTATTTCACACAATCTGTAATTTCTAGGTATAAATTAGGGGTTTTTTTATTTACATCTGTGCAACTGTTTATGCAAAATATGCTTTGCCTGAGGCATTTTACGGTGTCATACAGCTTCCAGTCTCACAACTGGTGAATTATGACTGGAAGTGAAGTGCTGAAAACATGAGTCTCAAGAGTGACCAATAGGATACCCTACTACTAGATGTTCAGGAGACTACTGTGCTTTTAAATAAATTTGTGAGAAAAATTCCATTTAGAGTTACAGCTTATGTGCTAATACATGCTTTGTTTTTTGGGTTCAGTAACCACTGACTAGTGCAACAATGTGCCTCATCAGTATGATATGGATCAATGTAATTCCAATTATTAATAATGCTGTTTTAAAAGGTAGAACCAGCCCTCTCTGTCTTTCTAATTAGAAATATATTGTCAGCATAAAAAAAACCCCAAACATGTAAAAGTGCTTGTGACACGCGGAACAAACTTTACAACTCAGAGAGTGAGTTATAAAGCAGGCATGTTTATTTCAGCACTGGGTACACGGGGGATTGCTCCACCTATCATGCACACCGTAAAGCTCGTTAGTGAAGTTTAAATACATGTGTTGTAATGAACGGGTTAACTTTGTTCATGAAATCGAGAAGGGGGAAGAGACATATTGAGAGTTAACATATGCCTTGTGTAATTAACAAAAACTTGCTTAAGTGATGCGTGAAGGTTACGGAAAAAAAACAATGGCTATAACTTACTAGATAAGGAGAGGAAGGACAACAGCTGCAATTAACAAAGACTGTATTTCTCCACATCAAAAGACATTCTACATCAAAGGATACTCATCCTTGAGAAAATTTACCGAATCTACATAGTAACAGACCTGCACAAGTGAAGAAAGAAGAAGCAGGACAAGGCGGAGACTTACAAGAAAGGGGTACATGAAATGTATATAAGGAATGTAACGGTAACATAAAGTTGCGGGCCTGTGGTGGAGCATTGCCTCCCCGGCCGCCCAGCGCTGTTTTGCTCTCTTATCGCTTGCTAATAAATTTGATTTTTTTATTCAATACAAATTGGCTCCTCCAATTTGTCACGAGCGTTTATAACAGTGTGATTTAAATATTCATTACATTTCCCGGAAACCTTATGCATATTCATTACATTTCTGAGAAATAATTAACATATGCAAATGCCCTTCATACAGTCGCAGTTGTTGCCTTGGGTGGTCATCGGGTGTTCTTTGGGGGTCTTATCATCCTCTTCCTCGCTTAACCGTTCTTTACCCTTTTCAATATTTTGATATTAAACTTCTGTTTTTCCTTTGTTCTTGTATCTTTCATGCCAAATAATCTTTGACCCCCAAAGTACTGTTCTCATGCCAACAAATCACCCCTTATCTTCTTACTTGCGTTCTCAGTTTCTCTTGTCCTTGAGTCCATATGTCTGTTTTCCTGTGTTCTCACAAATCTATCTACACATCCTTTAATTACTTGAGTTGCAGGATGTCTTATCTCATTAAAGGAAACCATATATTCTGCTTGTACCTACTTATTGCTTACAAACTACAAAATATAATTGACATCTGGAATATATATCAACTACCATGTATCACTTGTGTTCTGAACAGTGACAAAGTTGCAGTTTGTGGTTTCTCAGCACCAGGCACTGCAGGTCTGTGCAGTATTGCTTCTGAATTAAGTTTTAGACTATTAGGTAACATACTTAGGATAAAGCAGGTAAATCCTCTAGTGGATATTTATAAGCAGTCATAACTGCATTTGGTGAAAGTTTTAATCCAGTTATTGGGTGCTTAGGATATGTCTTGCTAGCTTAGCTATCTCAAGTTTTCTGCTGTTTGGTCTCAGAAGACTGAAGTAATTGACAGGACCTCAGCTACTCTGGCCAGAACACACTAAGCAGAATTTCAGGCATTGTCTAAAGGTGTTGACTATTGCAGGTAGTATTTGGGGATTGTAATTTTGGATTTAACTGCCTGAAAGATTTTTTTTTAGGTGTCTACATTGGGGAGGAGAAATTAGGTTCCCAAGCAAACACAACTGCTCTCATCCAAACTTCAGTAGTGTATCTGTAATGAAAAGATGGATCTGGGATCACATTCCACTCTGCACGGTAAGTAGTTGCCAAGCAGTCATTAAATTAAGATAATAAAGAATGTCTGCTAAGTGAAAAGAATGTGAAAAGTTGTCTGGTTCAGTAATGATAACCTGAGGCATTTAATTCCTCATAGGTATATAACTTAAAGAATTAGATTTACTTTCTTAAAAGATTGGCATATTTAAATGTGATGCCAGTATATAATGATGATTTTCTTAAAGCCTCAGGATCCTGAGACCAGTGACTGAGAATCTCAACTTTCTTTTCCACATTAATGTAAGCTTTTCATTCTCTTCCTGGTAAGATAAAGTCTACAAATGTGACCAGAGGTCACAATATAGGTGTTGTGGTTTAACCCCAGCCAGCAACTAAGCACCATGCAGCTGCTCACTCACTCCCCCCCCACACCCAGTGGGATAGGGGAATCAGAAAAAAAAAAGTAAAACTCATGGGTTGAGATAAGAACAGTTTAATAGGACAGAAATGAAGAAAATAATAATGATGGTGATAATAATAATAATAATAAAATGACAATAATAATAATACAAGAATTGAAATATACAAAACAAGTGATGCACAATGCAATTAATCACCGACCAATGCCCAGTTAGTTTCCGAGCAGTGATCCACCCCCCAGGCCAACTCCCCCCAGTTTACATACTGGACATGACGTCACATGGTATGGAATACCCCTTTGGCCAGTTTGGGTCAGCTGTCCTGGCTGTGTCCCCTCCCAACTTCTTGTGCCCCTCCAGCCTTCTTGCTGGCTGGGCATGAGAAGCTGAAAAATCCTTGACTTGAGACTAAACACTACTTAGCAACAACTGAAAACATCAGTGTTATCAACATTCTTCTCATACTGAACTCAAAACATAGCACTGTACCAGCTACTAGGAAGAAAATTAACTCTATCCCAGCCAAAACCAGGACAATAGGCTTTAAAACAAGATCTTAGATAACACAAGAACACTGAATATTTTTTATTTAGTTATTTTAGTAGCTAATTTGTGATCTTTAAAAGCTTGGTAATACTGCTTAAATCTAGTTTTGACAATTGCATACACAAGGGAAGTCGTCTGCTTTTTTTGAAAACTCATCAAAATCTACGCTTGCTCTCATTTCAGTTGCAGAGTATAGATTTGTTAGTTTATCAGTGTTCACTTTTCAGTAATACTTGCCTAGGAACAGTTTTCCCATGAGCCTAATTAATTCTGTGTCATCTTTACTGTCTGGCCAACTTTGTCTCTCACCAAAAATCATTCCGATTCATGCCTTGGGGAAGTAACAAATATTTTACTCCCTACCCCCTCCATTAATAATTAAAAATAGTAAAATGTAATAATAAGCTAAATAGGAGCATAACTTCTAAAGGCACCATTTTAGAATACAATCATATTTTTTTAAAATACAAGACAGTGCTATTCTGATTTTTTATAATGTTTCATACATACTTGCATATTTTTCATCCCCTCATGAGTCATGAACAGAGTTTGAAGCAACACCACACAAGCCTTTGACTTTGGCTGTGGAAGTAACAGGTAGAAAGGTCAGCAAGGGCCAGACTGTTCAGGGAGACAAAATACAAACATCAGCTGAGGTGTATTCTGGGCATCCCAGTTCTCAGTTATCTTCCTAATCTTGAAAGCAGATTGTAATCTAGAGTTTGCAAAGCAAGTAGAGCAAGACTCTGGACTAAAATTGAACACAAATAGGTGAATTAAATTGTGAATGGACGTGTGAATTAAATCATTCGCAGTTAAGTTGATAATATTAGAAAAATGCGTTACATGGACCGTCTCCTTCAGTTACTTCCTGTTGGCATAGAAGGTTTTAAAAATTAAATCGGAAGACCATTTGTTATCACGTCATGTATAAATTCTACATAAAATACATTATTCTGAACAGTTATATTAAGTAGACCTAACAGTACAATAATGTTGTCACATTGGAGGCTTAACTTTGTTGGCTTAAATTTACAATTTACACAAACCCCTTTCTTGTGGAAAACAGCTGTATATGCAGTGTGGTGTGATGCTGTAGCCATATGTTTGAGTTAATGCCTAGGCTGTGGTGATACTGCTTAATTTAGGGTTAGACATGATGCATTGTCCTTTAAGGAGGACCATTACTCCATAGTTTCACTATGCAGGCCTGATTACTTTGTATCATACCTTGTGACGGTCTGACAAATTATAGTCAATGTCTCAAACATTTGTTAAAGAACTTTGGCGGAGAAGATGGCCTCTGTAAAAGCGCTGGAGTTGTGTGAACAAGAAAATGTGGCTGGAGGAGAGGGCCCCACGGAGGATGGGACTGTGCTTCTATCTTAAGCGGTCATGCCTGCAGGGAGAGAGAGGCAACTCCCCAATGACCCCCCAAGCCCACCGACCCATTTCCAGAGAATCCCGGGAACATGAACTGCACATGTCAAGACCATCGACTCATTTCTGGAACACTCCTGAGCTCACACTGCGCTTGCTCAATGATGGCAAACCCACACCCACACAGGCAGACCCCTTTAGGTATAAAAGAAGGGAGGACGAGTTCTTGGCATGCGCCCTCTGGAAATGGATCTCTAGGCTGGCTGGACCAACGCTGGACCCAGGACTGGTGAAACCCTGTCGGGGGATGCAACGAGTCTACGGAATTCCTGACAGTTCGAGAACAGCGCGACCTTGAGCAGCTTGTAGTATATCCTTGAAGAGTCTGGAAAGATCCGAGAAGACCAGTACAAAAACAAGAGAGTGATAAGAAGAACCGTCCTAACAAACTCACCAATCATGAATTGTTAGTTACTAACCAAACCAATCATATAGTAACACATACTCTAAAGAAGGGTATAAAAAGCTGTGTTAGAACAATAAAGTAGCCATTTTGCATGATCTATTACTTGTCGTGTCCGTCTCTACTGCGACAAATGGTGACCCCGATGCGTCTGAGCGAACAGATCATTTAAAGGCGATAAATCCAGCACTAGCAAGAAGTATACTGGCGGCGACGAGAGCTGCGAAAGAGTATACCGGCAGCGAGACAAGCTGTGGAGACGGAGCCCGGTGAAGCTGAGAGCAGTGGAATCTGCCTGGTCCAGACCTGAGCCTAGACACCTAATAAGGTGAGCCACCGGGGACAAAACTGTTAGAATGGGGCAACAATTAACAAAAGAAAAGGAGACGATTTTGTCTACCTGGAAAGCCCTATTAAAAAGAAAAGGGGTTAAAACCCCAGAACAAAGCCTGAAAAGGATTTTAATATGGTGTAAGATGCAAGGCTTTCAAGCCACAACAGTTACTGCATTCAGTGTGGGTGCATGGCAAGCAGTGGGATGGAAAATGTTTGGTGAGATCTCTACAGGACAGAAAGAGCTGTGTAAGTTGGCGATCGTATGGCGTCTATTACGCGAGACCCTGAAGGAATGGAAAGCAGAATGTGATGCGAAAGATCAGCAAAAGAAAGATGAGGACTCAGAAAATGTTAGCAATGAAAAAGTTTCTGCTCAAGTAACAGCTGCAGCCAATGCTGCAATCTCAGCAGTTGCAGGCAGAAAACCCCTCACGGGCAAAACCAGATCATACCCTTATTCACCTCCTCCTCCTATGCCATTAATTACTTTACCTGGCAATGAGGGGCCCTCCTCACCTACTGGTGCGGCAGCGGAAGGGGTGACTCCATCAGCCCCCCCCGAGGAGAAAAATGTGGCGATTAACACCGAGCCGGAAAGTGTGGGCCGTACTGAAATTGAGGGCCGAAAGGACAGTGAGAGTCAAACTGAATGTGAGGGCCGAACGGAAAGTGAGAGCCAAAATGAAACTGAGGCAGAAAAATCTCTAATTGACGCTATGCGATCTCTGCAGCTCGCAGATAAAACCATACCGAAAGAACCCCTGCCATGCACTCTCCCTCCATCCACAATAACTGTAGTCCCGAGATCCCCTGATCAATTCTGGGAGGGAGTTAGAAGATATGCTGCCGACTCTGGCAACTGGGATCTAGTAGAACGCCTCAGCCCGTGCTCTCTAACACCAGCATTTCTAAAGCCTCTAGATAAAGCAGCAGAGGCTCCTGTTACATTTCCTGTTTTCAAAGCTGCTGCAGGCACAAACCGGCACGGTGAGCACAATCCAATCAGCTGGAGAGTAGTGCAGGATTTGCAGAATAAAGTACAAAAATTTGGAATCAATTGTCCTGAGGTGATGCAACTTATTCGTATAATCAGCACAGATCTGCTGTGTCCATATGACATTATGCATCTGGCACAAGTGCTGTTTCAGCCCGTACAATTGCAAGTATTTCAATCTACTTGGAGGCAGATGGCACACACAGCGGCACAGCATAATTTACGACTGCCACAGGGTGACCTGAGATTAGGCCTTGGAGAGGATGCTTTGCTTGGTGAAGGGCCATATAGTAACCCTCAGCTGCAGGCTACATGGCCTCCGATTGTTCTTGAACAGGCACAAAATATAGGCCTTATGGCATTAAAGCGAACCATGGACATGGCAGCTCCGAAGCAAAAATATGCCACTATCCGCCAAGGCCCCAGAGAACCCTTTTTACAGTTTGTAGAAAAAATATCTGCCGCCCTGGAAAAACAGGTAGAAGATGAGGTCTTAAGGCAAATGCTATGCAAACGGTTGGCAAGAGATAATGCTAATGAGGACTGTCAAAAGATCATACAGGCTTTACCAGGAGATCCTTCTGTTCCCGACATGGTAGCTGCATGTTCTAAAGTTGGGACACTGGAACACACGGCGGCTGTCCTCTCGGCAGCGCATGTGGCCGCCCTAGGTAATGCTATGAAAAATTCTGGAAAGTGCTTTGGGTGTGGCAGTGAAGGGCACATCAATGTAACTTCTCCACACAAAACATCATCAGGTAAACAACCGGTGCAGCACTCACCGGAGATTATTTGCAAGAAATGCGGAAAATTAGGACATTTTGCAAAACAATGTCGTTCCAAATTTCATGCTAATGGGCAGCCGCTACAGGGAAACTACAAAACGAGCGCGAGAGGGCGCGCGAGGACAACAAGTCCCCTCCCGACAGCCGGCCACCTCCCCTCTGTGAACAATTGTCAGCCGCAACAGCTGGCTCAGCAGGGCTGGATGTATCCACCGCTGACACAGTAACTCTAGTCACGAACGATATCGTTAAGGTCCCTTTTAATGCAAGGGGTCCTATCGGACGAGGACTGAGTGCATTGCTATTGGGAAGATCAAGTAGCACGTTAAATGGAATAATTGTACGTGTGGGAGTTATTGATGCTGATTTTACAGGTCAAATTTGCGCGATGGTTTCAACCCCCTACCCACCAGTAACAATCCCTAAAGGTACTCGTATTGCTCAATTTGTTCATTTTTCGAGTTCTATTTCAAAAGCAGAACAGTGACTGCGATGCGATGGAGGCTTCGGCTCTACGGGACCCCCTCAGTTCTGCTCGTCTCAGACTGTCTCATCATCCCGACCACATATGACGTGCATGCTGTCGAATCACGGAAGATCGCCGACTACAGTAAGGCTTGCAGGGCTCCTGGACACCGGAGCCGATGTGACTATTATTGCCGATTATCTGTGGCCATCCACCTGGCCCACAGAGGAGGCTGGTATGGGAGTAGTGGGGCTGGGAGGCTCTGCGCGAGCAAAGACGGCAGACACACCAGTTCTGATTACCAATCCTGAGGGCCAACAAGCAGTTATTAAACCATATGTGACGGCAGCTCCCCTCAATTTATGGGGGAGGGATTGCTTGTCGCAGTGGGGGGTGAGCATTACCACGGATTTTTAACGAGGGCCACTGTGCTGCAGGGTGTTAGACAACCCACGCTTGTTTTAACCTGGTTAACAAATAACCCTGTGTGGGTGGATCAGTGGCCCCTGCCAATTGAAAAATTAAAGGCCCTGCAAGAATTGGTAGCAGAACAACTAGCTGCCAGACACATTGAACCATCTCACAGTCCGTGGAATACTCCAGTGTTTGTGATAAAAAAGAAATCAGGAAAATGGCGATTTTTGCATGACCTGCGGCAAGTCAATGCTGTCATGGCCACGATGGGGGCTCTGCAACCAGGCATGCCTTCACCTGCCATGATCCCTCAAGATTGGGAAATCATTGTCATGGACCTTAAGGGTTGTTTTTTTTTTACAATTCCATTAGCTCCCCAAGATAAAGAAAAATTTGCATTTTCTGTGCCTTCTATCAATCATGCAGAACCGGCAAAAAGATATCAATGGAGAGTTCTGCCGCAGGGCATGAAAAATTCACCAACCATTTGTCAATGGTTTGTTGCACAAGCTCTGTCACCTGTAAGGGAAAAATTCCCTACTAGTTATTGTTATCACTATATGGATGACATTCTGTTAGCATCAGACAACAAGGAGCAGTTGAATGACATGAAAAATTTGGCCATGAATTCGCTACAACAATATGGGTTAGTTATTGCCCCTGAAAAAGTGCAAAAAATAGCACCCTGGAAATATTTGGGAATGACAATTACAAGCAAGCAGGTTGTGCCCCAACCTGTGAAACTTAACCTTGCAGTTAAGACACTCAATGATGTACAGAAATTAATGGGATCCTTGAACTGGATCAGGCCCTATCTTGGACTGACCAATTCGCAGTTACAACCTTTATTGGACTTATTAAAACATTCCAATGATCCAACAGAACCCAGAATATTAAATAAGGAAGCGTTAAATGTAATTCACACGGTGGAACAATGTATATACAAGAAATTTGTTTCTCGAATTGATCTGTCTCAATTGGTACAATTCTTAGTACTAATTGACAAAACTGTGCCATTTGTTGCTTTGGCGCAGTGGAATTCTGAGTGGGATGACCCATTACATATTTTAGAATGGATGTTTTTGTCATTCCGGCCACGAAAAACTGCTTCTGGCTTGTTTGAACTTATTGCTGATGTAATCATAAAAGCCAGAAAACAATGTGTAGAACTAATAGGACGTGATCCAGCTACGATTGTTTTACCTGTTCAAAATTGGTATTTTGAATGGTGTCTGGCAAACAATTACGAGCTGCAAGCGGCCATGGCGGGTTTTCAAGGGCAGATCTCGTATCATCTACCGTCACACCCGCTACTGAAATTTGCTCAAGAAATACCATTTGGTCAGAAAAATTTAAGTCAGCCAGAACCTGTGAAAGGCCCCACTGTCTTTACAGATGGTTCTGGAAAAACAGGTAAAGCAGCAGTAGTATGGTATGAAAACAACAACTGGAACAGCAAAGTAGTATATCAAAATGGTTCTCCACAAGTAGTAGAGCTGCGTGCACATGGCACGTTGAAGCGGCTGCTTCAAAAAACAAAAAGGGGGAATGATTGGGGAGCCACCACAGGCATGTTTAGATAAAGCAGTTTATGTTCTTAACTCTCTCCATTATGGGGATAATTCTTCCCTACCTCCTCTTTCTCAACACTTCTCTTTTCAACACAGAATTTACAAAAGGGTATCAAAGTACATGTTAAAGATTTAGTTAACTGGTCAGTGGAATGGACCATGTGAGCTATTAACCTGGGGGCGAGGTTATGCTTGTGTTTCCACAGATGCAGGCCCACAATGGACTCCCGCTCGATTTGTGCGACCGTCATCATCTGGAACATCCCAGAGGGTGCAGCAATATGAATACCACCTCAACCAAAAACTAAGTGTAGGTCACCTTGGCCAATATAACAGGTCAAGATTTTCTATGCATTGCAACCGCATCACAAAGCCCATGAACCAATAGACAGGATGGCTATGACTCGTGCAGCGCGCCTGGCCAGCGAGCGCATGTGTCATAGGTTGCAACTGAGGTGGATTTTGGCACCCGCTGGCCACGTATGCTGAAATCCATTCCTCTGCAAATGTATAAATACTGGGATTTTCCGAAGAGCATCGGGCTGGTGTACGGCAAGGCCATCGTTGCCTCTGTGGGGACGCCCACGCAAAGCTGGCACCTACCGATTGCTGGGCTGAGTTCGCGGAGCAAGACAGCACAAGAATATACAGATGGTTCATCTACCTCACAGTCCTCGGATGGACGTACTCATGGATACCGCCGCAAACCAAAGAACAAGCAATCCCTTTTTCATAGGTTTAATAGGGGGTCCCACTGACATCAACAAAGTTTAAGAACTTATTGATGGAGACCCCTGTGCAGCAGGTCATGGACTCAATGGATGGGAATGCCTGGTTTCCACAGATCGGGCATTCACCCTCATTGCCACCCCAGGAATCACAAACTCTGGGGTCCCTGAATACAGACTGGTGTAGTATTATCTGATTTACTGCTAGACTTTGATAGTGTCAGACATGCTATGCTACAAAATAGAGCTGTAATTGATTTCTTGCTTTTAGCACAAGGACATGGTTGTGATGAGTTTGAAGGGATGTGTTGTATGAATTTATCCGATCACTCAGAATCCATTTTCAGTAGTATTCAACAAGTAAAGAAGGGAGTCAGGAAGCTGACAGAAAGTGATGAATTAGATTGGCTGACGAAGATGTTTGAGGGTTGGGGATTGTCTGGATGGTTGATATCTCTGCTCAAGACTGTGGGGGTAGTGATCTTGGTTGTGATAACTATGCTCCTGATGTTGCCCTGTCTTTTCAGCCTTCTGCAAAGGGCCCTGCAGAGGGCAGCCGGGACGATATTTTTAGCACAAATACAAAAAGGGGGAATTGTCGGGGGATGCAACGAGTCTACGGAATTCCTGACAGTTCGAGAACAGCGTGACCTTGAGCAGCTTGTAGTATATCCTTGAAGAGTCTGGAAAGATCCAAGAAGACCGGTACAAAAACAAGATAGTGATAAGAAGAACCGTCCTAACAAACTCACCAATCATGAATTGTTAGTTACTAACCAAACCAATCATATAGTAACACATACTCTAAAGAAGGGTATAAAAAGCTGTGTTAGAACAATAAAGTAGCCATTTTGCATGATCTATTACTTGTCGTGTCCGTCTCTACTGCGACAAAACCCTTTTCTTCTCTCTTTCTTCCTCTCTCTCTCTCCCTCTCTTTTCCACAGTCCCTACACCTCATCCTTTTAAACATAAACCGTTGACCAAGTCTGAGACTAGGAGTATATCCAGCTGCCCCTGGGCTCCTCTTTGAGAAGGAGTCCAAAAAGCAAGGGGGTCTGCTCTGAACCTCGTGACTCAACGGGAGGGCTCTCCTTCTGACACAGTTTCATGTTCCTTTTTCCGCTTCTTTTTCTACACCTCCCTTCTCTTTTCAAACAGCAGCTTAATGACATGATGCAAGGTTCATATTGATAAGTTCACTTGTACTTGGGCAAGGTTAACTTGGTCGAATAAATGTTGGTTGTTGTTTGAACTCCCCTGGTGTCATTTCACCTTAATTCTGAATACAGAATTTCCTTTGTAGGAAATCCATGAACCTGAGTCGCTCCAACTTTGGGACGCGACATACCTTACTAACAACTGTGCTCTTGAAGAGGAACTAAAGACTGATAAAAAGGAAACATCCTGATTCAGAAAGTGCCGAAAGTTGGATGATCGCCAAAGAAGCATGAACTGGGGGAAAGGTAAAGATGGCAGGGGGAGATCACGACCACCGACTCAATTCAAGACTGGAAAGACTTGCCCCCACCCCCCGCAAGGAGCATGCTTGCTAATTTACATAGCAAGTAAGGCTAATTTAAATGTAACTAACCAATAGTAGATGAGATGGTGACTACTAACCAACGAATGTAAATTTAGGTGGGTTTTTACTAATCATGTAACAGGATCAATACGTTGTAGTTCATTAGTGTGGTGTGCTAGCTTTGTGGAATTATCACCTAGCACCCATCTTTGCGCAGACATGAAATAAATAAATATCTCGTCTCTGTGTGTAAGATTGGCTTATTGCACACTGGGTATTGAACTCCGCTTGTGGGACAACAGTTTCTGGTGACCCAGGTGGGACAGCCATTTTAAGCCTTGCCTGGATTGTCCTGCTGCTCCAGACAGGAGATGGGACCAGGAAGGACTCCAGCGTGCACCGACCTTTTGATCAGGGAATCCTCCAGTTCCTCTCTGCGGACGGACAACAGGCAACCCAATGGTGCAACACCAATACGAGATATTTAAAAGGAGGCAAGGGACTACGGAGGTGAGTAGCTGCTTTTTGCATAAGCTTAGACTTGCTCTGCATAAGATGCAACCAGAAAGGCCCCTTTAAAAGGGATTCCTAGTCCCACAGGGGTCAGACATCAGTTAGCTGCTTTTAGAGTAGCTCAGTACTGCTCTGCATAAGACGCGCCAGGAGAAGGCCCGCAACAGAGTTTAGATAGAGGAATCCTGGTCTGACAGGGGGTCAGAAATTGGTATAGTATGGGTGTGGCTGCTTCTACCGAAGTACCCTGGTGTACTCCCTTAGGATGCATCTTGAAAAATTGGAAAAAGTTTGGAGGGGATCCCCTAAAGAAAGATAAATTAAAAGCTTATTGTGCACAATGGTGGCCAATATATGAATTGGATGGTGGAGAAAAATGGCCAGAAAATGGATCATTGAACTATAACACTATTTTACAGTTGATGTTATTCTGTAGAAGAATGGATAAGTGGGATGAAGTTGCATATGTTGATTTGGTTTTTGTTCTGAGACATGATCATGAAACTTGTAAAAAATGTAAATTGTTGATGGAGGATGCTGATGGGATGTATGTATTAGCAGAAAGTGTTAATGGAAAAAGAAAGAAAAAGAGTGGTGACAAAGAATGTGAAAATAAGTGCATTAAGGATGGTGGGGAGGTTGAGGATGTGCAGATGTTGGTTCTGAAGGGGGACTTGGCGAACATGGAGAGAAGGGCTGAAGGAGGGAGGTCACAAAATAGTAGTGGTAGCGACAGTAGTGATGATGGTGATAATGAAGCACATTTTAGTCCGGTCTCCAGGAGAATGAGGGGACAGTGTCCCGTTATACAAGCTCCCTTGAGACAGGCAATAGGAATGGAGGGAAAACCAGTGTTTGTACATGTCCCGTTCACTACTTCAGATTTATTGAATTGGAAACAGTCAGTGGGATCTTATTGGGATAATGCAGAAGGAATACATCAATTGTTAGAAACTATTATGTTGAGTCATAATCCAAACTGGGGGGATATACAAGCTATACTGAATACTTTCTTCACAACAGAAGAAATGTGAATGGTGTTAGAAAAGGCAAGGGAGGAATGCGAAAGAAGAAATGTAGCAGGGAGCATAGATGACTATATGCCAAAGACAGAACCTGACTGGGACCCGAATAGAGCTGTAGGAAAACCTATGTTGAAACAATATCAACAACTGATCCTATATGGGGTTCAACATGGAGTCCCAAAACCTAAAAATGTGTCAAAATTATATGAAGTGAGACAGGAGTCTGAAGAAAACCCCTCAGCCTTATATGAGAGGTTATGTGAGGTTGCCCGCAGGTAGACTGACTTAGATCTAGAGGATGAGGCCAATAAGAAAATGTTTAATATGTTGTTTATAGGACAATCTGCTTCCAACGTTAGAAAGAAGCTGCAGCGTGTAGATGGAGCTGGAGGAATGTCTATATCTCAGTTGATAGAAATAGCATACAAGGTTTATAATAATAGAGAGGAGAGAGAAAAGAAGGAAAGATTTAGGAAAAAGCAAAAAGGAATAAAATTACAAGCCTCGTTGTTGGCAGTGACAATTGCTGAGGGCCCCAGTAGAGGTAAAGATGGGGGCCAAAGTAGAGGTAAGGGAAGAAGTGGATGGAATGGAGAAGGACAAGGACAGAGAGTTAACTCCTTGAATCGTACCCCTTTGGGTCCTAATCAGTGTGCTTTTTGCAGAAAAGAAGGACACTGGAAAAATAAATGCCTGCAGAGAGAAAAATTATTTGTTGAATCCTCAGGAAAAGGGGGGCCAGAATCAGATACTAACCTAATCATGCTAGGGACATCTGATACTGAATGAAGGGGACTGGGGGAGAATATCAAGATTTCCCCAGCCGATCCCCTGGTTCCCGTAAAGCTGGGGAACAAAGTTATAGATTTCCTGATAGATAGCAGAGCAACCCATTCAGTAGTAACTAGTTGTAAGGGGCCTTTAAGTAAAATGTATATGCCGATTGTTGGGGTCACGGGAAAACGAGCTTTTAAGCCATTTTTAAAACCTATGGAATGTACAATTGGAAATACTACATTGACTCATGAATTTTTATATATGCCAGAATGCCCCCTCCCATTGCTGGGACATGACCCATTCTGTAAATTGAAAGTGCAACTAACATTTTCTGATGAGTCTATTCAGCTACACGTGCCTGAGGAGACAGTATGGAGAGCTCAGTTGTGTCTATTGGCTGAAAAGAAACAAGAACAAACCAGAATCCCAGAGGAAATTTTGGATGCTGTAATACCCCTGGTATGGGCCTCCAAGAAACCTGGACAAGCCAAGAACGCTACTCCGGTAAAAGTCGAATTAAAATCAGAAGCTCAACTGGTAAGGAAAAAACAATATCCTATTAAATTAGAGGCCAGAGTGGGCTTAGAACTGTTGATTAATACTTTTTTGCAGTATGGACTGTTGCGGGAATGTCAATCAGAGTATAATACTCCCATCTTACCAGTTAAGAAACCTTGAACTCAAGAGTATCAGTTGGTACAAGACTTGAGAGAAATTAATAAACTCACAGTTGATGTACATCCAGTTGTCCCAAATCCTTATACCTTGTTGTTGGCAATACCAGAAGATAGTGTGTATTTTACAGTGTTAGATCTAAAAGATGCCTTCTTTTGCATCCCCTTGGAAGAAGAAAGCCAGAAGATATTCGCCTTTGAGTGGGAGAGTCCTACCACAGGGAGGAAAATACAACTCTGCTGGATCGTGCTTCCACAAGGATTCAAGAATAGCCCAACACTGTTTGGTAATGTACTTGCCAAGGAATTGGAAAATTGGCAAGGTAAGAATCCTTCCATTACTTTGCTGCAGTATGTAGATGACATCCTACTTGGGGCAGCCTATCACAGTTTTTGTACCACACGCAGTGATAGCTGTACTTGAACAAAAGGGGCACTGCTGAATCTCTCCTAGCAGGTTAGCCCAATATCAGGTGGTGCTGATCAAACAGGCTGATGTCACTTTAAAAATGTCTTCAACCTTGAATACTGCCACTTTAATGCCAATAGATGAAAAGGGAGAGCTGGAATATGACTGCCTGCAGGTTATGGAAAAGGTATACTCTAGCCAACCTGATTTGAAAGATGTACCATTAATCAATCCAGAAATTGAACTTTTTACAGATGGAAGTAGCTTCATGGTGAATGGAGAACGGAAAGCTGGGTATGCTGTGGTAACCCTACAAGAGGAGGTTGAAGTGCAAGCATTGCCACCCAATACCTCCGCTCAGAAAGCAGAAATCATAGCTCTAACTCGAGCTTTAGAGCTATCCAAAGATAAAAAGGTAAACATATATACAGACTCCAAATATGCATTTGGAGTGGTCCACACACATGGAGCCATTTGGAAAGAGCATGGATTGTTATCCTCTCAAGGAACCCCTATCAAATATGGACCAGAGATTTTAAAACTGCTGCAAGCTGTTCTAAGACCAAAAGAAGTTGCAATTGTATACTGCAAAGCTCACCAGAAAGGACAAACTGAGATAATAAAAGGAAATCAAAAGGCAGATGAAATGGCTAAAAGAGTTGCAGAAAGGGGATCATTGATTGGGGCATTGATCCCACCAAGAGAGTTCAATGGGAACCTCCGGAATATTCTGAAGAGGAGGATCGGCTTGCCAAATATTTGGAATGTACCAAATCAGAGGAAGGTTGGTGGGTAACTAAAGACAGACAGGTATTGATCACCACCCCAATGGTAAGAGAAATATTGAAGAAAACCCATAATGAATCCCATATGGGAGCAGATGCTCTGGTTGCGAGAGCGTTAAAAGATATGCTGTAGGACCAAAAATGCAAAAATGATCTGATATAATTGTACGACAATGTCAGCAGTGTTGCAAGAATAACCCAAAAATTCAAAGGAAGCCTCCTTTCGGAGAAGTGAGATGAGGCCGAACCCTGGGGGAATACAGGCAAATAGATTTTTTCTGAATTACCAAAATATAATCAGTTTAAGTATCTTTTGGTTTTGGTTGATACTTTTTCTGGGTGGCCTGAAGCCTTCCCATGCCATACCAACAAATCTAGAGAAGTAGTTAGAATCTTGCTCAAAGAAGTGATTCCGAGATTCGGCATCCCAGAAGGGATGTCATCAGACAATGGGCCTCACTTTATAGCTGAAGTAGTTCAGGGAGTCACTAAGTTCCTACAAATACAATGGGATCTACATATACCTTAGAGACCCCAATCAAGTGGGAAAGTAGAAAGGATGAATCGGACCCTAAAGAGACAAATCTCAAAGTTGTGTCAAGAAACACAGATGAAGTGGGTAGATGTCCTACCTATAGCATTAATGAGAATTTGAATTACTCCTAGAGTAACAGAAGGAGTGAGTCCTTTTGAAACTCTGTATGGGAAACCATATCCTGTAAACTTGACAACAGGAAAAGGGGACCAAATGCACATGAAGGGAGAGGAAATGTTGATCAATTACTTATTATCCTTGTCGCAGACTTTATCTTCCTTGCACAGGTACCTTAACCAGCGAGCTCCTTTGCCTTTAGTCTCACCAATGCATGAATTTCAACCCAGAGATGAAGTTTACATCCACACCTGGAAAGATGAGCCTTTGAAAGAAAGGTGGAATGGACCTTACTTGATGCTACTTATTACTTATACCACTGTGAAAGTAAAGCGTATAGATTTGTGGATACACTATACCCGTGTGAAGAAAGCTCTGCGGAAGGAATGGATCTCTGAAAAAACGGGACCACTGAAGCTGAAGCTCTCCCAATCCCAATGAACTGTGGCTGGGACTCTTGATATGGATAAAGATTAACTTAGTTCATTTTACCCTAACAATACTTTAGCATTGTAAACCAGGATATTGCTGTCTAAGAACAAAACCCCAAATTGAATGATAGTTTGCTTTGTTAAAGGTCCATGAGGGACTGCTTAGTGTTGCCAAGTTTAAGTGAAACTAGAGGAAAGGTAATTCTGGTGGGGGAGATCACGACCACCGACTCAAGGACCACCCACTCAAAAAACCTACCGACCCAAAAGGTTAAGGAAGCAAAGGTCTCAAAAATCATGGCGGGCATTAATAGCTATTTACATGATAGGCGAAGAATTTTAAGCAATCATTTAATAGAATAACAATGAATATGTATTAGCTGACTAAATTTTGTGTATAAATAACTGTCAGTTTGTACTGACAGGGTGCTGGTTTGTGCCATGCACCCGTATCTGCCCATTTACACAATAAAAGAAAATACCTCAACTTTGTGTGTAAATTGGGCAATGCACACCGGGTAACGGACCCAAGTTTTTCGGACAACACTCTGAAAAGTCATATATTGAGTTAGACTGTATACAAGGCCTAGTGTCTTGGTATTGCATTTTGATTATTGTTTTCATACCTTTGTTAATGTAAATTATGTATATATACAGATATCTTTAAGAAAAGAAATGAAGGAGCTAAGGAGGTAATACTCCTCTGTTGCCTATGAATAAAGTTAAAAAATGCCACAGTGTTCTGTGGAGAAGCAGGAAATCCATGGGAGCAGAATTGGCGTTTTACTTTGATGCAAAAAACAGTACAAATGGCAAACAAGTCTGTTGCAGAGGGACATCACACACAGCCCAATGTGATCAAGTGAAGTTCATTTACTACCATGTTTGACACAGTTATATATCTTATGTGCTTGTGCACGCGCCTTATACAATACTCTAATTGGTACAATACCCCGGTTCACGCGACACTATCTTATCCTCTATTGGCTGTGCAAGCTTCTTCACGAGGTGTCCAGCAGTTACTTATCTCATTCTTCAGCATCCAGGAGTTGTTTGTCAGGCTCTTCTTATCTTCCTTTTTCCCAGCGTACAAGGACACAGCGTCCTTGTCTGCTCCAGCACTTTGTAAACTTATGCTTCGTTCCCACCTAACGGCTGGATTGCTCACATGCCTTCACCCAGCCAAGAAATCCTCAACAATTCCCCCTTTTTGTTTTTGAGCAATCCAGGCTTGCTTAATAACTTGGGATGCCATTTTTCCTTAACAAGCTGAACAAGGTAAAATTATTACAATAGCTAAAATCACAATAACTACAATAATGCCCATCATTCTTTGAGCCAACCCGTTACCCCTAATGACCCAGACCATGAGGACTATGAGGAAGAGGAACCATCCATACATTCTTGTGCCATCTTGCTCCGCGAACTCAGCCCAGCAATCGGTAGGTGCCAGCTTTCCGTGGGCGTCCCCACAGAGGCAACGATGGCCTCACCGTACACCAGCCCGATGCTCTTCGGAAAATCCCGGTATTTATACATTTGCAGAGGAACGGGTTTCAGCACACGTGGCCAGCAGGTGCCAAAAGTCCACCTCGGTTGCAATCTATGACACATGCGCTCGCTGGCCAGGCGCGCTGCACGAGTCATAGCCATCTTGTCTATTGGTTCATGGGCTTTATGATGCGGTTGCGGTGCACAGAGAATCTTGACCTGTCATGTTAGCCAAGGTGACCTATACATTAGTTTTCGACTGAGATGGTATTCATATTGCCACACCATCTATGATGCTCCAGATGATGATGGTCGTGCAAATTCAACAGGAGTCCGTCGTGGGCCTGTATCTGTGGAAACACAATCAACCTCGTTCCCAGGTTATTAATGGAAATAGACCTTACCCCTAATTTTGGCTTTAACTAACTTTTACATTTACCCCACACTGTCTTCCCATAATCACACTATGTTTAATCAAATTATGCTTAGCACACTTTTTACCTAAAGCAAGTTCTATATACAATAAGGCACGCTGTTCTAAAAACCTCCCTGAAGGACTCAATGTCCGCTAGTCCTCTAAAGTGTAATACTCTATTAGTCAGAATCTGTGGGATCAGTGGCTCCAGCACCCGCCGGTGCCGTCCCAGTTGCCGCTGGGACGATTCCGGGTCCAGCATCAGTGCGAAGCCATGGCTTGACCCACTTAGCCGGGATCCAGCGCAGGCCTCGATCTGTAAGCAGACACATATACCCTCTCCCAGTAAGTTTTACTTCTGCTGGTCCGCACCATTTCCCGGATTCTGGGTCCTTATACATTACCCTGATTCCTGTACTTTGTTGCGTCCTTTCCACCTGTAAAAGAGCATGATGCACTACCATTGGTGGGTCTTTGTGATCACCTGTCAATCTAAGATAATTTAGCACAAATAAGGCTTTGGCCAATCGTTCCTCTGGGAGTAAGCCCTGGGTTCCCCCCTTTTGTTTTTGCAGCATGCTCTTTAAGGTTTGTTGGCCCGTTCGACAATAGCCTGTCCTGTGGGAAGATGTGGAATACCCGTACCATGGTGAATTCCCCACAAATTACAAAATCGAGCAAATCGTGTAGGACCATAGGCTGGGCCGTTGTCCGTCTTAATTTCTTTAGGCACACCCAGCACTGCAAAAGAAGCGTGAAGATGTCATTCAATATATAAGGCCTTTTCTGCACTTTGTACCATGGCCCACATGGCAGCAGAATAGGTATCAATACACACATGCACATAATGCTTTGCACCAAACCACATGACATGGGTGACATCCATTTGCCACAACTGTAATGGCAAGAGACCTCATGGGTTAACCCCACAGCCCAAGCCCAGCCCTTCCTTTTGACAATCGGGGCATGCTTTAACGATACCTTGGGCATCAGTGAGTGGTAAGTCAAATTGCTTTGCTAACATCCTAGCAGGTTGGTGCAAGAACGCATGTGATTGCCATGCTTGTTGAAAACGATTCCCTGGAGGAGGCTCCCATGCCGCTGCAACCAATTGGTCAGCTCTGTCATTTCCTGTTTCTCATCTGCACGTGCGCTCATACCCAAGAGTTCTACCAGAGGGTCCATATCGTCATTAGTGATACCGCAAAGATTCCGCACCTACTGGATATCTTCCACAAGCTTCTGGACATCATGTACCGTTGAAATTTCTAACATTGCCAGCATCTATGTGCCACCTCAAATACTTCCAAGGTGCTGCCTTTTGCACCTTTTCAGGAGCAATTATTACTCCGCGATGGCTTAAGATGTCCTGCAATTGAGTTAAAATTTCATCCTGTGGCAAGTTCCTTCCCGCTATCAAAATGTAACTGAGGAAACTGCTTTCTTACAGGCTCTAATGCCCAGGCCACATACACCTGACACATCGTGGGGGAATTGCGCATTCATTGCGGTAACACGACCCAATGGTATCTCTTATAGGGCTCTGCCTTATTAATCGATGGTACCGAAAAGGCGAACCGTTCAGCGTCATCTGGGTGCAAGGGAATGGTGAAAAACTAATCCTTTAGATCTATAATTAACAAATCCCATTCTTCTGGAAGCATAACTGGAGACGGCAAACCTGGCTGCAGGGCTCCCATACTGTGCATCACTGCATTCACAGCTCTGAGATCATGTAACAGTCTCCATTTCCCCCTTTTTGTTTTTCTTGGGAATGGTAAATATTGGTGTATTCCATGGACTAGTAGAAGGAACAACATGTCCCGCTCTCAATTGCTCCTCAACTAACTCTTGTATTTTTAGCAGCTTTTCAGAATTTAGCAGCTACTGATCAATCCAAACAGGCTCATCTGTTTTCCAGCTAATTTTCAGGATTGGCTGCCCCTCAGTGACTGCTCCTAAAAAGGATGGGTCACTAACATTGCCTTCATTTGGCTCAATAAATCACGGCCTATGAGGCCAAACAATTCAGTTGGGGTAGTCATGACATAGGGACGCGTTGTAACGTGTTCACCGTCGGGGAACACAAATGTAATTGGTAGCTGACTTACTAAGGTGGCTTGCGTGCCCCCTATCCCTGCAATGCCAAAATTTGGATTGATCAATGGCCATGATGGAGGCCAAATATATCGTGAAATAATCGTAACATCAGCTCCTGTATCGATTGTCATCAGTTTCTTGACGATAACTCCGTCAGGCCATTCCAATTGCACTACCTTTTCTGGTTTACCTTTTGTTATGTCCATGGCAAGGTATACCTGTGGTTTCCCTGTGGAGCCAAATCCACCATCTCCACGTTGTACTTCACCTGGGTTTGGAACACACGACCTGAATGGAACTAATTGTGCTATTCTGGTACCTTTAGGAATAGAAACAGGAGGGATTAAAACATGAATCATAATTTTCACAGTCCCACAAAAATCTGCATCAATAAGCCCTGGGACTACCAAAATTCCTTTTAGAGCTGTTGAAGATCGTCCCATCACAAATGCACTAAGCCCGAGCCCCAATGGTCCCTTTATGTTGCTATCCACCAAGTGTACCCCTGCGTCCATCAACGTAATGTCTACTGCGGTTTCCACATCCACTCCGGAGCTCCCTGCAGTGGCGGATCTGGTGGTTGCGAGGCTGCCTGAGGGCTGGCAGCCCAGGTCCCTTGTGTTTGTGTTGTCGCGCGAGGGGCCTTTGTGGTCGGTGTAAAGTTTCCCTTCTTCCTATATTCTTGGTGGTATTGTCATCTTTCTTAGCAGAAGCTGTACATTTGCTCCTAATGTGGCCACATTTGCCACAGTTAAAACACTTGACCAAGGGTGTCTTACTGGCCCTGTGCTTCTTTGTAGCTCCTTGTGGAGCTGCGACAACATAGGCTGTTTTCTGTGAGTCCACTGCTCGATCCATGTATTCTAGCATATCAACGATGGCTGCATTTTTCGGCAAATTACACAATGCTTTGCGTGTCTTTTCATTAGCATTTTCGAAAGCGAGCATTTTGAACATGTTTTCTTTCATTTGCTCGGTCATGTCAGGGTGGTCATAGATTGCCCTATGCAGTCTATTCATAAACTGTGCGAAAGGTTCATTATGCTCCTGTTTCACCTGAGTAAAAGTATGGTTTCGAATATTGTCTGGTATGGAAAGAAAAGCTTGATACGCCAAGATCTGTGATAGGTGATGAACCTCAGTGATACATTGTAACTGAGCGTTCCCTGATGCGAAGGGCCCAGTACCCATCAGCATCTGCGTGGTTACTCCCCATAAGGGATCTGTTTGTTGTCGTGGTGTTGCTCGTTCCCGATCACAGAACGTCTCCCACTGCCGGAAAAACACTAACATTTGGGCGGGCTCCAAAACCAAATGTGCTAGCTGTTTAATATCTTGAGGTATCAGCGTATCAGAAGAAAAAATGAATTGCAGCATTTGTTGAGCTAACGCAGACTTAATTCCATACTGACTCACAGCATACCTTAATCTCTCAATGACCTTCCAGTCAAACGCTTCCCATTTTTTCTGTCCATTTAATGCAATAACTGGGAATGCTTGGAGCATAGTCCCTTCTATAATGGCATCTTTTATTACTCCCCTCCAATGTCTCTGCCTTTCTTCTGCAGAGGCTACTGCAGGCGGCTCCGCGTCTATCGCGGGCGCAGTTGGTTTCACCGTCTCTAGTTCCGAATGGCGGGATGGATGAAAGGGCGGTGGCGGGGGCGCGGATGGTTCTGCCCGGGGGCCGGCCGCGGCTGCCGGCGGCCATTCCATGGCCGGCTGACACGCGCCACTGCAAGTGGGCGGAGGGGGGGGCGGAAAAGGAGGGGGGGAGGAAGGGGGCGGGAGGGGAGGGGAGGAGGGAGGGGGCGGGAGGGGAGGGGCTGGGGGAAGCGCCGGAGAAGGCGGTGAGAAGGGTGCGGGAGGGGGCGGTGGAGGTGCCGGAGGGGGCGGTGGAGGGGGCGGGAGGGGAGGGGCTGGGGGAGGTGCCGGAGGGGGTGGCGAGAAGGGGGCGGGAGGGGGAAGCGGGGCCGGTATACGGCGAGAATCTTCGCTCTCTTGCCCTCTCGGTTCATCCTTTCGGGAGGATGACCGTTTCTCCCTCACTTCTGGTCCTTCCGACCGTACCGTCAGTTTTTGTAACTGGTTCACCACCTCCCTCAGGAGCTCTTCCGACCGTACTGTCAGTTTTTGTAGTTGGTTCACCACCTCCCTCAGCTCTTCCATCGCACTACCCGATGGAGATGGTTCCCTGTCCCCCGCAATCTGTTTATCCGCATTAGTCACCCCCGAGTCTATCGGCTTCGGATCTGTCGGGCGACAATCGGCCCCCCCTAATTCCCCTGTTTCTTGCGGAGTAACAGACGGGGGAATTTTTTCGGCACCAACGGCCTGGCTGGGTATAGGCAAAGGCTGTGTCTGTGCAGGCGTCTCAGCGTTAACGGAGATGGATGTTAGGAGGGGTGGAGATAGTTGTGTAGAGAATGTCCCCCCAACTCCAGCGGGGTGGGCTGACGCGGCAGCCGTGGAGGCAGCAGAGGGGGTCACTGCCGCGCAGAGAGCGGCGGCTGTCTACCGGTCCGCCCTCATTGTCTCCAGCATGTCTCGAATTACCTTCCAGTGCTCTGCATATTTTTTCATCTCCTTTACCTTACCCCCCCTGCAGCTAGTAGCGTCCCACAGCGCCTTGCCTATATTATCCCAGGTCGCTTCTTCAAACGCAACATTGACACTCGGGATAAGTTCTTTCTTCCAGGCCCATAAAAGTAACCCCTTTAACACAGAATTATCGAATTTCAGTCTTCTCTCAGAGAGAAAATTACGAAGGAGCTTTAGGACTGCTTCCTGCTCTTTGTCCAACCCCATCTCCTTCTCCGACTGCTCACCTTATCAGGGCGAGATTCAAGCTTTCGCGCGTCTCCTCGTTTTCCCAGCTCAGGGCAAGATTCAAACTTACGCGCGTCCCAGCTCAGCCAAAGCTCATGCCGTGCTTCCCAGCTTAGCTGAAGCTCATGCCGTCCTGCCGGGGCAGCAGGAACACTCTCGGCCGGCTCCTCCACTCCCTCGTCGGTTCAGCCGCACCAGAAATTCTCGTAGAGACGATAAAGTGCTGATCTGAGTGTCCCTGTTCGGGCGCCAAATGTTGCGGAGGGACATCACACACAGACCAATGTGATCAAGTGAAGTCCATTTACTACAACGTTTGATACAGTTATATACCTTATGCGCTTGTGCACGCGCCTTATACAATACTCTAATTGGTACAATACCCCGTTTCACGCGACACTATCTTATTCTCTATTGGCTGAGCAAGCTTCTTCACGAGGTGTCCAGCAGTCACTTATCTCATTCTTCAGCATCCAGGTGTTGTTTGTCAGGCTCTTATCTTCCTTTTTCCCAGCGTACAAGGACACAGCCTCCTTGTCTGCTCCAGCGTTTTGTAAACTTATGCTTCGTTCCCACCTAACGGCTGGATTGCTCACATTCCTTTGCCCAGCCAAGAAATCCTCAACACAAGTCTAATTGTTGGATCTGTACTCATTTTCCTCAGCATTCTAACAAAGGTATTCCTTTAATAGGAATACCCCTCCATTTCTCTATGATCCTATTAAAGCTTTGCAGGAAGAAGTATCAGAATTGGCCAAAATCACTTTGCAATATAGGATGGCTCTTGATATGATGTTAAACTCTCAGGGAGGGGTATGCACAGTTCTAAATACTAGTTGCTGTGTATATGTGGATCAGAGTGGTAGAATTTCTACAGACCTAGAAGAAACCTTGAGACAGACTAAAATGCTCCATGAGATACAAAAGGATGACACATCTTACGGATTTGAAGAAACATTTAAATGGTTGACTTCCTGGTTCCCCAATTTAAGTTTATGGGTAAAAAGGTTATTGAGCTATATAATAGTTGTGAAGGTTTATGAGAAAATAATTTGAGGTGAGACTGATATAAGAGAAACCACATTGAGGTTCCTCTTTTATAGTCTCAAAGGGGGGAAATGTAGCCATATGTTTGAGTTAATGCCTAATTTTTGCTCCAATTTTGCAAGAAGTTATCGGGTACATGAATACACATAGGAATTTAATGCATAAAATTCTATTGTCCATTTTATGCAAGAACTCAAAAGATTGCAGTAGTCCCTTATAGTTCTATAATCTCCTAAAAAAACATTATTTGATATTGGATGTTAATTTACGTTAAAAATTTAATAAAATTACCTTTTAAGACACAAGCGCAAACCTTTAATGCATTATCTCCTGGAAAAGCAGATCCAAGCATAAAACAATCTGTGATGGACTGATAATTCAAATATTTTGGGGTCAGATAATTATAATGGTGTTATTGAGGTTGGAGGATAGAAGGAGGTTGAAGAGGAAAGAGGACAAAAGCATGCAATACATCAGTAGGATTTTACCAAGATAGTTAGGAACACACTGAATTAAAACCAAAAGGAAATTGAGAAAAATAAGCAAACAATTAAACAAAACAAACATAAAATCAAGATCCACACTGTTTAATTAAATTATTTATTTCAGGGACCATAAATTGAAGTGTTTGAAAACAGCCCTCCCGAGCTACTAAAATACAGACCTTCTCCTTAACGAGTACTTCAGAACTGAGGTGTATCTAAGAGGAAAGAAAGAGTTGAAAGAAATACCCTAAGAGTATTTGGTAACTTGAAACAAACCATAGTACTATCCAGTTGAAAAAAAATCATTTGTCATTCTAGACAAAAAAAAAAAAAAAAAAAAAAGCAGTTTTCGTATTACCCTCGTTAATTACAACAGCATTCGGATCGTAAACAGCTAATCCAATTTAAGATTTAAATACAGTCAGTATGCATAACTAAAGAGAGGGATAAAGGAAAGACACACATGCAGCAGAGACATGTAAAATTACAGACATCAGCAACATTTTTTTTATGTCTTGAAGTAAGGGTATTCTTTGTCTCAACATCCAGCACCAAAACCCCTCATTAACCATGCCCTCAGTCATTAAAAAATAAAAATATACTGTCATCTTTACCGCAAAAATGGAACCAAGGGTCTTACGACAGCCTTCTCCCGCTTTAGCTTCTTCTCAGTAAAAAACATCGTATTGGAAACGCTTGGCCCCGGGGTCTCCTCACCAACGGACCCCGAAACCGAAACCCCAACCCCGCCGCAGGCAACCCGGAGCGATAAGGAAAAGCCCACGCCTCCCGCTGGCGGGGGCTGCCCAGCTAGTTGTCGGCAGGCCGGCGGAGGGCACACTACGCGGGGAAACGCCACCTTCCGCACCACAGGGAGCGAGGCCGCCGAGGCAGGGCGCAGCTCTGCCCAGCCCGGGCAGAGGCAGGAAGCCGGCCGCCGCCACCACCGCCGCCGCCACTCCCTATGCCCACCCGACGAACGGCGGACCGCCAGGCACCTCATGAGGTGAAACGGAGCCGACCACCTCGAGCCCCGTCGGCGCGGGGCTAGGAAGCATGCGTAGCCGCGAAGAACGCTGGGACTGCGACCCGCCCACCACGGCTGGGGGAGCGGCCCGTCTCCTTCCTCTTCGCCCGGGACCGCACTGGGGTGAAGGGAGAAATTTTTTTAGAAAAATTGAAAACAGTTTGAGTATTTCCCACAAGATTAAGTAAAGCGCTGGGAAAAAAAAAAAACCAACAACGGTAAAAGGTTAGTGTTCTATTACTAAAGATAGCGTGCACCACCAAGTGACTGACCACACACCAGAAAGGACTAAACACACTTTAAATAAATATTTATTTACTACAAAACAGTGGAGTAGAAAGCATTTGGAAAACTTTTTACTCTATTCAATACTGGACTACTTGGTGTAAGCTTATGAATAAAAGAACATTTTTACAGTTAAAAACTGCTTATCCCTACTCTAGTCACTTGAGCAGTTTAACTAAGATGTTTGCACCATCCTCTATAAAATTAAACTATTCAAACAGACATTCATACATTTGTAAAGTAGCACTGTCATGTCAGCCCTGTCATATTTATACAGCTGTGCTCTATTATTTCACCCATATTTTTTGCCTATCCACATTATACAATTGTGGTATTTTAATACCAAATTAAACACTTTGCTAGTCCTGAAAAAGCATTCAACTACAGCTTCAGCCTTTATTCCTCTTACACCTCTGTAGCCATATGTTTGAGTTAATGCCTAGGCTGTAGTGATACTGCTTAATTTAGGGTTAAACATGATGCATTGTCCTTTAAGGAGGACCATTACTCCATAGTTTCACTATGCAGGCCCGATTACTTTGTATCATACCTTACTAATGACTATGCCCTCAAAGAGGAACTAAAGACTGATAAAAAGGAAACACCCTACTCCAGAAGGCACCAAAGGCAGGATGATTGCCAAAGAAACATGAAGTCAGAAAAACTGTGATAACTAGGGGAAAGGGAAAGGCAGCAGGAGGAAATCATGACCACCGACTCAACTCAAGACTGGAAAAACTCACCCCACCCCCACTTGCAAGGAGCATGCTTGCTAATTTACATAGCAAGCGAGGCTAATTTAAATGTAACTAACCAATAGTAGATGAGATGGTGACTACTAACCAATGAATGTAAATTTAGGCAGGTTTTTACTAATCATGTAACAGGATCAATACGCTGTAGTTCTTTGATGTGGTGTGCTAGCTTTGTGGAATTATCACCTAGCACCCATCTTTGCGCAGACATGAAATAAATAAATATCTCGTCTCTGTGTGTAAGATTGGCTTATTGCACACCGGGTATCAAACCCTGCTTGTGGGACTGAAAGGATCAAACTCCCAGGACAAGGGAGATGATGTAAATACCTTAGCCACTCAACCCAAATGTATGTTCCTTTCTGTTCCCTGAGAAGATGATAACTTTAAGCCTTTTTTCAGATAAATCAGCCTGGTTTGTCAGTATGGTTTGCATCAAAGGGATGTTGATTAAGGAAGAGTAGATAGTAGAGTTGCTAAACGAACATTCTTTAGGATAAGCTATCCAAACATATGAAATGTGCCACTGGCGCAAAATCAGAGGAAGAGGTCAACTAGCGGACAAGTGAGGAAGACTATCGAAGACTACCAGAGTGTTACTGATTTGTTATTAGTTAGAAGTAATCATATTTAATTTTAATAGGAATATGGAACTATAAGAACTATTTTAGCAAAATTATATATTGCATTTTATATATTTAACCAACAACTAACAGCTGCTGTGAAATCTTTTGTATAGCCCTATACCAAGGCCGGAGGAATTGGTTAAAATCATCTAGTAGGAACATTTAGAACTTAGATAACAGATGTCAGAATTTTAAATTAATAGGAACTTAGGAACTTAAGAAAATGTATTATGTGTAACTATAAGAATTCGAGTATTGTCTGAAATCAGTTAACCACGGAAGCTTTGGTAAAGATTTACCTCGATCTAATTAATGAGAATTCCAATCAGTAGAGTTAAGTGAGATTAACCAATGATTGTTTTAGTATAAGAATATTGATAAGGTGGTGTTGTTGCCGAAAAACTCGGAATAAAGAACTTATCAACACCAATTTAGTGTAGATAAGCAGACACTTCTTTATTGACGGCCGGGTGTGCGGGCGAGTCCTCTCACGAACCACGCACACCTGAACACCAAAACAATACACCTTATATCAAAACTTATTCATGCATATTCATTAGGTTTCCATGAAAGGTTATACATATTCATTAGGTTTCTGGGAGATCATTAGCATATGTAAATGTCCTTTACGCAGGCGCAGTGAAGGTCTCTGGTGGTCTTCAGGAGTCCTCTGGTGGTCTTTCATAGTCTTCCTCACTCGTCCGCTTCTTGACCTCTCAGGTGTTTCCAAGCAGCAAACTGGTGTCCATAACGGTTTCCTCAGTTTCTAAAACAAACACTACAAGGCTACCAATCTTTGTCAAAGCTTCTGTGGTTTGATGATTTTAAACAATACTTGAATTTTTATGGTTACACATTATACATTTTCTAAGTTCCTAAGTTCCTATGGCTACATTTCAAACTTAACACTCCCATACCTATGCTTCATAATTTCTACTTTTTAATCAAACTCCTTTATAATTAGATTTTAATTTCTTTTATCAAAATATCTGCAACATTCCCCCCTTTGAAAGTGTTGAAAATTATTTCAATACTTTCACATTATTTACATAACATTTATCCACTACTATCTTGAGAGTTAATATTTGTTTCAAAGTCAGTTTTAAAGTCTTTGGGTCACGGCTAATAATCTTCCATGGAGTAGGTGCCTTCTTCACTCGAGTGTAGTGTATCCAAGCATCTGATTTCGCAATCTTAATAGCCGTGAAGGTGGTTAACAGTATCTGGAAGGGTCTTTTCCAACGTTCCTGCAGGGGTTCAGAAGCCCACGTTTTCACATAGACATAATCTCCTGGTTGAAAGTCATGCACCGGAGCTTCCAGGGATAATGGTCTATTCCATACCACTGCTCTTCGAATTGCAGTCAAAGTTTTTCCTAAGGAAAGCAGATAGTTATACACATCTTGTTTCCCTTTTACATGCATGTTTGGATTAGGTTCTGGGGATTCATAAGGTTTTCCATACAATAATTCATAAGGACTGACTGAGGTTCCACTCTTTGGCTGTACTCTGATTCGTAACAATGCCAATGGAAGTGCTTGAGGCTATTTTAAATTAGTCTCTTGACAAATTTTACTTATTTGCCTTTTTAAGGTTTGATTCATTCTTTCTACTTTCCCACTGGACTGTGGCCTCCATGGGGTATGCAAATCCCATGTGATACCCAAAATTTTGCTAACATTTTGGACTACTTCTGCAACAAAGTGTGGACCTCTGTCAGAAGAAATTCCAATAGGAACTCCAAACCTTGGAATTATTTCTTGTAGTAACCACTTGACTACTTCCTTTGCTTGTGTGGAACGACAGGGAAAAGCCTCCGGCCATCCTGTAAAAGTATCAACCCCCACCAGGATGTATCGATACCCATTTTGCCTAGGTAGTTCTGAAAAATCTACTTGCCAATAATCTCCAGGCTCTGTACCAGATTTTATTTGACCCATTTGAACCTTTTTCCTGATTACTGGATTATTTTTCAAACATACTTCACATTTTGCAATTATTATTTTAGCCATTCCTAACATTTTGAGCGATACCACCTGTTTTTGTAAAGAGGTTACTAAAGCTTCTGCTCCCCAGTGGCATTCCTGATGCTTTGCTTGAATTATTTCTCTCATCAAAAAGGGTGGAACTGCTACCTGCCCTTTAGGTGTTACCCACCATCCGGCTAGGTTTTTCTTAGCATTTAATAATTGACCTAACTTATTATCCTCTTCTGAATATTTTGGTTTTTCCCTAGGAAGGGTTACTGTTTTGGAAGGAATTAATGCCATTTGGAATGCTCGTTCCTTTGCTACCTTTCTTGCCGTTCGGTTGGCTAAATTATTTCCAACAATTTCTTTTGTGTTTCCAATTTGGTGTGCTTTACAGTGCATGATTGCTACTTGTTCAGGTTTCTGAACTGCTTGTAATAATTGTAAAATTTCATCTTGGTGTTTAATATTTGATCCCTGAGAGGACAATAATCCTCTTTCTTTCCACACTGCTCCATGGACATGTACCACTCCAAAAGCATACTTTGAGTCTGTCCAAATGTTTACTTTCTTCTTTTCGCTCAATTCTAAAGCTCGAATCAAAGCAATAAGTTCTGCTTTCTGAGCTGAGGTTGCACTTGCCAATGCTCCTGCTTCTATAACTGTGGTGTCTGTTGTTACCGCATATCCAGCGTATCGGACTCCTTGCTCCACAAAGCTGCTACCATCTGTATACAATTCCCAGTCCGGTCGCTCCAATGGTACATCCTTCAAATCTCCACGACTGGAATAGACGTACTCAATAGCAGCCAAGCAATCATGTTCCAATTGTCCTTCTTCCTGTATGGAACTTAAAAACACCGCTGGATTTACCAGGTTAGTTGTTTTCAAAATTACATCATCTTGTTGAGTTAATATTACCTGGTACTTCATCATTCTGCTCGAAGATAGCCAGTGTCCCCCCTTTTGTTCTAAAACAGTTTTCACCATATGTGGGACATAGACTGTTATTGTTTTTCCCAAAGTCAATTTCCGAGCTTCTTGTATGATCATTACTGTTGCAGCCACTGCTCGAAGGCAATTTGGCCATCCTTTACTCACTGTGTCCAGTTGTTTGGAAAACTATCCGACTGGTCGTTTCCAGCTTCCCATCTTCTGGGTTAACACACCAAGCGCCAGGCGTTGTCTTTCATGAACAAACAACTGAAAATCTTTAGTTAAATCAGGAAGGCCCAAAGCAGGTGCAGACATTAAAGCGCGTTTTAACTCTATAAAGGCCATTTGCTGTTTTGGACCCCAAACAAAAGAAGAGTTCTTTTGGGCCTCATACAGTGGTTTAGCTATTAGACCATAGTTCATGATCCAAAGATGACACCACCCTGCCATTCACAAAAACGCTCTAAGTTCATTGATATTTTTCGGCTCAGGTATACCACAAATGGCTTCTTTGCGACCTTTTCCCAATTGTCACTGCCCTTTTGAAATCTCAAAGCCCAGATATATCACAGTCTGACATGCTATTTGGGCTTTCTTCCTGGATACCTTGTACCCATTTAGTCCCAGAAAATTCAAGAGGTCAATGGTTACCTGTATGCAGGTAGATCTTTCTTCTGTAGCAATCAATATGTCATCCACATATTGTAGAAGTAAATGTTCAGGCCTCGGTTTGTCCTGTTTCCAGATTTCAAGCTCTTTTGCCAGCTGGTTTCCAAAAATTGTCGGGCTATTTTTAAATCCTTGGGGTAGTCTTGTCCATGTTAACTGCATCTTTCGCCCAGTTTGTGGATTTTCCCATTCGAAAGCAAACAACTTTCTGCTTTCCTTCTCCAAAGGTATACAAAAGAAAGCATCTTTCAAATCAAGCACTGTAAACCACTGATGAGTCTCCTTTAACGCTGTTAACAACGTATAAGGATTTGTAACCACAGGATATATGTCCTTGACTATTTGATTCACTGCTCTCAAATCTTGCACTATCCTATATTCACCCGAGGGTTTCCTAACTGGTAAAATAGGAGTATTATATTCAGACTCACATTCCTCCAAAATTTTGTACTCTAAAAATTTGTCAATCAATTTCTTCAGCTCCTGCCTAACTTCTGGTTTGATTGGATATTGTTTAATTTTTACTGTCCCTGCATCTTCTTTTAAATCTATTTTTACAGGCGCTGCTAATTTTGATTTACCAGGAATATCTGTTTCCCATACTGTAGGAATCACTGCAAAATCCACCTCCGGTGGAATTTCCTGCTCTTCCACTTTTTCTTGTACCATCATGATTTCTCCTGTTTTTGACTCAGGTATTTTCAAAAAGAGTTCTCCTTCCTCAAAAACAATTTGTGCATTTAATTTAGATAACAAATCTCTTCCTAACAAGGGTATCGGACATTCTGGTACATACAAAAATTCATGTGTAATTATTTTATTTCCAAATTTCAAATCCAGAGGTTGCAGGAATGGTCTGTTTTCCTCTTTCCCTGTTGCTCCTATTATATTTGCTGGTTTTGTTCCAATTTTTCCTTTACAAGTATTCAATACTGAAAATGTTGCTCTTGTATCCACTAAAAACTTAACTTCTTTTTCTCCCAGCTTAATTATAACCAGAGGCTCAGCTGGGTTCCCCTCTGGTCCCCTTCATTCATCCAAAACCATCATTCTGGCTACCTCTTTCTGAATATTTCCCCCTGAACACTGCTCATTTTTAGGACAGTCTCTTTTCCAATGTCCTTCCTCCCTACACAAAGCACACTGATTCGCTCCTAAGGGGGTGTTGAAATTCCGATTGCTAAAATTCATTGATCCTCCTCGTCCATAAACACCTCGTCCTCTTCCTCCACCTCGTCCTCTGCCTGCTGTTCCTGCTATTACAGCCAACAATCTATTTTCTCTGATTTTCCTCTCCTCTTTTTCCCTGTTATTATATACTTTCCATGCTGCCTCCAACATTTTATTCAGACTCCTTGAATCCTCTCCCTCCAGCTTCTGAAGTTTCTTTCTTATGTCCGGTGCCGATTGTCCCATAAAAATCAAAGCCAACTGTATCTGAGCCACCTCTGTATCTACTCTTAAATCAGTATATTTTCTGGCAACCTCCTTCAATCTTTCCAGAAACGCTGAGGGAGATTCATTCTTATCTTGTCTCACCTCATATAATTTAGACCAATTCAAAGATTTAGGCATAACATGTTTAACTCCATATAAAATCCATTTCTGATACCGAGTCAACCTTTCTCTATGTTCCCTGTTATTTGGATCCCACTGCGGATCCCCAGACAGAAAGTTCTGCTCTAATGTTCCACCTGTTGTCCCACTCAGTACAGCCACTTCTGCCTGTGCTTTGCCAGTCTTTAATACCATCTGCTTTTCTGTATCATCTAACAAATTATCCAAAATCACCTGTAAATCATTCCAGTCTGGATGCTGTGTTCTAATTATAGTATCCACCACTCTGCCTACTCTCTCAGGATCTTCTCTATATACTCCAGCTGCCTGCTTCCAAGCCATCAAATCCATAACCGAAAAGGGCACTTTTACATACACCGGCCCATCGTTACCGACTCCCTGCCGCAGGGGAGCTATTGTTGCTATTGTTTGTACCTGCTGTCGAGTCCTTCGAGAAATGGGGGTATGAATTACAACTTCAGACGGTCCTTCCCCCACATCCTCTATTCCACTACTTTCTGGTTCTTCCATCTGTTCTCTATGCTCTCGACCCCAATTTATTCCTCTCCTGGGAGGGGATATATCCAACTCTGGCCCTTCATCCTCTTTGGGGACAGTTATTTTCTTTAAGCACTCTTTTCCAACATCACATGCCAAACCACATTTCTTTTCTTTCTTATCAGAAGTCATAGCCATTACCAAATTGTCCCTACTAGTCAGCTTACATTCATTCTGCCAATCCCGTATCTGTCTTAAATAAAAAAATAAATCCACATATGGTATTTCACTCCACTTCCCTTCTCTTCTACAAAACAACATTAACTGCAGAATGGTGTTATAATTCAGTGTCCCATTCATGGGCCACTTTTCCTGATCCTCTAATATATACAGAGGCCACCAATGATTACAGTACTCAATCATCTGACTTTTCCGCAAATCATCATGCAATTCACCCCAATGTGCTAACAAACATCCCAACGGAGATGTTTTTGGTATCTTTCAATCAGTAGATATATTTCCCATACTCTTACTCTTAAATAGTTTGGCCAATGCCATTATATTTATACCCACTACCAAATATCTATTAAATATATCAAGTATCAAAAATCAATAATCAATTATCAAATGTCAGATGCCAAACCAAATATCAAATACCAAATACATATATTAAATGCCAGATATCAAGTGAATACAAACAACAGTTGTTGCCAGGTAATGGAGTCCACCTGCTTGTCTAGGGCACGGACAGAACCGACTTCCCTAGGCAAGAGTCATAACCAATATCCCCTGGCAAGATTATTAACCCACAAAATGTATTCACCCTTTTAAAACTTCCAACCTCAGTTGGAGGCACTACGTCTCACACTTACAACACTCACACTCACATATAACACACTATACCGCACTCTTAATTCTGATTTGTGATACTTCCAAATACACAAAATATCTCACAAAGATACACATATACTCTCAAAAATTCCTTGGAATTGGGACTCAAACCCAAAGTTTCCAAAATGCTTTTGAAGCTGGGACTCCAACCCAGAATCCTCAAAAGTTGTGGGACTCTAACCCACTCCCAAATTGTCCAACCCAGCAATAGCTTTCGCTTATGTCTTATGGGCAGACGCCTAGGCTTTCACTTCAGGATCCTTTAGTCCAACCCTGCGCAGCTTTCGCCGCGTCTGACAGGCAGACGATACCGGTGGGACTCTAACCCACCGGGGGGACTCTAACCCCACTTAGTGGGACTCTAACCCACTATCCTTAATATTAAAAAAAGAAGTGTCTTACCAAAATCCAGGGGACGTCGCAGAGAGCCTTATGGATCGGGGATCGATGGGTATCCCCGAGAAATCCTCGGTGCCGGCAGGAACCGATCAAGTCCCCGACTCCTCCGGTCTCTCTCAGCGAGGTCCCATCTGGGTCGCCAGAAACTGTTACCGAAAAACTCGGAATAAAGAACTTATCAACACCAATTTAGTGTAGATAAGCAGACACTTCTTTATTGACGGCCGGGTGCACGGGCGAGTCCTCTCACGAACCACGCACACCTGAACACCAAAACAATACACCTTATATCAAAACTTATTCATGCATATTCATTAGGTTTCCATGAAAGGTTATACATATTCATTAGGTTTCTGGGAGATCATTAGCATATGTAAATGTCCTTTACGCAGGCGCAGTGAAGGTCTCTGGTGGTCTTCAGGAGTCCTCTGGTGGTCTTTCATAGTCTTCCTCACTCGTCCGCTTCTTGACCTCTCAGGTGTTTCCAAGCAGCAAACTGGTGTCCATAACGGTTTCCTCAGTTTCTAAAACAAACACTACAAGGCTACCAATCTTTGTCAAAGCTTCTGTGGTTTGATGATTTTAAACAATACTTGAATTTTTATGGTTACACATTATACATTTTTGTCGTGGTTTAACCCCAGCCAGCAACTAAGCACCACGCAGCCGCTCACTCACTCCCCCCCCATCCAGTGGGAGGGGGGAGAAAATCAGGAAAAGAAGTAAAACTCCTGGGTTGAGATAAGAACGATTTAATAGAACAGAAAAGAAAAACTAATAATGATAATGATAACACTAATAAAATGACAACAGTAGTAATAAAGGATTGGAATGTACAAATGATGCGCAGGGCAATTGCTCACCACCCGCCGACCGACACCCAGCCAGTCCCCGAGCGGCGAATCCCTGCCCCCCCACTTCCCAGTTCCTAAACTAGATGGGACGTCACATGGTATGGAATACACTGTTGGCCAGTTTGGGTCAGGTGCCCTGGCTGGGCATGAGAAGCTGAAAAATCCTTGACTCTAGTCTAAACACTACTGAGCAACAACTGAAAACATCAGTGTTATCAACATTCTTCACATACTGAACTCAAAACATAGCACTGTACCAGCTACTAGGAAGACAGCTAACTACATCCCAGCTGAAACCAGGACAATTTTCTAAGTTCTTAAGTTCCTATGGCTACATTTCAAACTTAACACTCCCATACCTATGCTTCACAATTTCTACTTTTTAATCAAACCAAACTCCTTTATAATTAGATTTTAATTTCTTTTATCAAAATATCTGCAATAGTGTGACTGAGGGCCAATCACTAGAAATATTAAATTCAAGAATTAACATTCAATGTATTTTATGTAAATCTAATACATGATAGCAAAAATCATACTGCGCAGAATCACATGAAAGGTCAACTCTCGGACAAAGTGAGGAAGACTATGGAAGACCACCAGAGACCTTCACTGTGCCTGCGTAAAGGACATTTACATATGCTAATAACTTCCCAGAAATCTAATGAATATGTATAACATTACTCGGAAATCTAATGAATATGTATGAATAAGTTTAATATAAGGTGTATGATTTTGGTGTTCAGGGGTGCGTGGTTCATGAGAGGACTCGCCCGCGCACCCGGCCGTTAATAAAGAAGTGTCTGCTTATCTACACTAAATTGGTGTTGATAAGTTCTTTATTCCGAGTTTTTCGGTAACAGTTTCTGGCGACCCAGATGGGACCTCGCTGAGAGAGACTGGAGGAGTCGGGGACTTGATCGGTTCCTGCCGGCACCGAGGATTTCTCGGGGATACCCATCAATCCCCGATCCATAAGGCTCTCTGCGACGTCCCCTGGATTTTGGTAAGACACTTCTTTTCTTTGAAATATTAAGGATAGCTATCCGGGTGGGTTAGAGTCCCACCATATTGTAAGTGGGTTGGAGTCCCACCGTGTAGTCTGCCTGTCAGACGCGGCGAAAGCTGCGCAGGGTTGGACTGAAGGATCCTGAAGGAAGTGGAAGCCTAGGCGTCTGCCCGTAAGACATAAGCGAAAGCTATTGCTGGGTTGGACAATTTGGGAGTGGGTTAGAGTCCCACAACTTTTGAGGATTCTGGGTTGGAGTCCCAGCTTCAAAAGCATTTTGGAAACTTTGGGTTTGAGTCCCAATTTCAAGGAATCTTTAAGAGTATATGTGTACCTTTGTGGGATATTTGGTGTATTTAAAAGTAGCACAAATCAGAATTAAGAGTTATGTTATAGTGTGTTATATACCTTTGTTTAAACTAACAATTGTGGAAAGGTGTGAGTGTGAGTATTGTAAGTGTGAGATGTGCAATTGAGCACGAATTGTAGTGCCTCCAACTGAGGTTGGAAGTTTTAAGTCTGAATATATCTTGCCAGGGGATATTGGTTATGACTCTTGCCTAGGGAAGTCGGCTTTGTCTGTGCCCTAGACAAGTAGGTGGACTCCATTACCTGGCAACAATTGTTGTTTGTATTCGTTTAATATCTGGTATTTGATATATGCTGAATATATCTTGCCAGGGGATATTGGTTATGACTCTTGCCTAGGGAAGTCGGCTTCGTCCGTGCCCTAGACAAGTAGGTGGACTCCATTACCTGGCAATAATTGTTATTTGTATTTGTTTGATATCTGGTATTTGATATATGTATTTGGTATTTGAAACTTTGTATTTAATATTTGGCATTTGATACTTGGTTTGGTATTTGACATTTGATATTTGATTATTGACATTTGATATATATATATTTAATAGATATTTGGTATCTGATATATAAAGATAATGACATTAGCCAGATTATTTAAGAGTAAGAGTATGGGAAATTTATCCACTGATGGAAAGATACCAAAAACATCTCTGTTGGGATGTTTGTTGGCACATTGGAGTGAATTGGATGATGACTTATATAAAAATCAAATGATTGAATATTGTAATCACTGGTGGCCCTTGTATGTTTTAGAAGATCAGGAAAAATGGCCAACAAATGGAACTTTAAGCTATAATACTATATTACAGTTAATGTTATTTTATAGAAGAGAGTAAATGGAATAAAGTGCCATATGTAGATTTTTTTTTTCAAGTGAAAGTATCTGATGAGGACCGGAGGGGAGTCTCCCAGTAGAACCTCTGGTTACAACTAAACTGGTAGAACAGAAAATTGAATTTGAATTGACACTAGAGTCACCTTTTTAGCTTTAAATACCTTAGAGTGAGAATTAAGTTTTGAAGAAATTGGTGGTGTTGGTGCAACAAGTGAATAAGAAACTAGACCTTTTTTAAATCTTTAACAATGAAATTAAGAAAGCAATGGGTCACTCATCAGTTTTTGTATGTGACAAATTCTCTTAAACTCCTGCTAAGGAGAAATTTATTTGAGAATTTAGAGGCAGAAAATAAATGTTAAAAATGGAGAGATTAAAATTTTAATTCCAGAAACTAAACATATCGAAGCAGTGGCTTTGTTGTTGCAGGACGGTCACCAAAGCAGAGGATCATACCAGTCAAAGTAAATAATGTTGTAATTCCAGTCGTCTGGGCTGGGGAAGTTCCTGGTAAATCCAAAAGAGCAGAGCCTGTGAGAATTGATTTAAAGCCAGGATCGAGTCCGGTAAGAATTAAACAATACCCCCTAAAACTGGAAAGTCGGAAAGGGTTAGTATTGATAATATAAAAATTTCTAAAGTACAAATTGTTAATAGAATGTGAATCCAAATATAATACCCCAATTTTGCCTGTTAAAAAGGCTAATGGAAAAGGTTACAGGCTGGTTCAAGACCATAGAACAATAAATCAAATAGTACAAGATATTAATCCGGTAGTGGCAAATCCTAATACTTTGTTAACAGCCCTAACAGAGAAACAAGAATGGTTCACAGTGTTAGACTTAAAAGATGCCTTTTTCTGTATTCCCTTAGATCCCAATAGTCAAGAGCTTTTGCTTTTGAATGGGAAAATCCTGAGACTGGAAAAAAAAATGCAATATACATGGACAGTCTTGCCTCAAGGCTTTAAGAACAGCCCTACCATTTTTGGAAATCAATTGGCATGAGAATTAGAGATTTGGAAGAAAGAAAATAATCAAAGAATCTTGTTGCAATATGTAGATGATTTATTAATTGCAGCTGAGACTGAAGAACAATGCACAAAGTTAACTATTAACTTTTTGAACTTTTTGGATATCAGTGGATATCGAGTGTCAAAAGAAAAAGCCCAAATAACCCAGAGAGAAGTAACTTATTTGGGTTTTAAAATCCTGAAAGGACAGAGACAATTAGAAACTGAGAGAAAGGAGGCAATTTGTCGTCTCCCTGAACCTAAGACTCTAAAAGAATTGCGAACATTTCTGGAATGGTTGGGTGGTGTCACCTGTGAATTGCAAATTATGGCTTGCTGGTCCGACCTTTATACAAGCAGCTCAAAACCTCAAACAATGGATTTATAGATTGGACTGATGCCAGGAAAGTTGCTTTTAAACAACTAAAACAAGCTTTAATAGAAGCGCCAGCCCTAGGCCTGCCAGATCTCACAAAGACATTTAAACTCTTTACTCATGAAAGAAGAGGTATAGCTCTGAGTGTCCTGGTCCAATATCTGAGACCAAGTCAGTGAGCTGTGGCCTACTTCTTGAAACAATTAGACAATGTAAGTCTGGGATAGCCTGGTTGTCTGAGAGCTGTCGCTGCAACTGTGCTACTGATCCAGAAAGCTTGTAAGTTCACCTGAAGGCAAAGGATTACTGTGTATGTTCCTGATATGATAACTATTGTGTTAAAACAGAAAGGGGGCATTAGTTATCCCCTAATAGAATGCTGAAATACCAAGTGGTGTTACTGGAACAAGGTGATGTTTACTTAAAAACTACTACCATCGTTAACCTTGCTGTGTTTTCAACAACTGATCAAGTTAAAGGAGAACTGGAACATGACTGCTTGTAGACAATCGAAGGAGTTTACTCCAGCCGACCGGATCTCTGAGATGTGCCACTGGAAGAAACAGATTGAGAACTGTATACCGATGGAAACAGTATTCATCCATGAAGGAGAGCGTTTATCAAGATATGCAATAATTACTATTGAGGAGGTAATTGAATCGTGAACTTTGCCTTCAAATATCTGCCCAAAAGGCTGAATTGATAGCTCTTACTCGAGCACTGGAACGAAGTGAAAAAAAAAAAAACCACAAAAAAAACCCCAAGTCAACATTTGGACAGACTCAAAGTGCTTTTGGAGTAATATATACACATGAAACAATATGGAGAGGAAGAGGACTGTTATCTGCACAAGGAGCCACCGTTCAACATGCAGAACAAATACTGAAATTGTTAGAAGCCATCCGAAAACCAATAACAGTCACTATAATATACTGTAAAACACATCAGTTAAGTAAGACTGTTCTTAAAAGAGGTAACCGGTTGGCTAATAAAGCTGCTAAAGAGGCTACAGAAAAAGACATCCTAACACTAGTTTCAGAGAAAAGTGTAAAATTGTCTAAAGAAACTCCAAATTATAATGAAAAAGATGAAAAAATTAATTATTAAATTACAGACTAACAAAATAAAATAGGATAGGCTATAGCACTGATAAGTCAAATAATAGTCCCACCCACAATAATAAGAGAAATTGCCCTAGCTGAACATAACAAAGTATATTGATGAACAAAAAGTAAAATATGACAAAGATTGTTTAAACAATTATAAGCAGATATAAAATTTATATATAAAATTATCCCCAAATGAGTAATAAGATTATCTTTGGAATTATTAAATAAGGAAAACTTTTTAAGAGAATTGTCTTGAAAAGAAAGATATATCCTAGCTTTAGTTGATATTTTATTGGGTGGCCTGAGGCTTTCCCTTGTCGCACCAACAAAGCAAGAAAAGTAGTTAAAGTCTTGCTCAAAGAGATAATATCAAAATTTGAAGTGCCTGTAAGAATGTCATCCGACAATGGCCCTCATTTTATAACAAAGATTATGAAACAAGTTGAGCAAAGTATTATCTATAGATTGAGACTATCACACCCCATATAGACCACAAGCAAGGAAAAAAAAAAAAAAAAAATATCCTTAAACAACAGTTGAGCAAAATTGAAAAAGAAACTGAAACCATTCGAGAGGATATGTCAGAAGATTGGCTGGGAAAAATTTTTAGCGGATTAGGATAGAATCTGAGCTCTTGGGTACAGTCTATAATCAAAACTCTGTTTCTGTTATTAATTGTCTTTTTGATGATCATGCTGCTATATGCTTGTCTGAAGAGACAATTTACTAACAGGATTGCAGTCAACCGCATGATCATGAAAGAGGTTCCAATTATTCCACCAGAATACAGTCCACCACCAACATATGTTAAAACAAATATTAACTCTTAACGTAATAGTAGATAAATGTTATGTAAATAATGTGAAAGTATTGAAATAATTTTCAACACTTTCAAAGGGGGGAAATGTTACTGATTTGTTATTAGTTAGAAGTAATCATATTTAATTTTAATAGGAATATGGAACTATAAGAACTATTTTAGCAAAATTATATATTGCATTTTATATATTTAACCAACAACTAACAGCTGCTGTGAAATCTTTTGTATAGCCCTATACCAAGGCCGGAGGAATTGGTTAAAATCATCTAGTAGGAACATTTAGAACTTAGATAACAGATGTCAGAATTTTAAATTAATAGGAACTTAGGAACTTAAGAAAATGTATTATGTGTAACTATAAGAATTCGAGTATTGTCTGAAATCAGTTAACCACGGAAGCTTTGGTAAAGATTTACCTCGATCTAATTAATGAGAATTCCAATCAGTAGAGTTAAGTGAGATTAACCAATGATTGTTTTAGTATAAGAATATTGATAAGGTGGTGTGACTGAGGGCCAATCACTAGAAATATTAAATTCAAGAATTAACATTCAATGTATTTTATGTAAATCTAATACATGATAGCAAAAATCGTACTGCGCAGAATCACATGAAAGGTCAACTCTCGGACAAAGTGAGGAAGACTATGGAAGACCACCAGAGGGCTTCTGAAGACCACCAGAGACCTTCACTGCGCCTGCGTAAAGGACATTTACATATGCTAATAACTTCCCAGAAATCTAATGAATATGTATAACATTACTCAGAAATCTAATGAATATGTATGAATAAGTTTAATATAAGGTGTATGATTTTGGTGTTCAGGGGTGCGTGGTTCGTGAGAGGACTCGCCCGCGCACCCGGCCATTAATAAAGAAGTGTCTGCTTATCTACACTAAATTGGTGTTGATAAGTTCTTTATTCCGAGTTTTTCGGTAACAAGAGGACCCCCAAAGACCACCAAAAAGGACAACTGCGCATGCAGGAATAGACATTTACATATATTAATGAGTTCTTGGAAATCTCATGTTTATGTAAATAAATTCCAGGAAATTCTACGATTATGTATTACCTTAATGTATATAACCTCCTAAAGTTTTCCAAGTCGTTGGAGCACTCGTGGTGGTCTCATCCCCAGTGCTGCCCAGTGCTGTAATAAAGGATGCCTGCTTGATAGTAACCTTGTTGCTATTGAGTTTTATTTCAGGGAACTCTCTGAAAACTCTGTTTCCCCTATGGGGAGATTCGGACTTGTTTGGTATGTTGACTTAGGCTTTGATATTTGATTTTCCGATTTCTGATTTTTGTATATTGAAGGTATTTATAATGGGAACAGGACAATCAAGTGAACTCCCTAAAAAATCACCTCTGGGGTGTATTTTGAAGCACTGGAAATAGCTGGGGGGTGTTCCGGGTGGTAACATGCAGAGAGAAGATTTGATTAAATATTTTAATCATTGGTGGCCTCTGTATAAACTTGATGAAGGGAATAAGTGGCCTGTGAATGTGACACTAAATTATAATACTGTAATCGACAGGGAACCAAATTGTTCCCTGATATTGTGTAATTCGTGTTGAATTAAAAGAAGACAATAAGGCTTACATACCAATCGGGAAGGGGGAAGAGACATATTGAGATTTAGCAGATGCCTTGTGTAAATAACAAGGCTTGCTTAAATGGTGCGTAAAGGTCACGGAAAAAAAACCAATAGCTATAACTTACTAGCTAAGGAGGGAAAAGAACAACAGCTATAATTTACCAGATAAGGGGATTAACTCTGCCAGGACTGCATTTCTCCACAACAAAAGACATTCTACATCAAAAGACACTCCTCCCTTGAGAAGATCGACCGAATCTGCCTAGTAACAAACCTGCACGAGTGAAGAAAGAGGAAGCAGGACAAGGCGGAGACTTACAAGAAAGGGGTGCATGAACTGTATATAAGAAATGTAACTATAACAGAAAGTTGCGAGCCGTTGGTGGAGCGCGGACTCCCTGGCCGCCCAGCGCTGCTTGCTTGCTATTCTCAATAAATATATTAATTCTATATAAAATTGGCTCTGTCGGTATATAACAATACCATGCTACAACTTATGTTATTCTTGAGACGTGAGCAAAAATGGGATGAAGTTATGTATTGTGATTTGTTTTTTACCTTAAAGAATCATCCTGAGTGGCAAAAGGATTGTGGAATTAATATACCACCCAGCGATCCTTTTATGCTATCTTTGGAAAAAGAGAAAAACAAAAAAGGTGACAATAACCTCAAAAGGTCCTGTTCTGCATGTAGTATTGGGCAAAGACGTTTAAGGTTATATGAGCAAGAAACAGAGGATGATACTGAAGTGATAATTGGATCTCAAAGGGCCCCACCTAGAACTGCTCCCAGAAATAGTGATGAAAGAGAGCCCATGAATAGTCCTGTCGGAGGGCGAAAAAGAGCTAAACAGAGCGAAGTTATTCAAGCTCCTCTTCCTCAGGCGCTTGGGACTGAGGGTGTGGCAACTATTAAAGTACCCTTTTCTATTGTGGATTTAAATAATTGGAAAGTAGCAGCTGGGAGCTATCCAGAAAACCCTGATCAAACAGCCCACTCTTTTGAAACAATGATTCAGACTCAGGACCCTGACTGGAAAGATATACAACTAATAATGGATATACTTTTTGATAGTTGTCGTGGTTTCAGCCCAGCCGGTAACAAAGGACCACGGAACCGCTCGCTCACTCCTCCCGCCCCCCTCCGGTGAGATAGGGAGGAGACGGAGGAGAGAAAAGGAAAAAAAAACAAACCGGAACCTCGAGGGTTGATACAAGGGCAGTTTACTGGGACAACACAAAAAAAAAGAAGTTACAACAACAACAACGGTACTAATGAAAGAATATACAAAAGGAGTGATGCACAGTGCAACTGCTCACCACCAGGAACCCGACGCTCTGCCACTTCCCCCACCGAAAGTCGAGAGAACTCCCCCCAGCCCACTCCCCAGTTATATACTGAGCATGATGGCACATGGTATGGAATAGCTCCTTGGCTAGTTCAGGTCAGCTGCCCCGGCTATGCCCCCCACCTCCCAGGTTCCTGTAAAAATTAACTCTATCCCAGCTGAACCCAGGACAATAGTGCAGAAAGAGATGTGATCCTGTTGAGGATTTCTTGGCTGGGCAAGGACATGTGAGCAATCCAGCCTTTAGCTGGGAACGAAGCATAAGCATACAAAGTGCTGAAGCGGACAAGGACGCTGTGTCCTTGTACGCTGGGAAAAGGAAGATAAGAAGAGCCTCACAAACAACTCCTGGATGCCGAAGAACGAGATAAGCAACCGCAAGATGCCTCGTGAAGAAGCTTGAGCAGCCAATAAAGGATAAGATAGCGCCGCGTGAAACGGGATATTGTACCAATCAGAGCATTGTATAAGGTGCATGCATAAGCACATAGGGTATATAACTGTGCTGAAAGTTGTAGTAAATGGGCTTCACTTGATCACATTGGTCTGTGTGTGATGTCCCCTGTGGATCCTCTGCCGCATGATCTGGAGGGCTGCTAGAACCCAGGTAGAAGCACAAGTAGCTTCTGGAGTATTACAGGGAATGGTAGAACAAAATTTTCCATCTACAGATCCCAGATGGGATCCTAATAATTTGGCTCAGAGAAGATTGCTAGATCAATATAAAAAATGGGTTCTATTCAGAATCAGAAATGCTATGCCTAAGGCAATTAACATGTCTAAATTATATGAAATTAAACAAGATAGAAAAGAGTCTCCCACTGAATTTCTAAGCAGATTAAAAGATGCTGCTAGGAAATATACTGAGTCTGAAGAAGGAAAAGCTCAATTGGCTCCTTTGTTTATAGGACAATCTTCTGATGATATGAGAAGGAAATTACAAAAATTACAAGGAGCAGATTCTCGAGATTGGGGAAAATTATTAGAAGTTGCTTGGGTGGCATATAGAAATAGAGATGAATTACAGAGTAAAATGAATACAAGGTTAGTAGCTGCTCTGGAAGTAGGAGCTGGTATGGGACGAGGCAGAGGAGTTATTCCTCGAGGAAGGGGATGGGGTCGAAGAATGGGATGAGGGACAGGAACTGGATTGGGGTCACCAGTGGGATTAAACCAGCCCCTGGGACCGAATCAGTGTGCATACTGTAAAAAAGAAGGACACTGGAAAGGGGAGTGTCCCCTGAGATCTACAAGGTCACAAGTCATCCCAATCTTGACTGCACAATCTCAGCAAGTTCCCCCTTTCTTGGGAAAGTTGAGTGAAAGTATCTGACGGGGACCGGAGGGGAGTGTCCCAGCAGAACCTCTGGTTACAGCTAACCTGGGAGAACAGAAAATTGAATTTTTAGTTGACACTGGAGCCACCTTTTCAGTTTTAAACACCTTAAAGGGGGAATTAAGTTCTGAAGAAATTAGTGTTGTTGGTGCGACAGGTGAACGAGAGACTAGACCCTTCTTTAAACCTTTGACAATGAAATTAGGAAAGCAATGGGTCACTCATCAGTTTCTGTATTTGCCAAATTCTCCTAAACCCCTGTTAGGGAGAGACCTACTTGAGAAATTGGAAGCAGAAATTAAATTTAAAAATGGTGAGATTAAAATTCTAATTCCAGAAACTAAACATATCGAAGCAGTGGCTTTGTTGTTACAGGACGGTCACCAAAAGCAGAGGATCATACCAGTCAAAGTAAATAATGCTGTAATTCCAATCATCTGAGCTGGGGAATCCAAAAGATTAAATCCTGGTAAATCCAAAAGAGCAGAGCCTGTGAGAATTGATTTAAAGCCAGGATTGAGTCCGGAAAATCCTGAGACTGGGAGAAAACCACAATATACATGGACAGTCTTGCCTCAAGGCTTTAAGAACAGCCCTACCATTTTTTTGAAATCAATTGGCATGAGAATTAGGGATTTGGAAGAAAGAAAATAATCAAGGAATCTTGTTGCAATATGTGGATGATTTATTAATTGCAGCTAAGACAGAAGAACAATGCACAAAGTTAACTATTAGCCTTTTGAACTTTTTGGGAATCAGTGGATATCGAGTGTCAAAAGAAAAAGCCCAAATAACACAGAAAGAAGTAACTTATTTGAGTTTTGAAATCCTAAAGGACGGAGACAATTAGGAACTGAGAGAAAAGAGGCAATTTGTCATCTCCCTGAGCCTAAGACTCTAAAAGAATTGCGAGCCTTTCTGGGAATGGTTGGGTGGTGTCGCCTGTGGATTGCAAATTATGGCCTGCTGGTCCGACCTTTATATGAGCAGTTCAAAACCTCAAACAATGGATTTATAGATTGGACTGATGCCGGGAAAGCTACTTTCAAAGAACTAAAACAGGCTTTAATGGGGGTGCCAGCCCTAGGCCTGCCAGATCTCACAAAGACATTTGAAGTCTTTACTCATGAAAGAAAAGGTATAGCTCTGGGTGTCCTGGTCCAATATCTGAGACCAAGTCAGTGAGCTGTGGCCTACTTCTCAAAACAATTAGACAATGTGAGTCTGGGATGGCCTGGTTGTTTGAGAGCCATCGCTGCAACTGTGCTATTGATCCAAGAAGCTCACAAGTTCACCCTAGGACAGAGAATTACAGTGTACGTTCCCCATGTGGTAATTACTGTGCTCAAACAGAAAGGGGGCATTAGTTATCCCCTAGTAGAATGCTGAAATACCAAGTGGTGTGGCTGGAGCAAGATGATATTTACTTAAAAACTACTACCATCGTTAACCTTGCTGTGTTTTTAACAACTGATCAAGTTGAAGGAGAACTGGAACATGACTGCCTGCAGACAATTGAAGAAGTCTACTACAGCCGACCGGATCTCCGAGATGTGCCACTGGAAGAAACAGATTGGGAACTATATACTGATGGAAGCAGTTTCATCCGTGAAGGAAAACGTCTATCAGGATATGTGGTAACCACTACTGAGAAGGTAATTGAATCACAAGCTTTGCCTTCGAATGTATCTGCCCAAAAGGCTGAATTGATAGCTCTTACTCGAGCACTGGAACTAAGTCAAGGAAAGCGAGTCAACATTTGGACAGACTCAAAGTATGCTTTTGGAGTAGTACATGCACATGGAGCAATATGGAAAGAAAGAGGACTGTTATCTGCACAAGGAACCACCATTCAGCATGCAGAACAAATACTGAAATTGTAAGAAGCTATTCAAAAGCCAACAGCAGTCGCGATAATGCACTGTAAAGCACATCAGTCAGGTAGGACTGTTCCTGAAACAGGTAACCGATTGACTGATAGAGCTGCTAAAGAGGCTGCAGAAAAAGGCATCCTAGCACTAGTTCCAGAGAAAAGTGTAAATTTGCCTAAAGATGCTCCAAATTATAATAAAAAAGATGAAGAATTAATTATTAATTGAAGGCTAACAAAAATGAAACAGGATGGGCTGTAACATCGACAGGTCAAATAATAGTCTCACCCGCAATAATGAGAGAAATTGCCCGGGCTGAACATAACAAAGTACATTGAGGAACAGAAAACCTTGTTAAACATTTACAAAAGTGTATTTTGAATAGAGATATGACAAAAATTATTAGAACAATTACAAGTAGATGTGAAATTCGTATATGTAATAATCCCAAAACTGATAATAAAATCATTTTTGGAATTACTAAGCAAGGAAATTCTCCAGGAGAATATTGGCAAATTGATTTTACAGAATTGCCTCGAAAAGAAGGATATTGACATATCCTAGTTCTAGTTGATACCTTTACTGGGTGGCCTGAGGCTTTCCCTTGTTGCACCAACAAAGCAAGAGAAGTAGTTATCATCATTGTTATAATCTGTGTTGCTTTTAGCTGTCTTAAACGAGCTGTGACACGATCTATGTTCAAGTGAGACTACTAAAAGAATTAGTAGCCTCAAACAGAAAGGGGGGAATTGATAACATATTTCCATACATTCTGTATGGTATGTCTAAATATTTTGATGGTTTTAATATTTTGTACCAGCTGTGGAAACTGGTTTGCTGCTAGGTGACTGTAAAAGTGAGATTTGGTAAATAATTATTAGAAATCTTATACTAACACTATGATTGAAACAATAGACAAAAGTATAGCCAAGCAATTAACTAGTAGAGGTAGTTCCTCACAAGTTTTGCAGTTCTTTGCTCTTATGACTAGATGTTCCTGTACGCTAGAGGAGAACAATGTTGAAACTGACCACATGGGATTGAAGCTGCATTAAGCTTCAAGATCAAAGAACGAGGACAAGAATAAAGACTTCAAGGACAGCCAACAGAATCTCAAATGGGTCAGTGGTCGTAAAAGCAGCCCTTCGTCTCAAACGAATTCTTCATTGCGTATGATCGGATGTAGGCAGTACTATGATAATCAGTTACAATAATTTTTATGTATATGTATACTAATCTGATTAATATGCAATTAGTTATTCTATATAACCTGTTTGTGCTAAAGCTGTGGCATGCACACTAGGTGGAATTATCCCCTGTGCATCCAGTGCTGCAGTAAAGAATGCCTGCTTTCTAAAACTCCAAAATGAGTCTTAGAGAGTTTCTTCAACCGGCTTTTTGGTATCAAAGGTGTGACTCAAATATATCCCGAGACCCCAGAATCGGCTGCTGACACAAATAAACCCCGCGCTTCTTTGTTGTTGGAAATCGATCCGGGGAAGGGGAACGGGACGCTGACTCATCAGTTCTGAACACGTGGGGTTTGCAACGCGGCCCGAAATCCGGGCGAGAACCTTTAACTCGTGGCAGCCGAACTGGCCTCCTCGACGGTGGTAGCTCTCGCGGATACCCCGCCTGGTCCACACCTGCGGGAGGTAACGGCGCGAGGGGCGGCGGCCCGGGCACCCCTCGGGACGGCGGAGCCGCGGCCGCCTGGCGGGCCGCACTCCTCCCACTCCCGGCGGCGGGCAGTGCTAGGCCCCGGCGGCGCCGATGTTGCTATGGCGACGGGCGGTGCGAGGCCGCGAGGTGGCGCTGTGAACCGCTCTAGGTCGCGACCATCGTGGCGGTGCGTGTGGGGTTGAAACTGAAAGTGAAGGGCTCGGGCCGCGGCGAAGCGGGACTCAGGCGCTGGCTCCTTCCCATGAGCGCCTGAGTCACCCCGGCCCGAGCATGTCGGATAGTTTCGACCGAGCTCCAGGTGCTGGCCGGGGCCAGGGTCGAGGAGGCGCTGCTCCCCTCAGTGGTGCGGACTTATCGGAGAGTAGTGGTGAGGCCTGCTTCGGGGGCAGTGGTTCCTACAGCTTAGGCTCGGCTGAGCAGCAGCAGAAAACAGGCGGCCTCTTCCCGCAGCAGGAACCGTTACGGCCTCCGAAGACGGCGCCGCTGGGCACCGGAAACGCAGGTACTAGCCGCCATGCAGCGGCCCCCTCCCCGCCTTTCCAGAAGCCCCCGATGGCGAAGGTGTCGGGGAGCGGCCCCCTAAAGCCCGCCCCGCTCCCCTCTCTCTTGTGCGCACCGCCCTGCTCCTGCTTCGCTTGCTGATCCAACACCCCCCCCCCCCCCCCTTCTCTGTCCCACTGAGAGTGGAGCCCTGGGGTTTCCCTTCCCACCTCCCTTCGGCCTGGTCACGGGGATGCGTCCTTTCTCCCATCTCCCGCACCTAGGGGCTGAGAGGTCACCGTGGCCTTGAGGGCCAGCGCTCTCGCATCCTGGGAGCCTGCCTGGCTCCTCTTGGCACCGCATAGAGATGAGTCGCGTAGGGGTGCTGGCAACTGCACTTTTCCTTAGATGAGCGGTCATGTTTCTGGGCTATGGACCTGTGCTCAAGTAAAGGTGTGATGTTGTGTTGCAGCCTGCTTGCAACACCTCTCTTTCCGTCCCTCCCTTTCTGTGCCCATACATCCGTATATGTGTGTTTTATCTATTTGTTAATCTGACCGCAGATGGTCTCGGTCTTCCCCTTATTGAAGAACTCTTTAACTCTGGTCTAAAGGTTTGCCAAAAAATAAACCCAATCCAACAGTAACATAAAGTGTTGTTTGTTGGTTAGCTTTTTCAGGTAGATATCAGATTCTGTTTTCAATAAATTTAGGAGCTAATCTATAAAGATAGATTTGGAAAATGTGGTTTAAAAAACACCTTCATTGGATTTTTTTGCAAATGGTGTACGAGAACAATGATAGTTAAGTGTCTTTCAGGATTATGTTAAAAATTAGTGATGTCTTCCATTTATTGACCTTCAAAGTCTTGCCTTTGCATCTGAAATCTATGAAAACCCCACAAAACCAGCAAGTATATCATAAGATTTACTAGTTTCTCAGGTTAGCTCTTTTAGAAAACATGTTTTCATGGGGGGAGAGGGCTCTTCCCCCCCCCCCCCTTTTTTTTTTTGTCGCTTTCACATGAACATTGTGTTCACTTTCTGTCATGTAGAAAGGCATCTAGAGTTTGCTAAAGTGAAAACTTTATCCATATTTAAGAAAAAAACAATATATTTGAAGTATACTTGAAAATATATTTATAGTATAAGTAAAAGTATATTTAAAGTCCAAAAAGTGATGTGTCCTGTGTGTACTCTGTGTGAATACATACTAATTTAGTGATTTCTAAGAAAAACTCTTAACAAACTTTTCAGAACACCTGCAACAGGCAAGAATTCCATCTGGATCACAAGATAAAGTTTCAGTTCCTGATTCTGGACCGGAGATGGCTGAATCTCAGGTGGCTGTGGCTCCTGTGGTAAAGTCAAAGTTGTCTGTTAAAGCACCTGAGTTTTATCCATCAGGATACAACCAGAACTTCAATCAGAACTTCACAGTAAGTGTTTATCTTCTCTTCTTAGTATATGCCAATTTACTTATATTCAAATTAACAATGTTTTCCTGAGATCTTGTGTATCAGATAACTCAAATGCTGCATTTGCCAAAGAGATTCCAAAAATTTGGATGATAACCTCCAGAGACACAGTCGGAATGTTAAGTGATAATGAGTGAATGTTATGCTGTGCTGAGAGCCTTTAGTGTGGGATATTTTGCTAAAGCTTGCTGCAGATAACATTCCTTGTTGATTACACCCAGCATCAGAGTAAGCTGTCTTTTTGGTGACTGCCTCTTTTGTAGTTACATCTGCACTGCATTTTAAGTAAAAGCTTAGCTGCACTTTTATTCAGATTTCACAGGCTTTTGAAGCAAGTGTGGGAGAAAGCTTGAACTTTAGCTTTTCTAAGCTCAGGCTTATTTTCCTAAATTTACTGTGCCATGGGTATGATTGGCCATGACTGCCTAACTTTATGTACCATCGTGTGTCTTTTAATTCTTTCAGTGATATTGTATCACCAAAGGGCAAAAAAGTAGGGTTGGGCTCATTCCTAGCAGTTAACCTACCCACGTATGTAATATGAAATATATTTGCAGCCAGACTAAGGGTAATCTCAGATCAATATTGTAGATTCATCACATAAAAGTTGGTGGTGCTTATTTTCTACCCCCCTTGTCTTCCATATTATTGCTATGGTAATTCTACTCCAGGGAAGATCTATGTGAATTCTTGGAATATCCTTTTGTTATGCAAGCAGACAAACTCTGGTACTATATATAAATAGGTGGGAACTATTATTTTTACAAATCCAATCAAATGATAATAAACAATTATACTGAAACAAATACATTTTGAGTAATTTGCAGAAAAATACTTGATTTGAATGTTAAACATAGTGGTTTAGTGTTTTGAAGTTTTTTCCTTACCAGTAGAATTGATGTTATCTGGATGTTACCAGTTTTGCCATCTTACTGAATAAAATAACTGTCTTGTATATTGGCTGTGGGCTTGTATTATCCAACTGTTGACAAATGCCAATATGAACGTGCTTCAGTGAATGGATAATCTAGGGGGAAAAAAAAACCTACTTTGACCCAGTACATCACATGTTTTCTATAAATAAAGAAAAAATGCCATTTGGAATGGCATATATGTGCATATGTATAATTACAAAGTTTTGAGGCCAGCAATGTTGCTTTTCAGCTGTTTTGCAAAACCACAGAAGCATGTGGGAGTTCCTGGTTGCTATGTTGTAGGAATATGTTATGAATTTAAGTGACTCATCTATTAATGAAAATAACTCTTAAAATGCTAGTAAAACCTAGAAGATTTATTTGAAAGTATGTTGCAGGGACCCTAATCTAATCAGAGTATACTAGGCATAGAATAGTGATGTTTCAGACTTTTTAGTCCTTCATTATTACAAAGTTTGGGGTTTGGTTTTGGTTTTTTGTTTGTTTTTTTACTTTAATGACTGAATTAATTTCATAAACTGGGTCCACCTGCAATAAAAATAAGGAATTTAGCACACTTTACACAGATTTTCACCATGAGTTTTAAAATTTGAATCAAAACAAAGTTTTGAGAAATTTCTGTTTTTCTGACTTATAAATGAAAGCTAAAAAGTATTAATTCTACTGTTCCCTGGAATTTTTAGATCTGAAAACTCACATTGGTTTTGCTATTTATTAAGCATTTCTTGTTTTAGAAATAATGTACAGTCAAACAAGGAATCAACACATTACTGTAATTACTATGTGTGTCCGTATAACACTTGATTATTAGATTAGTTAATCTCCAGTTAGTTCTGATACTCAAAACTATCAGTTACCTGTGAAGATACTTTAAGGGGTACAGCATCCAAGGCATACTAGAATTTTCAGAAAAACTTTACCAGGACTTTGGGGAGGAAAGACCTCCATGGGATTCTCTGTTTGCATATAGCTGTCCATCCCATAGGAAGTTGTGGATGTCTGCAGCAGAATTGGTGACTAGATTTAGGTTTGGATTGCCTGTAGGAAATGTCAGACTTGTTCTCTGGCATGGGTATATGAGGATAATATGGCTGTCACTCCATCAGAAGGGCATAATGTTCTCACTTCATAGTTTTAGGAGTGAGATTTGTATTATCTTAGGTGGAATCATCCCCCTGCCCCCCCCTTCCCCCCCCCCCCCCCTCACCTAATTTAAAAAAGGAGGCTAACCAGCCTCAGTGGTGGGTTTTATACTTTTAGCCAAGCATGAAGGTGCCACTTAACCTCATACAACATGAATGGGTGATATTGTACATGCAATAATCTTTGTGCTTAATTTTGCAATAACTTTATTGTTGAGTACGTATAATCTGAAGGGAAAAAAAAAAAAGCTTGTTCCTAGGAAATCTGAAGAAATCAAATCAATGATAAATTATTGGTGACTAAGTTCCTAAGTGGAAATGTTGTGAATACTTCTTGGGTATAGGAAAGTGGTAATTAGCACACGTACTGAAACAGACCCTGAGAGCAGACTTGGATCATGGATCTTTTCTATAGACTTTCTGGTTTTTATCTTTATGTAAATCAGAGGGATTTTAGTACCTACTTAGCCTTTGCATTGTTATGTCTTTAAACTCATGAAGTGACTCTTAGTAGAAGAGAAGCAAATCTATTACCTTTAAGTTAGTGACTATTGTGTTTTGTTGTGAATAATCCAGGATCCAGTCCTATAGCTATCAAACATAAAGGAGAAGGATTAGACAGTGTTGGCCTGACTGAGAAAACATTGAAATGAATGGAAAATGTCTAGTTGACTTTCATGGCTTTGAATCATAAATTTGTAATGAATGTGTAAACTTATAGCCTCCTGTTAGCCAACTATTGTTTAAAAATAACCAAGAGGGATTTGCTTTACTTTCCCTTAGTTGATACAGTATGTGGTGCTGTCTTCTCTGTTAAATCTTAAAATCTGCCAATGAGAAACATGAGTGGTTTATGTGTAGAAGTTACTGGACTAAATCTAATTAGTTTTTAAAGTATTGAGTGTTACTAACTTAGCAATATACAACATATAATAATGTTTGAATTATTAATTTATCTCCCATTTGTTCTGTTCCCTGGCATAGTTACTAAAACCTAGACCACCTTTGGAGTTGCCTATTTGGTATAGGTAGATGAATGTGGTGCTGAGTTTAGTTTCTGTGTTTAGCCTTTTAATTACAAAATGGGAAGAAGAGTATGAATACAGGGACACCAATATACCAAATGGGATTGGAGCCCCTTCCAGAACAAGGACACTTTCCTCCAAGATTGAATTTTTATTAGTTGAGGATGAGAGGAAGGTTCCTCTCTGCTAAATGAGGAACCCATAACAACCTGATGGCTGTCAGAAAGAGCAGCTTCTCTTACTAGCTACAGCAATTGCATCCATTGCAACCTGGCTGGAGAGTTTTCAGACAGGTTGTTTGAAGAGATGCTAGTTCAGCTGTATGTGACTAAGCTGCAGTTGTTGCACAATAACGTCATAGTTCTGTGGAACAAAATAGTTTAACTTTATTGTACAGAGCTTTTACTGGGCTATACTGGGCTATTTGAAATTGCCTAGTAAAAGTTGATTTCCTTTAGAGAAATAGAATATTTAGCAAGTTACACAGAGGCCTGTTAGCTTTTATTCTTTGGCTTCATAAGCTCCAAACCGTTAGAATCGTAGAATAATTTAGGTTGGAAAGGACCTCTGAAGTTCCTCTGGTCCAATCCCCAACTCAAAGCAAAACCAACTTGGATCAGGTTGTTGAAGGCTTTATCCTTATGAGTAGTAACAATTTGCCACCATTTCCTTAAACTCGTATTTTTTTTTCCTATTTCTGGTAGGCCACATTAAGTAACTTTGTCTTCAGTATTATTTACTGGGCAAATATTCTACTTAATTAAACATCATATGAAATCTTTCTAGTTTTTCTTCTGTTATATTGATGTGTCCCTGTCCTGGGTTCAGCTGGGATAGAGTTAATTTTTACAGGAACCTGGGAGGTGGGGGGCATAGCCGGGGCAGCTGACCTGAACTAGCCAAGGAGCTATTCCATACCATGTGCCATCATGCTCAGTATATAAATGGGGAGCGGGCCGGGGGCAGCTCTCGGCTTTCGGAGCGTCGGGTTCCTGGTGGTGAGCAGTTGCACTGTGCATCACTCTTTTTTTGTATACTCTTTCATTAGTACCGTTGTTGTTGTTGTAACTTTTTTTGTGTTGTCCCAGTAAACTGCCTTTATCTCAACCCTCGAGGTTCCAGGTTTTTTTTTTTCTTTTCTCTCCTCCGTCTCCTCCCTATCCCACCGGAGGGGGGCGGGAGGAGTGAGCGAGCGGCTGCGTGGTCCTTCGTTACCGGCTGGGCTGAAACCACGACAGTCCCTTATTAGCTTAAGTTGTATACCCTTACAACGTGGGTCTTTGAAGAATTTTGGAAAACCTGCATTTTCCCCACACACATTCTTCACAGGTTGTGAAATTAATGTCAGTACTTGATTTTCAGCAATGCGTATCTGTCTGTCTCCACAGTTTGTATCCAGGGCTTTTTATCTTTCACAGATCCATGTTGCTTCACAGTACAAGAGAGACTGAGGCATTTTGAAGATAAAGTAAAGGATATCCCCTCATTAAGGGAGGGATGGTGGGGAGAGGGAGAATATAATTATAAACCTTATCGATGTATTTATGTGCACTAAGTAAAGAAAAATTGGTTTATCATTTTTAGCTCAATTTTTCATTACAGTAGATATATTTTAAATCTTTTTCATGTTAAATAGTAGATCAGTTGAGAATTCTGATATCCTGTATGTTACCCTTATTTCTTGAATCACTAATTATAAGTCAGTTCTTTAGCAATCCCTCTTCAGGCTCCTGCTTGCACTTCTGAGATCTCATATGTGATACTTTTCACAATCTTTTGTATAGTGTGACAAAGTGAATTATTTGTACTGTGTTAATACTAGTTACATCACAAAGTATGTTGCTTCCTATGCTATTTCTCTCATACTAGCATTGTAATCATCCAGCATTGACTTTAGAGACTGTTATGTACATTCATTTTTGAATGGACAAAATTAGCAGCCTTCTGTTCCATCAGCAGGTGCATAAACATTGATAAAGTGGTATTGTTCTAGCTCCTCCTTTCTTTAGGGACCAGGTGTGTTTTACTGTCTGTTTTTTAACTTTAGTAACTGCAAATTAATACAATACCATTTGAATAGTTTCATTTCATGCCTTGTAGTCTTTCATCCATTGCCAAGAGATGCAAATTTGCTGATTTTAAAAGATCAGTTTTCCTGGCTGTATTTTATACATGGGAACACTACACTGTATTGTATTTCTGTAATTTCTCCCTCTCCTGTATATTTTGGAGCACTTTTGCACTCTATGTAAGCTCAAAATATTTTGTTTCCAATTTTCAATTATTTTTCCTTTTACAGTTCATGTATCTGCAGCACAGTCTGCACATCAGGAAAGGATGTTGAGCCTCAGTTTGGTAGTTTTATTCTTAACAGGTATACTTGTTAGTTTGTTAGTTAATCTTACACTCAACTTGGCAAACTGATTTCTTTTTTAATCTGTCTTTTTGTCCTTGTTTTGGCTGGGATAGAGTGAATTTTCTTCTTAGTAGCTGGTACAGTGTGTTTTGGATTTAGTGTGAGAAGAATGTTGATAACACACTGATGTTTTCAGTTGTTGCTAAGTAGTGCTTATCCTAAGTTAAGGATTTTTCAGTTTCCCATGCTCTGCCAGCAAGCAGGTGTACAAGAAAGCTGGGAGGGAACGTAGCCAGGACAGCTGACCCAAACTAGCCAAAGGGGTATTCCATACCATAGAACATCATGCTCAGTATATAAACTGGGGGGGAGTTGGCTGGGAGAGGCAGATGGCTGCTCAGGCATCAGTCAGCAGGTGGTGAACAATTGCATTGTGCATCACTTGGGTTTTTTCTTGGGGTTTATTTTTTTCTTTTAATTTTATTATATTCCTTTTCATTACCATTATTATTATATTTTATTATTATTATTGTTAGTATTACATTTTATTTTACTTTAGTTATTAAATTGTTCTTATCTCAACCCACGAGTTTTACCTTTTTTTTCCCCCCGATTCTCTCCCCCATCCCACTGGGTGGGGGGGAGTGAGCGAGTGGCTGCGTGGTGCCTAGTTGCTGGCTGGGCTTAAACCATGACGCTTTTGACGTGTTTTGCTGGGAGACCCTAATCTCTATAAAAACATGTTACCTAGTTCTTGAGGTGATAGGAGTACTGGAGCTTTCTGATGCATTGAGGTCTATGCTCCTTAAAAATGTTTAAGTGAACCATGTAATAAAGATCACTATCAAGTATGCAGAGTGTCAGGAGTTACTCAAGACTAAGGGCTATATGGTTACTTCTGGAGGTAGTAAGTGTAACAACTTTATTTTAGGTTCCTTTTAAATAGCTGGTATATTCTTTTACTGCTATAGGATTCTTCCTTTGAAGATGGATATGATGGCTATCTGACTTTGGCAGAATATGTACAAGACTTCCTAAATCACCTCACCAAGCAACCAGGTTGTTTTGAAACTGAAATAGAGCAGTTTGCTGAAACACTGAATGGCTGGGTCACTGCAGATGAAACTTTGCAAGAACTTGTTGAACTCATATATCAGCAGGTAGCCTGTGTATTCTGTCTTATAACATGGATGTTATGCCTCTGTTACCTAGTGTCCAAGATATGCATATTAGTAGTATTTGTTATATCATTGTACCTACATAGTATTTTAATGGTTTGAATTTTTCTTTTTAGACTGAAACGTATAGGGAAAGATTTTTCTCAATAAACTGAAATGATAGCTCAAGTGTGGGATACTTAGGTAGTTGATAAATTTCCCCTACTTACTCTGTTTCCTTTGCTGTGTATTTGAATCTTCTGGGTCACATACTAGAGCTGAAATTACAGCAGTTAATTTAAGGAGTTATATTTGAATTGCTGGATTTATATAGTAGAGACTGAAGAAACTCTTAAGCAATGTCAGTTGTACATTTTTATTCTATCCTACAAAAAAATTCTTCATAATACTTGGATATTTTTCATTCTTTGGTATTTTAAAAAAAAATAAATTTATACCTACTGTACATGTCACCCTTTGGAAAATGCTCTTTTACTGACAGGCTTTGTTATTCATTTGAAATTATACCTATTTCAGAACAGCATAATTGGAAAAAAGGAAAGCTAGTCTGCTGGTAACTAGGTCCAGTCCCATTGATGGGCATGGAAATGAGGACAGAGACCTTGAACTGAACTCTGTACTAATTGGGGGAGCCATTGGAAAGAACAGCTTAATCTGTGTTGCTAAGCAAATGAGCTGCTGTTACGGTCTTCTGGGCTTGCTGCAGAGAATGAAGTCACACTTGTGCTTGCTATTTATTACATTGGGTCTCTCTCGCTTTCCTGAGTTGCTTTCAAATTCTACCTTGAAGAATGTAATCTTTATTTACCTTTTAAGTGCAGATACTTGCAGAATTTTTTTACTGTGAAATAATCTGGGGTATGTAGAAGCTGTGTGAATGGTTGGTCATTGTACAGAACTGTAGAGTATTAAGTTTCTTATTATAATACAGAATTGATGCACATTTAATTCAGAACAGTTTAGTTAGACGTTAAGATTACCTGTGCTGTGTTTGGCAGCAGCATTTTCCCATCCTTTATTTGGACACATGGAGAATAATTAATAAAAGATGAAAATATTCCATATAACTTCATTGGAAGAAAAAAAGATTAATTTATCCTATTTATAACTTCATATATGTTAAATAAATTGACTCTCATTTAATGGAAGTCTTTTAATGTTGCCTCTTCTTCTCTCCCCCTATTTAAAACAAGTCCAATGTTAAGGTTGGCTGTGCCTTCCTTAACTGAGAAGCATTGAGTGTTATCAGTCTGAAATATAACAGTTTTATGTGAAAAATAAAACTTAGCTCAGTGCAAAATGCTGTTCTAGTATCCAAAAGCATATGATTTTAGCTTTGTTGTATGTCAGGGATGTGATAGTGTTTGAGTGTCAGTCAACTATGCTTATTAATTCTTCTGTCTTGAGCTTCTGCTCAAGTATTTGTTTCCTTGTCCTGGTTTATCACAAAACTTCAATTAAAATTGCTGAAGTGTGTTTATAAGCATCTGCTTCAGTGATGTTTGAGCAGATTTACAGATGTTAGATTTGTGAAGGAAAAAGGCTAAAATGAAAGAAACCCAAGTCCTGTACAGTCTTTCCTTCATCTGGGTATTGGGTATCTTAGCCTGTCTATAAGAATTAATTATCTACTTCCCCCATTCTTCCTAATCCATTTATGTCTCAACAGAATGAAGTGCCAGTTCTCTTGTTTTCCAAAAGCTGAACACTCTGGCTTCATGGCTTAAGAATCTTGACTGTTGTCTAGTTAATACAGTGGATTGTTGCTGTTACAGCAACTAAAATTTCTCAAGATACATATTGGTAGACTAGCCTTCATGCTTAGATTATGACTTTTTTTGAGTTGGAAATAAGATGGGATTACCAAGCAACAATAATTCAGGGAAGGCATTATTGCACTATAATGATTGGTTATTAAGATGATATGAGGTGGTTTTCTTTGGTCTCTGTGTACTATGCCAGGTCATAATACCCCAAATTGAATTGTTTCAGTATATGATGCAACCACAAATACAGACCAGCTAATTGGGAAGATAATGGTTTAGAAAAACACAGATGAGGTTTGAAGAAGTTATGGGTTTTGGTTGTGTGGTGTTTTGGTGGGGTTTTTTGTAGGTTTGTTTTGTTTTGTGATGGTTTTTGGTGGGCTTGTTTTCTTTTGTTTTAGGAAAGAGAAGTGTAATTTAAGTGATGTATTTTGCCTTATTAAAAGAGGGGCACCTCTTCTAGTCCAAGCAACTGATTGAACCAAAGCACCAAAAAGCTCATTAGCTATTTCACGTGCCTCTTTACTGGAAACTGAAGTCGATTTGGTTATCTTAATAATTTAAATTTGTTGTATCTTCCAAAGATACCTCAGTTCTTTCCAGCAACATTATGCACATAGAACAGTTACATTGAGTGTATATTTTCCTCTGCCTGTAGGAGGTAACTAGCTATAATACATTGACATGCTAACAGCAAGATGCTTTTTTCAAACATGTTAGAAGCAGAAGCATGCAAGCACATCTATAGCACTGATAGATGATCAAGATGTAAAAGGAATGTTCAAAGATGATAAAGCCAAAGGATAAGTTTAATGAATTCTTAGTATCCCTGGGGTTTTTTTGGCAGAGCTGATTGAGTTACTTAGACCAGAGCCTCTTTTCCCTGAAGCTGTATTTGAGAAATAATCTCAAATTCAAGTCTTATTAGAAGAGAGTTCAAAACAAATGAACAGTAATAAATTGCCAAAATAAGGGGATGTTCTGCTTTAAGTTCTAAGAGAGGTTGAATGTAGACACTAATGAATTCCCAATTACTTTTTCCACCTCTTGGAATTTTCAAGTATCAGATTTAAAGCAAAATATTTTTCAGACAGTGTGTAACTTATGTTGTGGAATTTCATTGCCACCACCTGTTTTTAGATGATAAAAGTATAAATGTTCAACGGTAACAGTATTTGCTTTAGAAAAAAGGACCCATCAAGAGCTATTAACTGTAATGATACAGTTTTAATATCTGAATCAGGAGTTTGCTATTCTGCAGTTTGTTGGAGCATGTACAGGAGGAAGTATTTATCTTTACTTGTCATGTTCTTGTGCTCTTTCCCTGGGCATTTGCTATTGCCAAAAATAGATTTTGGGATAAAAAGCACTTAGACTGAATGAAGGTGATTTATTTATTTTGTTTTAATGCACTCATTGCTCCTTGAGAGAGTGCATGTCCTTGAAAAAGTGTCTTAATGTCCACTGTTGATTTTTTTTTTCCTTCTTTTTTTTGGTATAAATAGTTTGTAAGTGACTTTCAGACACTCTTTGGTGTAGGTCACAATGGAGAAGTAGAATTGAGGTCACATGGCATAATGGTGGTTGTTTTTCTTAAAGCCACAAAATCACAGTATAATGAACTTTTAAGTGCTGAAATGCATATAGCAAAGTGTTGATGAGATTACAAAAATTAACATGAGAAATAGTAATTATTAATCTTCTGCTCTTCAACTGTCTAGTCAACTGTTGTTAAACACAGTTTTCCAAAAAGCTTTTAAAGATATTTCCTGATAACCTAATCATGGCTTTTATGACTAATTTATTTTTCCACTTTTATTTTGGAAGGCCACATCTGTCCCAAATTTTTCCTACATGGGAGCACGGTTGTGTAACTATCTATCTCACCATCTAACCATTAGTCCGCAAAGTGGGAACTTCCGACAGTTGTTACTTCAAAGGTCAGTATCAGCATGTCATTTTAAGCCCCTTACTTTCTCAGGTTAAGTGTCTTCCTCTTTTGTATGTAACTCTTAACATAGCATGCAAAGAGGTATATATTTAAAATAGAAGTTTAGATTGAGGATTATTAAAGTGCAGGTATGTACTGGATATCGAATACATATATTTTAAAATATTTTTATATTTTTTAATATGGAAATAGGACTCAATTTGGGGTTCTGTAGGCTCTTTTGAACCAAGTATATTAGGCTGATACTGAATTACAGGGTAAATTTGAAAGCTAGTCAACTTTAAAAGTATACTAAATGCACATATATGTACTGTACTTGTCCTTTGACTCTTGCCAGGACTTATTTCATTGTGTTTTTTCTTTAATTACTTTTCTGGCTGGAGTTGCTGTGTAAGGTTTATTCATTGATTGGCTAACTGACTTTACACCTATGAAGTAGATGCATAAAATCCAGAAGGATAAATTTCTTCAATTTTCAGTTACTACAGAATTTGGGGGCTTACGGTTTAATAATGATTAGACTTCATAGTTGACAAAGATGCAACATTTTTTAAATTGATGTATTTTCTTTTTAAATCTTACTGTATGACATTTGAAGGAGTAGTACACTTCAGAATTCTTTAGAAATTAGCCTTTTTTCTTTAAGGACTTTTGGCTTTCTAAGCTTCAGACTTGCTTCTTATTTTAAAATAAGTTTCACTTAGTCTATCTATGTTTAGGAGCAAAAGCATGATAAACTTAACAGCAATGCATTTTGATTATCTTTTAATTGGGAGCAGTACCTTATGGAGAAGCTGAATTTCTGAGCCTTTTTGCCTTCAAAATTATCACTTTTATTTTGTGTGGTTTTGGTTTTTTTCAACTATGTTTGTTACTTGAACAATACCATGAAGGAAATCCCTGTTAATGTTGGATTATTTGATTCCTGGTTTTAAAGCCAACCCAATAGATAACATTCCTTTTAGCACCCTGAAGCCATAAATTTAAAGTTGCTTATGTTTTTATTGCCAATATGGATGGAATTGGGGGGGAAGGAAGAGGGAGATAAACAAACTAACAATATGAATACAGAGAACTCCTGTTTCTCAGCCCAAGTTTCTACTTCAAATTTTTTATTTCAACTCCTTAGATTTTTCAGTTTCTCAGGTATTTCTTAATCTATTACATAACCATTGAGAATACATTGGAGGTTGTCTTGCTTTCCTTTTTATTTCAAATATTTTTTAATTTGTTTTTGAACTGCTATGTAAATGTGTATATTTTTGACACCATTGTTGAATACTAGAAAATTACCTCACTGCCATGTTATCTTAATCCTCAGCATTTGCATTTATATTTAAATTATGCATCACTGTCCCTTAAAATGGTGGGATAAAGTATTTATCGAATAAGTGTAAAGGCATCTAAGACAATGTGGGCAGCACCCTGAAAGGGGGAAAATGTCTTTCAGAGTATACCTACTTTTTATTTCTGTTGATGTTTGGCTGCCTATGTTAAACTTCCTGGACCCATATTCTATTATATAAATTGTGTAACTGTCTTTTACATGTTGCAATTTGCTCTATTTCATTTTGCTGTCTCGGATATCTCAGTGCTTGAAAACACAATCATGGAGTCATATGTATTCATCTAGAGGAAAAAAATCCACATTGTCTTTGCGAAGTCCTCTCACTTCCTTCACAAATCATACTTCCTAGCATTCAGCATTTAACAGTTTTAATGCAGTGAATAAGTTCTTAGCATTCTACTAAATAAGTAACATTACATATGTTGGGATGTCTACAGATTATATGATTTTTGTTTTAATGTTTTCAGGTGTCGAACAGAATATGAAAACAGAGATGAAGCTGCCAAAGGAGATGAGACTACTCGAAAACAATTTCATGCCTTTGTGTTGTTCTTAGCTGAACTTTACCTTAACCTAGAGGTAAGAAGAAAGTTGTGTCAGATGGTTCTTCATTAATTTTTGTTGTGTTTAGGTAAACACTAAAATGGAATATCGTTTGAGGTGTGTGGTTTTTGGTTTGTTTTGTTTTTTTAAAGGGAGAGGGGAATAAAGTAGAAGAACTTTAGAACAGTTTCATTATAATGTGTGTCCAAGAAACAGACAAACAAAAAAAGGACAAGATCATCAGAAGAGAAATGTATAAATATAAAAAAAAAAAAAGTGTAAGAATTCACAAAAAGAACCAACCATAAACCACCTTTGGAATGAAGCTTTTGGTATTTTCTTTTGTCTGGTTGTCGTGGTTTAACCCCAGCCAGCAACTAAGCACCACGCAGCCGCTCACTCACTCCCCCCCCATCCAGTGGGATGGGGGAGAAAATCAGGAAAAGAAGTAAAACTCCTGGGTTGAGATAAGAACGATTTAATAGAACAGAAAAGAAGAAACTAATAATGATAACACTAATAAAATGACAACAGTAGTAATAAAAGGATTGAAATGTACAAATGATGCACAGGGCAATTGCTCACCACCCGCCGACTGACACCCAGCCAGTCCCCAAGCGGCGAATCCCTGCCCCCCCCCACTTCCCAGTTCCTAAACTAGATGGGACATCACATGGTATGGAATACACTGTTGGCCAGTTTGGGTCAGGTGCCCTGGCTGGGCATGAGAAGCTGAAAAATCCTTGACTGTAGTCTAAACACTACTGAGCAACAACTGAAAACATCAGTGTTATCAACATTCTTCCCATACTGAACTCAAAACATAGCACTGTACCAGCTACTAGGAAGACAGCTAACTACATCCCAGCTGAAACCAGGACAGTATCCACCCCTTATTCTATACCATTGACGTCATGCTCAGTTCCCATACCTTTAGTTACATTCCGATCAATCATCACCACCTTTCCATCCCTTTGAGACATATGAACAATGATATATATATATATATATATAAAAGTATACACACACAGAGATATCAGTTCTTTAGTTCTTTATGTTCATAAAATGTTCGTTGAGTTCATTTAGTTTCTGACTCTGGGCTCCATCTGTCATACCAGTCTGTCTGAGCAGGAGGGATGGTGCAAAGTCCTCTCGGTCGGTAGAGCAGAATTGGGCTTCAGTGCGGTGTGACGAGCAGGTGACATTTGGTGCAGCAGGAGGATGGTGTGCACCGTTGGATTGTTGCATGCTGGAGTCAGTTCTGGATCCACCTCTACTGCGCTTTGCTCAGTTTTATCACAGTTCTTTCTTGCTTGATCCAAGTGATTCTTACTATAGTACTATGGATATAGCATGTAACAATTATAGTAATGATAACATACAGTAGCAGGGTTATATAGCAACTAATATCATACAGTTTAATTCTGGCTATTTTCACCTAAAATCAAATCCCCTTGAGGCACACATCAGACTTCCCCATCTTTTCGCATCACCCACCAAGTGCACCCAGGCCCTTGAGCAAAAGCAATCCCACGAATGGGTTTACCTTTGCCTGAGGCAGGAGTAACCCAGACTGTTTTCCCTAACATATTTTTCATGTGCACTACAGGGACTTTATCCCCTTCTACAGTATGTAAAAATTCTGATTGGGCAGGGCCACTCCGATTGGCAGATCCTCTGGTGTTGACTACCCAGGTGGCTTTTGCTAAATGTGTATCCCAATGTTTGAAAGTTCCGCCCCCCATTGCTCTCAATGTAGTCTTTAACAGTCCATTGTATGGCTCAATTTTCCCAGAGGCTGGTGCATGATAGGGGATATGATACACCCACTCAATGCCATGCTCTTTGGCCCAGGTGTCTATGAGGTTGTTTCGGAAATGAGTCCCATTGTCTGACTCAATTCTTTCTGGGGTGCCATGTCGCCACAAGACCTGCTTCTCAAGGCCCAGGATAGTGTTCCGGGCAGTGGCATGGGGTACAGAATATGTTTCCAGCCATCCGGTGGTTGCTTCCACCATTGTAAGCACATAGCGCTTGCCTTGGCGAGTTTGTGGGAGTGTGATATAGTCAATCTGCCAGGCTTCCCCAAATTTATATTTCAGCCATCGCCCTCCATACCACAGGGGCTTTAACCGCTTGGCTTGCTTAATTGCAGCACATGTTTCACATTCATGGATAACCTGCGCGATAGTGTCCATGGTCAGGTCCACCCCTCAATCTCGAGCCCATCTACTCTGTTTGGAAACTGGAGCGGCATTTTTCCTGGTAGAATCCCCTTTTGTGGTGGTTTTTCCTCGCAGTTCACGTACCCGTGCATTTAGGACCGAGGTAGGTTTTCCGTCCCATTTCCTCATGTCCTCTCCATGATCACATAGGTAAAACCACAGGGCACCTCGCGGTGTGTACCTTCTATATTCTCTCTCGGGAAGAGGAGCGCTCACTCCTAATAGCTGAGACATTGGTCCTTACACGTGTGGAGTAGGACATATCCTCTTTGATTTGTTGGACATCCTCGGACAGCTTCTCCACAGCTGCAATGCAGGCTTGTAGGGAGGAGGAGAGATTTTCTTCGTATTGACGGAGTTGGCGAGCCACTTCCTCCACTGTCGGTGCCTCTTCATCCTTCCAGGCCATTATTGCCAATGCATTGGCATAGGATGATGGTGCGGTCCGTACAAACTTCCGCCACATGGGTCGAGTGCATTGGACTTCGTCTGGATCTTTGGGTAATTGTGGGTTGTCCGGGTCATGATGGATCGTCTCTAGCACAGCTAATTCCCTCAGATATTGAATACCTTTTTCCATGGAGGAAAGGTAAATGGTATAATTATTAATAGTTTCCCACAGATGGCTCCCGCAGTATAAAGGTGACAATGCTAAGTGCAAATACCGGATTAATCCCACAGCTGATGACTTTATCATACCATAAACCAGAGTTATACCATACATCAAAGCGAAAACCACCTCCCACGGATGATAAGCAGTAGAAGAGGAACTACATACAGCAAGCGAGGTGATACATAACAGAGCCTTAAAAACCAGAGCAACAACTCTAAGAATGCATAAATCAACATAATGAATGCTTAGAACAAATTTGTTTTAACAAGCTCTGGTCAGGTTTGTCGTTATCTCAACCCTTCGTGCCCCACGTTGGGTGCCAAAAGGACTGTCGTGGTTTAACCCCAGCCAGCAACTAAGCACCATGCAGCCGCTCACTCACTCCCCCCCCATCCAGTGGGATGGGGGAGAAAATCAGGAAAAGAAGTAAAACTCCTGGGTTGAGATAAGAACGATTTAATAGAACAGAAAAGAAGAAACTAATAATGATAATGATAACACTAATAAAATGACAACAGTAGTAATAAAAGGATTGAAATGTACAAATGATGCGCAGGGCAATTGCTCACCACCCGCCGACCGACACCCAGCCAGTCCCCAAGCGGCGAATCCCTGCCCCCCCCACTTCCCAGTTCCTAAACTAGATGGGACATCACATGGTATGGAATACACTGTTGGCCAGTTTGGGTCAGGTGCCCTGGCTGGGCATGAGAAGCTGAAAAATCCTTGACTGTAGTCTAAACACTACTGAGCAACAACTGAAAACATCAGTGTTATCAACATTCTTCACATACTGAACTCAAAACATAGCACTGTACCAGCTACTAGGAAGACAGCTAACTACATCCCAGCTGAAACCAGGACACTGGTAAAACCACCAGATTACTACACTTAACCAACATAGGAAATGTTACAACCTAGCAGAAGCAGGTCAGGATCAATAACCCATCAAATGCTTGAGGAAGTATGGGAATCTTCAAAATGAGCAATTAAAAATGCAGACCTTTAAAGAGATTTCTTCTGAAGGTTCAGTCCTTGACTTATGCATGAAGCATGAAATCTTGTATTTAGATCAGTTTTTTGTATCTGATATGTACAGAAAAGTGTATGTACACATAAAAATTCTTTGACTCTTATACCTGTGAGTTCAATAAGGTCACTGACTGCTGTAGTGTCCTTAAAAATATATTTTTCACTGGATTATTTCAAAGATTTGATTTAAGCAGGCACTATAAAAATGTTCTGCTGGCATGAGGAAAGAAAACTCTCTGACTCTTCCATTTTTGTTCATAAGTGGGCCTTGAAATCTAATTTTCACTTGCTAGAAGTAAAAAGGAAGCTTTCCAAAGGGTTTGGGGGAGGAGGAGTTGCCCAGTTTGGAGTATACCATTTATTTTTAAACCATTTTCTATAATTTTTAAATTTATAAAGAGTGCCTTCTAGAAGAAGTAAGCTACTCTACAGCTGTAGAGAATGTATAACGTAGGATGGGGAAGAGCATAGGATTCTGAGAATTTGGGAAGATGTGGACCACTTGCCAGGCATTTTGCAGCTTTTCTTAGCAATTTATTAGCAAGGAAACAAAATGCTAGACAAGCATTGTTATGTATATGTCAGAATAGTAAGGATACTACTCAAAGTCTGTGTTCTAGAATAGTTACGGTATTTGGCATATTCTTCCAACTGAAGAGTTCAACTATGTTAATCACAAACCAAATCATACAGCATTCGAGAGAGAAAATGTGACTAAATTAATTTCTAAAACTTAAGTCTTTTAAATATGGTTTGGTTTTGTTTTTTTAAATATATTTTGCAGATTAAAGGAACAAAGGGACAGGTAATGCGAGCAGAAATTCTTCAAGAAGGCCTTCGGCAATTGCTAAATGCGCTCTTCTCTAATCCTGTGGATAATAATTTGATGTGTGCAGTGAAACTGCTGAAGGTGAGACAGTAGTTTTAAAAGAAGAAAAAAAAAAAAAGTTGTTGTTTTTTTTTTTTTAAATATATCATCATAGTCCTGAATGAAAGAGGGAAGCTCATAAGCACTACTTGTTTATATAATTATATGTAGATCATAATATATTTTAAATGCAAATACTAAGATCCTTTTTTTTTTTTTTTCTTCTTGAAATTTTTTTCGTCTGGGATAAGTAAAAATAGAGTACATGATAGCTGACAGTGAACTGGTGGGAGGGAGAAAAAAAATCAAGTGAAAGCCTATTTTTTTGTGCCACAGGCTAGAATGGATTCCTGGGCCACAGATTCAAGATTCAGGCTAACAGAGGTAGCCACATCACACAATTCCTTCTGTAGGTCAGTGCTATAGTATGTGGTTAACAGCTCTAATTAAATGAAGTAATATGGAGAGGTTTCTAATTATGGGTAATTAGAAATTCAGAATTTATTAGATAAAAGGAGGGGAAGGGAGTGTTTTGTCTCTTAATCAGTATGAACATTATTGGAGTTAAGCAACTGTCTGTCATTCTTGGATGTCCAGCTCATATGCTTCCATGCCCTGCAAATGCTTTAATTGGATGCCTCAAAAGAGAAATGAGCAATGCATAAAGTCAGTGGGTTGTGCTTCTGGAACACATAAAGTGTAGGTGACAGTGTCTTATGAAAGTATTTCTTGTCAGAAAGATGAGAATTTTTGCATATCTAAATGAAGTGCTTGAAGATTGGGAAGAGAAAGTGGAGAGGCTTTGCCCTACTAGACAAGGAAATGTATGCAGGGAGCATTCATTATGTTTCTTTTTGAGACAATGGATGTACCTTCATACCTTTGGGAGCAGTGGAGGAAACAACTGCAAATGAGGAAATATTTATGGGGTTTTATGCATTACATCATTAGTGGAGCAAGCTGTACTTTTTTTTTTTTGTAGTACCATTATGAAATTGAGCAAACAAAAAAAAAAGTAACATACTACTCTAAAAGTAAAATGCAAGGCTATTTGTGTACATATAAGAGCAGTAGAACTGAAGCCAAGGTGCAAAGGAGTAAGCAGTCCCTTTAGCTCTCTCTTTGCCACTTCTGGTGTGGGAGAAAACTGTAACCAACTTGAATGAATGTGGGGTTTTGGGTACATTCTCTGTTCTGAAGAACACTTGGCAGTTAGGTTTTATCGCTTGAGGTTTGTTTCTTTTTTTTTGTGGCAAAATGTTCTTCATATCAGTTATTTCCTACTGTATTGTCTGTATCATTACTACTGTAGAAATATATTTCTCTTTCACAATGAAGACAAGCCTCTTTGCTCTTAAATTTTACTTAGGAAAAAAATTATTAGGCTTTATGCAGGGAGAAACTTTTATCTTCACAAGCCATGGTTATACTTGTAGTTGGGAAAACAGCTTATTTTAGGAATGAAGGTCAAAAGCTAAACAGTATTTTTGTGGAGGGGTTTTTTCTGTTTTTTTTGTGGTTGGTTGGTTTGGTTTTCCTCATTCTTCCTCCTACTATAATTTTTTTTCAGACTCTTCTATCTTAAATTCCAGTTCTGGGAACTTCTTTTGATATGGTGAATAGGAAAGAGAGGTTTTACATCCTCCAATTTAAGCCCTTCAAATGAAGTTTGGATGTTTAAGCAGATTGCTTCACAGCAAGCGTGAGGTTGTGTTCAACAAGCATATTCACTCCTGTGGTCAATCCTTATGTTGAAAGTGCTTCCCTGAGGGACCTGTCAAAAAGACAGTACACAAATCAGGAAACTTTCCAGTGCTGCTGTGTTTTCTGATTGTTCCCCAAAGAAGATGGAGGGCTCACTATTTCTGTGAATATTCACAGAAATATTTATTTGACTTCACTGTCCATTCCAGAATAAAAGACAGTTTTGTGGGGTTTTTGTTTTGGGTTTTTTTGTGGGTGTATTTTTTGTTTGGGGTTGGTTGGCTTTTTTAATGCAAGTGTTTTCTGATGTCTCGAAGTATCTACAAATGTTGGAGTGTATCTGTAGCTAGACAGGGCTACCTCATGAAACCTTAGTTTCACTACTGAAGCAATAAATGTCTCCTGTTGTCCTTTCCATTTAATATAGTGATAGATACAGGGTTTTCACCTATTTGCTTTGCAATATATTTATTTTTAATTAAACCTTCTTGGTGCTGTTATCTAATTACCTAGTATCAAGGCAGGACCACAGTAGAAAACTGGGAATGTGAAACAAGTGCTGACCAAGATGCTTGCTTTTATCTTTGCGTTTTATTCCTTTGTATCATCAGGTGCCATTCCAAGCATTTTTGGATCGGGTAATATTTATGCTGAGTTGTCATGGTTTAACCCCAGCCAGCAACTAAGCACCACGCAGCTGCTCACTCACTTCCCCCCCCACCCAATGGGATGGGGGAGATAATCAGGAAAAGAAGTAAAACTCATGGGTTGAGATAAGAACAGAAAAGAAGAAACTAATAATGATGATGATAACACTAATAAAACAACAACAGCAATAATGAAAGGATTGGAATATACAAGTGATGCACAATGCACTTGCTCACCACCCGCCGATTGACACCCAGTTAGTCCCTGAGCGGCGATCCCCCCACCCCCGCTCCCCCCAGTTTATATACTAGACATGATGTCACATGGTATGGAATACCCCTTTGGCCACTTTGGGTCAGCTGTCCTGGCTGTGTCCCCTCCCAACTTCTTGTGCCCCTCCAGCCTTCTCACTGGCTGGGCATGAGAAGCTGAGAAATCCTTGACTTGAGACTAAACACTACTGAGCAACAACTGAAAACATCAGTGTTATCAACATTCTTCTCATACTGAACTCAAAAACATAGCACTGTACCAGCTACTAGGAAGACAATTAACTCTATCCCAGCTGAAACCAGGACATGAGTAGATCAGGAATTGCTACTAACTCTCACCTTAGTGGCAAACTAATTTTTCCTAGTTTAACTCTTATCTCTTACTGTTCAATTATTGGGCGATGAAGTACCTATTCTTAACAGAAAAGGCTTTCATCCACAGCAGTTCTAGACTGTCTGCTGCTAAAGCTCTCTCAGCAGCAGCTTCAGTTTCAGGCTGGCTTGGTCAGATAATTCTTGGCTCCTCTTATATACACCCAGATGAAATTCTCTGGCATGTCTGATGCTAGGTATATTGACTGAAGTATTTCTAAAGCTTACTTAAACTATTGTTATTCTTGGGTAAGTGTGTGGCATTATCTGCAAAAATATGGTCTCTTTTTTTCATAGCACATACTTAAAGCAATTAAGATCTAATAAATGCTGTTAGTCCTTTCAAACAGGATTCAGAATATTGCAATATTTCTGTGTCAACGTGACCCAAGTAACAGTATGGTTAAATGCAATCTTTGTGTCCCACTGATGCACAACTTCATCTTTCTGAAGAAGTGTGATGATTTTTCACAAGAAATCACTGCAATATTAAAAAAAAAAAATGGTTACATGTATACATTTTGTTGTAATGCGACTGTTTCACAGTGTAATTAAATTGCTGGAGAGTTGTTTCAAAATCGTGTTTCAAGACTGAAAGGAGGGAAGTGGCTATGAACTTCTAGGCAACATAAACGTTGGACAGAGTTACCATACTGTTTGTAGTCTAAAATAAACTATTTACAAGGTCTATTAATCTGTTTAGCAAAAAGATGTAGGAGATTGGGACCTTCAACCCTCAGGTAGTCACACAATGCATCTAAATGTTAGGGATTGTTACAGAATCTCTTCTGTTAACAGTTTCTTGAAGTTTTATAATTTGCTTTTAAAAAAAAAAATTATTAATCCCTTGTCTTTAGTTGACAGGCTCAGTTTTAGAAGATGCCTGGAAAGAAAAAGGAAAGAATGATATGGAGGAAATGATTCAGAGAATTGAAAATGTTGTGTTGGATGCAAACTGTAGCAGGTGAGAAGATAGATTTATGTGCAGTGTTCTGTTTTTATACGAAACAGAACACCTTAAAAAATCTTCAAGAATAATGAACAGGCCAAAACATTATCTTAAAAATTTTCATTTATGATAAGTAAAGTGATATTTGGGTCACTTCCCATGTAACAAAAAGTAATTTTCAATTGGGGGTGTGTGTGTTTGTTTAATTTTTGGTTTTGTTTATCTTTTGCTAGAGATGCATCTTCCACTTAATGAGATGGTGGTGTGTGGTAGTTTGTTTAACCCTTTAGGTGTTGAAATCACCCTTAAGTGCTTTAGGCTCTAAAAGCATGTATAAATAGAATAGTGGCAATATCTCATAGTTTATACTTTTAAAATCTGAATTTAACAGCATTAAATATAGTATACAAATCACTATAAATGTAAGGGCAAAATGGAATAATTTTTTTTTTTTTTTTTTTTTTTTCCTGGAAAATGTACCTTTTTGGCAGGTTCTTACTACAGGCTGGAAAAGATTGAGTGGTTGGCTAATTTATTCTGCTTCTCAATTTGCAATCAACTGCATGCATGAGGTTATCTTATTCTGCTGTATTTCATCCTCATTCTTGCAAGCTTACTAAAAACCTATAGAGGGTTCAAACACTGTGACCTGATCTCTTCCCATATGGAGGGAGGACAGCAGGTAGCTGGTAGCATCTGTTGGTTGTAATTTAGCTGCCTCCCAGGGAGGATGAGGAAAATCTTGCTTAAGGAACCAGAGAAAATAGATAGCACAAGCCCAAGGCTTCAAAGACAGAGAAGCATGAACCTCTTTTAATAGAGGAAACAACTGAAGGTATTTTTAATTTTTTTTTTTTCCTTAATGAGACTCACTGAACTTTTCTCCATAGACTTGCTTAAAAGAAGAAAGCAATTTCTCTTATTTTAGGGATTAAATGGGTGGTGGCATCTAATGTATTGGAGACATTACTTTTCACTGTTGACTACAGAATTTCAATGTGATTTAGAGGGCTAAAGTTAGGAGCATAAATTAGATGATTAAAATACAATTTGAAGATCACCCCCTGTTTTCCTCAGTACTATCCTTTTATAAGAAAAGGATTTGTTCCTCAACTTGTGCTGCAGGTTTGGTATCTTGATTTAAAAACTATGGCAATTTCTATTTCATATGGACACCTTACTTTACCACAGAGGAAGCGGAGAGAGTGTTTAATAATTGAGAGGGATACACAAAGTATCTAGACTTGCAGGGAAAAAAAACCCTAACTCAAAATTATCTGCAGACTGGACCAAATTTTGTCCTTTTTGGAGCTTTTTTTGAGATTTAGCTATCTAGTATATGCAAGATATAGCCCAATTATTGCTTAGCACAAAACACTCTAACTTTTGTGGAGCTTCTGTTTATTTCAGAGATGTAAAGCATATGCTTCTGAAACTAGTAGAACTACGATCAAGTAACTGGGGTAGAGTTCATGGAACTTCTCCACATACAGAAGCTACCCCTGAAAATGACCCAAACTATTTTATGGTAAGAATGTACTGACACTTCAGTTCCTTAATTAAATGTGAATTTAACTTGATTCGTAGACAGTCACATTGCTGAAAGCTACAAACAGCTGCCTCTCTGAACGCATATAACTTACTGTATAACTTTATTCTTAGAATGAACCAACATTTTACACTTCTGATGGCGTTCCTTTCACTGCAGCAGATCCAGGTACATCACAAGCTTAGTATACCTGTCTTCTCAATCTTCTTTAAAAAGTTGTACTTAAGTTTATGTCCTGTTGAAGTACATAAAAAGTTGTTCTTAAAATATCTGAAACTCATACAACTTAAAAGACAAAATTACGTCTGAATTCCTGGCTTTGTATAACATGTGCCTTATTCTGTATTAAAAGAAGGTAAATGAGATGGAGAATGTGCATTTGAGTTCATATAGTTCAGAAGAATTCGCACCATAGTCCTCAGCACTTGGTCTCTCCAGGAAGCCAGAAATCTTTTGTTTGTCCATTGTTAGTAGCAAAAGGGTTTGTTTCTTCCTTGGTTTCTTTGTTTTCTATAATCTGAGTGCAACATGGCATGACATCATTTGAGGTAAAGACATCTGTGACTACCTTACAGTTCTCTGGGAAGATAGGTATCATTCTTAGAGGTTGATTGATGTCCTGAGAAAACACTGTAGCAGGAGTTTTTTCTAGAATATGTTTTATGCCATTTATGGTTTCATTAAATAGGCTATTTTCAAACTGTATAGATGTATGTTAATTTAGAGGACTAGTCTTATATATTACTTGGTCTCATTTTTACTATGCCAGATTACCAAGAAAAATACCAAGAGCTGCTTGAAAGAGAGGATTTGTTTCCAGATTATGAAGAAAATGGAACAGATTTATCGGGACCTGGAGATCAGTATGTTTTCTTTTTGAGTGATAGTTGTTGGGGTTTTTTAACACTAGCTATTTTTACTGCAGACTTAGGAATCAAATCTTGACAAAACCTGAAACTAAATAATATTATTTAGCCCTACAATGGAAACTATGTATTTGTTCAAGTGTAAGTTGGTTTGTAATCAATCACATAAGTTTGAAACAAACTTTATATTTATCCAACTGAGTAGGGCAATTACATTTCAGATATTTTTGCACACGTGCAAACATTCTCTCTTCTGCACTTAAAAAAAATAAATTTGCAAGCAAAATGAAGCACCAGACCTTCAAGTGTTGGTAGTGAGGCAACCTGAATTAATTTGACTGATGTGCATACACATCCTAGCTAGAGATAATTAAAAAATTTTCAGTGTCTTTGAGGGAGGTGGTTAAGTTTCTCTCCTCAGGATAAGTAGTATTCTCTCAATTAAATGGCTATTCAGTATTCCTGTAGAACAAGAAAAGCAACCTAATGGCAAAAGGGGAAGCAATAGATGGGAATATAGTCTGACTTTCTGATACTGGTTTATAAGAATTTGATAGGAAACCAGTGAAAGAAATACAGTTTAAAAAAAATTGCTCTGAGCTTTGTACTCATCTGGTTGAAGGAGGACTTTCAGGTCATGATTTAATACCCAAAAACATTTTCAGTGTTGTGTTTATGTGTGATAAAAGTGCTGGTCTGGATTGATATTTTTGTTAGTAAATTAGAAAACTTCTAGATGGCACCTAGTTGAGGGGAGTTGCAGGAACTTTGGAAGATAAATTAGACGTCATCAGAAATCAACAAGCTCCTACTGTGGAAAAAAACTACCCTCATGAACTGCTGTGCTTAGAACAAATTAAATGCAAAATGGAGACAGACAGCAGTTAAACACAGCAAATCTGAAGAGTGACATGTAGAAGATTGTGAGTCAACCTTCATACAAGGTGACTGTGGAACCTTCTTTGTTGGAGGCTTAAGAAAAGCTTAGACAAATCTATCCTGATCCTCTGTCAGCTATTTCTCATGACTGACATCAGGGAGAAGGGTTCTATGTTGAGTTCCTTCTCAAGTCTATACTTCTACAGGAAAGAAGGAACAAATAAAATGTGTAGACTGTTTCTTTAATGCGTATGCCAATTCCCTTGTTTGGAACTAAGGCACAGAAGATGATAAACCAGGCACCTGAAACTAATGCACACTTTTTGAGAGTCAATAGCTGCTGACTTTTTTAAGACTGTTTAGAATTATATACACTATCATGTTCAAGTTACAACTCCGTTGTCCTAGTTTATGGTGATGAACGCTCCAGTTGGACCTAGAGAAAACAAGGAACGCTCAAGTTACTTCCTAATAACTGTGAGGAGAAAGCAAGCTGTTAAGTGATCTCCATCACTTCCCAGCTTTATTTTGAAACTCTGTAGTAGTCTTCATTCTGCGCAATATTGATTATCATTAATGGGATCCAGTCTTTTCTCTGACCTAAATGAGACAGATCGTTTCTGAAAGACTGGTTACCATGTGATAGAAGGTAATATAATGCAGATGCAAAAGGGAAGTAAATTAAGGTTGCCTTCTTTCATCTATCAACAAATAGGAATACAGGTTTTCTATATAAATATATTTTTCTGACTAGTGTGCAACCAAGATGGCTGATGCAGTATTTGAACTAGGATGTTAACCAACCAAAAATATGCTAGTATCATGTTAATTATGTTTTTTGTAAATACATCAGT